>NC_060143.1:397955829-398296454 GCF_021461385.2 Schistocerca piceifrons | reverse complement strand
CCCACAGCTATTGTCTGGTAACTAAATCTTATTTTCCTCAATGTTATGGGTTTCCTGTTTAACAGTTCTCCAGTATTGTGTGAATGTGGGGTCTGGGAGGGGACTGGACTAAGGGAGGGGGGAGGGAGGGGGCAGCATACCCAGTTCAGAATGGCTTGTGTCCTGCTGTGTAGCAGCCTGACCCCATGGGCTCATTTGATGTAACTGCCTGCCAACCCATAGCTCTGAGCTACCTCAGCCCGCCACACTAGGCAGCCAGTAGCAAGCAAGTAAAAAAATCATGGACATCCCACACTATGACAGGAGCACATGCAACTCGCATCACACCATTTGATGCTACACTGAAGAGCCATAGAAACTGGTACACACCTGCCTAATATCATGTAGGAACCCCCCTTCCCCAAGCATGCAGAAGTGCTGCAACACAATGTAACATGGACTTGACTAATGTCTGAATTAGTGCTGGAGGGAATTGACATCAAGAATCCTGCAGGGCTGTGCATAAATCTGTAAGAGTATGAGGGGGTGGAGATCTCTTCTGAACAGCACACAGCAAGGCATTCCAGACATATAAATGATATGCCCTCTAGTATTACGGGTAACTCTAAAATACTTCTTATATGGATATGGTCTCTGTTCTTTCGGACATGCCCAAACGAACAGACACCATTGATGACCTGCAGCCGTCTAGAACGAAATTGGAATTATATTAATACCTTCAGCTGTTGACAGGCATTGATATATATCAACAGGGACAGGTGAAAATGTGTGCCCCGACCGGGACTCAAACTCTGGATCTCCTGCTTACATGGCAGATGCTCTATCCATCTAAGCCACCGAGGGCACAGTGGATAGTGTGACTGCAGGGACTATCTCACGCACGCCTCCCACGTGACCCACACTCTCACCATGTATGTCCACACACTACATTCGTAGTGCCCACCCCAACGCACTCATTACTCGTGGAAGACATTCTTACCAAGTCCTGTAAGAGTTCGGGGAATATGTGTGCATCCACACAGAAGAAGTAGTTCATGGCTGGTATTGCCAGAACTATATACTTAGATGGATATGGTGTCTGTTCTTTCAGACATGTCCAAAAGAACAGACACCATATCCATATAATTCCAATTTCGTTCTAAAATATTTCTGTTTGCTGATGACACTAGCTTGGTAGTAAAGGATGTTGTGTGCAACATTGGCTCGGTTTCAAATAGTGCAGTTCATGACCTAAGTTCATTGCTTGTAGAAAATAAACTAATGCTAAATCACAGTAAGACTCAGTTTTTATAGTTTCTAGCACACAGTTCAACAAAATCTGATGTTTTAATTTCACAGAATGGGCCGATGATTAGTGAAACTGAAAAGTTCAAATTTCTAAGTGTTCAGATAGATAGTAAACTATCGTGGAAAGCTCAAATTCAGGATCTCGTCCAAAGACTTAATGCTGCTATTTTTACTATTCAAAAGATATCTGAAGTGAGTGATAGTTCAACACAAAAATTAGTCTACTCTGCTCATTTGCATTTGCTTATGTCATACAGTATTATATTTTTGGGTAACTCTTCCCATTCTAAAAGGATATTTTTGGTTCAGAAACAGGTAGTTTGGGCAATAGGTGGTGTAAATTCTCAAACCTCTTGTTGGCCCCTGTGCATGACTCTGGGTATTTTGACATTGGCCTCTCAATATATATATATTCCTTACTGTCATTTCTTGTTAACAATATTATCTTATTCCCAAGAATAAGCAACTTTCACTCAGTTACTACTCGGTAGAAATCAAACCTGCATTTGGATCAGACTTCCTTAACTCCTGTGCAGAAAGGTGTGCAGTATACTGCTGCATCCATTTTCAATAAGCTACCACTCAAATTAAAAAATCTTAGCAGTAATACATGCGCTCTCAAATCAAAACTGAAGAGTGTCCCCATGTGTCACTCCTTCTATTCTGTCGACGAGTTCCTTCAAAAATTAAGCTGATTCTCGTTGTATTGTTGATTGCGTTTACTTGAACTTACGGACTGACTTTTTTCAGATTATTACTTTTATGTTGTAATTTCATGTACTGACACGTCCCATGACCTTGGAAATTTACTCCTCAATTTGGTCCTACAGAACTTGATGTGTAAATAAAAATAAAAATGCTCAATAATCTTCATGTCTGGGGAGTCTGGTGGCCAGTGGAAGTGTTTAAAGTCAGAATAGAGTTCCTGGAGCCATTGTGTAGCAATTCCGGACGTGTGGGGTGTTGCATTGTCCTGCACAAATTGCCCAAGTCCATTGGAATGCACAATAGACATGAATGGACGCAGGTGATCAGACAGGATGCTTATGTGCATGTCACCTGTCAGAGTCATATCTAGACGTATCAGCGATCCCACATCATTCCAACTGCACATGCCTCACGCCATTACAGAGCCTCTATCAGCTTGAACAGTCCACTGCTGACATGCAGAGTCCATGGATTCATGAGTTTGTCTCCATACCCATACATGTCCATCCGCTCAATACTATTTGAAACGAGACTCGTCCAACCAGGCAACATGTTTCCAGTCATCAACAGCCCGATGTTGATGGGCCCAGGTGAGGTGTAAAGCTTTGTGTTGTGCAGTCATCAAGGTACATGAGTGGGCCTTTGGCTCTGAAAGCCCATATTGACGCTGTTTCATTGAATGGTTCACACACTGACACTTGTTGATGGCCCAGCATTGAAATCTGCAGCAATTTGAGGAAGGGTTGCACTTCTGTCTGCTGAACTCTTCAGTCGTTGTTGGTCCTGTTCTTGCAGGATCTTTTTCTGGCCGCAACGATTTCAGAGATTTGATGTTTTATCAGATGCTTGATATTCACGGTACACTCGTGAAATGGTCATACAGGAAAATCCCCACTTCATTGCTACCTCAGAGATGCTGTGTCCCATCACTCATGTGCTGACAATAACACTGCATCAAAACCCACTTAAATCTTGATAGCCTGCCATTTTAGCAGCAGTAACTGATCTAACAAATGTGCCAGACACTTGTTGTCTTATATAGGCGTTGCCAAGTGCAGCACTATATTCTGTCTGTTTACATATCTTTGTATTTGAATATACATGCCTTTGGTGCTTTGGTTTATGTGATGTATGGGTTCTACTGTCACTGAGTTATTCTCCCAGATAACAACTTTAGAACATGATGACCCAAGATCGAAATAAAATTGCCAATGCAGCCTGTGCCACTCAATAATAATTCTAAAATAAATAATTTTAATTCACAACTAATGAAACACAATTTGAAAAACAATTTTAGTAAATTGAACATATACACAAAACAAGCACACTAAATGAAAATTTTTCACAAATACAAATCATAGAAAATGAAACTTGATGTGCAAATATAGTTTCAGCATTTTCACTCATTTGTGTCTGGAACTAGAGTTCTACATTTGCATCTAAATCTCTACTCTGCTAATCACCATGAGGTGCATGGCAGAGGGTACACCACAGTGTACCAGTTATTAGGGTTTCTTCCCATTCCATTCACATATGGAGCACAAGAAGAATGATTGTTTAAATGCCTCTGTGTGTGCAGTAATTTTTCTAATCTTAACCTCACAATCCCCATGTGAGTAATACATAGGGGGCTGTTGTATATTTCTAGAGTCATCATTTAAAGCTAGCTCTTGATAGTTAACGGACTTTTCTGGCATAGTTTAAGTCTATCTTCAAGAGCCTTCCAGTTCAGTTCCTTCAGAAACTCTATGACATTCTCCCACTGATCAAACAAACTTTGAACATTCACACTGCCCTTCTCTGTATAGTGATGCTGATGGCCCAGCATTGAAATTTGAAGCAATTTGTGGAAGGTTTGCACTTCTATCTAACTGAATGATACTCTTCAGTCATCATTGATACTGTTGTCACCTGTTGATCCTATATGGTACAGGTTCCAAACACTTGAGCAATATTCTAAAACCAATCGCACAAGTGATTTGTAAGCACCCTCCCTTGTAGACTGGCTTATTGGAAAAATTATGGGGAAGCGCAATCAAAGTCTACCACTGCTTTACCCCTGACTGAGCCTCTGTGATCATTCTATTTCATATCCCTACAAAGTGTTACACCCAGGTATTTGTATGAATTGGCCGATCCCAACAGTGACTCATCAATATTATAGTCATAGGATACTACATTCTTTTGTTTTACGAAGTGAACATTTAAAGCGAGCTGCAAATCTTTGCACCACCTTAAAGTCTTATTGAGATCTGACTGAATATTTATGCAATTTCTTTCAGACAGTACATCATTATAGATTACTGCATCACCCGTAAAAAGCCCTCAGGTTACTATTAATATTGTCTTTGAGGTCTTTAACAGACAACACTTCCCTGGGGCACACCTGAATTTACTTCAACATCTGACGATGACTCTCCATCCAAGATAACATGCTGCATCCTCCCAACCAAAAACTCCTCAATCGAGCCATATTCAAATTCCACTCAATACCCTATACGATCATACTTTCGACAATAAGCTTAGGTGTGGTACTGAGTCAAATGCTTTTCAGAATCAAGAAATACTGCACCCTCCTAACTGTCTTGATCCAAAGTGTTCAGTATGTCACATGAGAAAACTGCGAGTTGGGATTCATATGATCCTGCTGGTTGGCATTGAGGAGGTTATTCTGTCGAAGATACCTCATTATGTTTGAGATAAGAATATGTTCTAAGATTCTACAACAAATCAATGTCAAGGCTATTAGGTTTTGTGGATCACTTCTACTACCCTCCTTGTAGATGGGTTTTACCTGTGCTTGTTTTTGAAGAACTGGGCACAGTTTTTTGTTCAAGGCATATATGATAAATTGTAGTTACAAGAGAGACTAACTCAGTGGAAAATTCAGTATAGAATCTGACAGGGATTCCATCAGGCCCTCTATCTTTTTTCAGTTTTAATGATTTCAGCTGTTTCTCAACACCACTGGCACTAATACTTATTGCATTTATCTTCTCAGCAGTACAGGATTAAAGTGGGGCAATTCTCCTGGTATTCTTTTTGTAAAGGAACATTTGAGAATGGAGTTAAGCATTTCAGCTTTTGCTCTGCTATGCTCAATTTCAGTTCCTGTCTCATTCGCCAGGGACTGGACACTAACTTTGGTGTCACTAACACCCTTTACATATGACCAGAATTTCTTTGTGTTTTGTGAAATATAATTTGACAATATTCTGCTATGATAGTCATTGAAGGCATCACAGATTGCTCTCTTGATAGCCACACCTGTCTGATTCAGCATCTCTCTATCTGTAGCCCTATGCTTAGTTTAGCACCTGTTATGCAGTAATCTCTGTTTCTTTAGAAATTTCTTTACAGTGACTGTACACCATGGAGGTTCCTTCCCATTATGAACTGATCTACTGAACACATATGTATCCAGTGCATGGTCAACTATTCTTTAAACTTGAGCAATAGTTCCTCTACATGCTTGTGCCCTGTGTTGTAAATTTGAAGTTTACTGAATATATCTAACTTTCTGCTTGGTTTAGTTGTCCTTTGTACTTCGGTAATCACTGTTGCCACAACCAAGCCATGGTCACTGATGCCAGTTTTGATGTGGACATCCTCAGAGAGGTCAGGTCTTTTTGTTGCCATTATATCCAATAAATTTCCATCATGAGTGGGGTTCTTACTATCTGCTCTACATATTTTTCAGAGAACGTATTTAGTAATGTTTCACAGGATGACTTAGCACGTGCACCAATAAAAAACTAATTTTTCCAATTAATTGTTGGATGTTAAAGACTCCACCGATGATTATATTATGATTGGGAAGTTTTCAGGAGAAATGAGCATTTTTGTAAAGTTTTCAATTACAAAAGGAGGTGAGTCTGGTCGGTGGCAGAAGGATGCAATTATCATTTTATGCCCACCCCTGATACTGCTTCTTGCCCAAACAATCTCAAATGCAGCTTCAATTTCTATCTCAGTGGCTTTGAGTTTCTTGTCCATTGCAATGAATACACCACCTCCATTTCCCATTTTCCTATCCTTTTGACACACACTTAAATTTCCCCCAGAAATCTCGCTACTGTCAATTTCAGGTTTCATCCATCTTTCTGATGTATTATGTGAGCTTCAGTACTTTTCATGAATGCTTCAAACTCTGGCACTTTGTTACAAATGGTTCAGCAGTTTACCATTATGATTTTAACACTCTCACCTGTGGGAGGCATTTCTTTCAATTTTTTTGTGAATGAAAAGAAATGCATCAGTATTGTCCAGGTATAAAAGTGACCATATTGAAGCAATAATGAAACCAGTGCAATGAAAACTTCTATTGGAAGCTGGGCTGGATGTCTGCTTGCTCAATATTTTTCTGGCTGTCTTCTGAAGGATGAGAAAATTTTGCCCCTGTTGTTTTCCAGTAAGAACTCATTTTTTTTCCATTTTCAGTTAGATTTAAACACATCTCAAACTCTTCAGCTGAAGTATGACTATTGTCAACATGTGCCCAAAAAGCAGACTTCTTCACTTTCACTGGTGGTGGAATTTGATCAATGAACTTGTATTCATGGCTCATACCATAATGCTTTTTACTTGACTGGAAAAATAAAAGAGTTTTTAAATATATCATTCACAAGACAGTGTCAGTATGAGTGCTACTGTGAACGTGAAAATGCCACAGAAAACAAAACCACATAGTTTTTTTGGTTGAAGATATTTGAATTATTTCATTAAATTTATGAACTTTGAAAATGTAGCTTCCAGATTTGACTTGATGATCTGATAAAGTATTTCCAAATATTATGCACTCATTTTCCTTGATAAGAGAAAGTGGAAAGGTCTGCGATAATGTAAACTAGCCTACACACTGCCACACCACTTCAGTAAGCGCTGTCCCAGACTCGTCGTTTGAATTCCGCTGCGCGCAATGTCAGCCAGTGCTACCACCAGCTCATTGCACACTGGTGACTGTGTGTAGCACTGAGCAGCCCTTGCAGTGACTTCATGGGTTTGCTTCATTCAAGACTTTTAGCCCAGTGTGGAGGAGTGCAACAGTGGTCAGTGGGCTGGGCCCCTGTGCATGACCCTGGCAAGTGCTTGCCAATAGGTCATGCTTCTCTGATCACACATTTGAGGGTTTTACTCTATTGTATTGGTGATATATTGCTAACACTATACCATCACATTCAGATATTTAGTTTGATGTTTACTTTTATACAAAAATGCCGAAGGCCACTAGGCACTAAGGCAACAATTGCTTTCACATTATTCCTTCAATCCTAACAGGGATGTTATAAATATTCACATGCCAGACACCAAGAAGTCTACGTGTTCTCAGAGAGTACTGACAGATCAACATCAAAGTACAAAAAATGACTCTGCAGTTAGTTCTGCTAAATAATATAAATGTTATCTAGCTGACGAAATATTTCTACTTGTGGCCTGTGCGCTGTTAGTATTATGATAATGTAGCTTTCCAGGTACATTGTTTCAGCATAGCAATCCAAGAGTTGTTCAACATTTTCATCCCCACCACAGCCCTGTCATTTGCAAACCTCTCAATTCTAATTATGTTCATATTCGCATTTTCTCTCCTTCAAATAGGAAGCAGTTACAAAAAATGAAATAGAAGATTGCTGTCTCTGTTTCAGTTAATTAATAAATACAAGTTCTATAGACAGCAATTGTTTAACTTTATTCAATCTTTGGGAATCAAGCTAAAACTTCTTACATAAATCTACTGTTCTCCTTCTCCTATGTCTTCTCGGAGTTGATAACATACAGTTGAAAGTAGTAATACTGAATGTGAACTGTATCAAATAAAACTGAGAAGGTCTGGATAGAATACAAATTGCAGGAGATATATTATACACATGCCAGAAAAAGTCACAGCAACTTGCAGGCTTTTCAGCCAGTGCCAACACAATTTACTATACTGATACTGAATCAGCTGATATTTGTCACTAGGACGTCCCTATTTGAGTTTCCCACACACACAAAGCAGTTTTCTCTTACCAAGTCCCTTACCCTTCTGATGGCAGACCTTGTAGCATAACTGTAGTAAATGTAACCACTCATCATATAGTGAGGTTCTGCACTATCAACAGAAAACTTTGTTGAGCTTTCAGACAGTCTCTTCCTTGAGAGCGGAAAACCCAGTCAAGCTGCAGCACTAGAACAATGTACGTGTGTGTGCCTGTGTTTTGTATAGTAGCTCTGAAGGAGGAGAGTGGAAGCTTAGTGATATTTTCAGTCTTGTCTATGTGCCTGTTGACTGCTCAGCACTCCAACTATACACTGAGCGTTTAGTTTTACTCCTTCAATTAACCGAATAAATATGAGGTACAGTGAAGAATGCACTAGTGTTACATGAAGCTCTTTGTTGAAGATCAAAACTCTGTGCAACTACTGATATTAGTACATTATATGATTGCTTGCTTGACCACTATGTGCTCTGTTCTCTGTAGTCACATTCATGTAGTCTTTATCCACTTAGGCACAATACTATGTTACCCATATCACTATAGAACACAACTGCAGAAATATATGTTATTGATATCTCACCATATGCAATTGATACCATTTAATTTTATAAATTTATTGCACTGTGAAAGCTTTTCCTATTGCTGAAGCTGATTGACACTGTTGAACCCTGGAACACACTACTAAAATTAATCTGACAAATCAAAATAAATGTGGCTCACCTTTCAGAGATGGTTTCTGAAGATCATCATCACTGATTATAATCAACTGATTCTACAAAATTAAAAAACTTATTACAAGAGTGTACTATTGCAAACTAAGCTACATGTTTAGTATGCAGTTTTAGCAGGCCTCTAATTGAGTCAGCAGTGAGATCAGGATTTACAGTAGCCAAGTGATAACTTTTTCCCCAACCCAAAATATAATTTTAAAGTCCAATAGTTATGCAGTGTGCAGCAGGATATGTCTGCTCAAATATATAAATTAATTAATTTGTAATATCTATTTTCATTTTGGCCTGTTCAGTGTAGATTATTTTAATGCTATTGTAATTGACTGTATGTCATACATTCACACTTGCTCTATTAAGTTCTTCCATTAGTTGTTAATCTGCTCTACAGGCAAACAGACCAAATAGGTATCAAGTGAAAGGGATTGAGGATAGTTTTGTAGGAAGAATGTAGCATGTTATCTTGGATGGAGTTTCAGTGTCAGGTGTGGAAGTAACTTCAGGGGAGTTTGTCGGGATCCCAATTGTTCATCATGTAAATTAATGACCTTGCAGAGAATAATGAGACTATTCACAGATATCTCAGTATCTGTAATAAAGTACTGCCTGAAATAATCTGCACAAATACACAGTCAGATCTTCATAAGACTTCAAAGTGATGTATAGACTGCAATTAGCTTTAAATGTTCAGAAATGAAAAATTGCACTCTTCAAAAATGCAAAAAGTAGTAGCCTATCACTACAGTGGTCAACTTACACCAACACAAGGGTGTAACAATTTGTAGGGATATGAAATAGAACACTCGCAAAGTATAGCTGTAAGTAAAGCAGCTGGCAGACTGATTCATTGGCAAGTAACTGGAAAATGGAACTGTCTACAAAAGAGAATGTTTACAAAACACTCGTGTATCCCTTCGTAGAATACTGCAGAAGTGTATAAGGGACTCACACAAAAAGGACTATGAAGAATATTGAATGTATTACCATTAAGGGCAGCACAGATGGTCACAAATTTGTTTCACCTACAAGACAGTGTCACAGAGGCTGAAAAAATGCAACTAGCAGACACTTGAAGATAAGCTTGAATTAGCCCACAAAATCTTACTTCCAGTTTTTCAAGGACCAGCTGTAAGCTGGGAATCTAGGAATATCCCCTATGTATCACTCCAGTAGAATCTAGGAATACACAACAACCACCTGTGCATCACTTTTGTAGGGGTTACAAAGACAAAATTAGACTACTTACAGTGCACACAGATTTTTAAGCATTTCTTCTTCACAGGACCAGTTCGAGAGCAATTTTCCACACAAGCAACATATGATTTGATGAACACCCTCCCCTCCATCACACGATAATTGCTTTTCCCTTAGCTGTTACTCAATTTACTCATGTCATAAATATAATAATCACTTTCTGTAGCAAAATGATAGTCATGCTTTTTCTGGATGCAATTACTGGGAACAGTACCGATTTAAACTGACAGACCCATCAGTGAAATCGCACCAGATGAAGATATTTTGATCAATTTGTGAGACACATGAGGTTGGGGTGGATTTGGTGGAAGGGACCAAATAGCAAGGTCATCGGTCTCATCAGATTAGGGAAGGATGGGGAAGGAAGTCAGCTGTGCCCTTTCACAGGAACCATCGATGCATCTGCCTGAAGCATCTACATCTACATCTACATTTATACTCTGCAAGCCACCCAACGGTGTGTGGTGGAGGGCACTTTACGTGCCACTGTCATTACCTCCCTTTCCTGTTCCAGTCGCGTATGTTTCGCGGGAAGACCGACTGTCTGAAAGCCTCCGTGCGTGCTCTAATCTCTCTAATTTTACATTCGTGATCTCCTCAGGAGTTATAAGTAAGGGGAAGCAATATATTCGATACCTCATCCAGAAACGCACCCTCTCGAAACCTGGCGAGCAAGCTACACCACGATGCAGAGCGCCTCTCTTGCAGAGTCTGCCACTTGAGTTTGTTAAACATCTCCGTAACGCTATCACGGTTACCAAATAACCCTGTGATGAAACGCGCCACTCTTCTTTGGATCTTCTCTATCTCCTCCGTCAACCCGATCTGGTACGGATCCCACACTGATGAGCAATACTCAAGTATAGGTCGAACGAGTGTTTTGTAAGCCACCTCCTTTGTTGATGGACTACATTTTATAACGACTCTCCCAATGAATCTCAACCTGGCACCCGCCTTACCAACAATTAATTTTATATGATCATTCCACTTCAAATCGTTCTGCACGCATACTCCCAGATATTTTACAGAAGTAACTGCTACCAGTGTTTGTTCCGCTATCATATAATCATACAATAAAGGATCCTTCTTTCTATGTATTCGCAATACATTACATTTGTCTATGTTAAGGGTCAGTTGCCACTCCCTGCACCAAGTGCCTATCCGCTGCAGATCTTCCTGCATTTCGCTACAATTTTCTAATGCTGCAACTTCTCTGTATACTACAGCATCATCCGCGAAAAGCCGCATGGGACTTCCGACACTATCTACTAGGTCATTTATATATATTGTGAAAAGCAATGGTCCCATAACACTCCCCTGTGGCACGCCAGAGGTTAATTTAACGTCTGTAGGCGTCTCTCCATTGATAACAACATGCTGTGTTCTGTTTGCTAAAAACTCTTCAATCCAGCCACACAGCTGGTCTGATATTCCGTAGGCTCTTACTTTGTTTATCAGGTGACAGTGCGGAATGGTATCGAACGCCTTCCGGAAGTCAAGAAAAATAGCATCTACCTGGGAGCCTGTATCTAATATTCTCTGGGTCTCATGAACAAATAAAGCGAGTTGGGTCTCACACAATCGCTGTTTCCGGAATCTATGTTGATTCCTACATAGTAGATTCTGGGTTTCCAAAAACGACATGATACTCGAGCAAAAAACATGTTCTAAAATTCTACAACAGATCGACGTCAGAGATATAAGTCTAAAGTTTTGCGCATCTGCTCGACGACCCTTCTTGAAGACTGGGACTACCTGTGCTCTTTTCCAATCATTTGGAACCTTCCGTTCCTCTAGAGACTTGCGGTACACGGCTGTTAGAAGGGGGGCAAGTTCTTTCGCGTACTCTGTGTAGAATCGAATTGGTATCCCGTCAGGTCCAGTGCACTTTCCTCTGTTGAGTGATTCCAGTTGCTTTTCTATTCCTTGGACACTTATTTCGATGTCAGCCATTTTTTCGTTTGTGCGAGGATTTAGAGAAAGAACTGCAGTTCGGTCTTCCTCTGTGAAACAGCTTTGGAAAAAGGTGTTTAGTATTTCAGCTTTACGCGTGTCATCCTCTGTTTCAATGCCATCATCATCCTGGAGTGTCTGGATATGCTGTTTCGAGCCACTTACTGATTTAACGTAAGACCAGGACTTCCTAGGATTTTCTGTCAAGTCGGTACATAGAATTTTACTTTCGAATTCACTGAACGCTTCACGCATAGCCCTCCTTACACTAACTTTGACATCGTTTAGCTTCTGTTTGTCTGAGAGGTTTTGCCTGCGTTTAAACTTAGAGTGAAGCTCTCTTTGCTTTCGAAGTAGTTTCCTAACTTTGTTGTTGTACCACAGTGGGTTTTTCCCATTCCTCACAGTTTTACTCGGCACGTACCTGTCTAAAACACATTTTACAATTGCCTTGAACTTTTTCCATAAACACTCAACATTGTCAGTGTCGGAACAGAAATTTTCGTTTTGATCTGTTAGGTAGTCTGAAATCTGCCTTCTATTACTCTTGCTAAACAGATAAACCATCCTCCCTTTTTTTATATTCCTACTAACTTCCATATTCAGGGATGCTGCAACGGCCTTATGATCACTGATTCCCTGTTCTGTACATACAGAGTCGAAAAGTTCGGGTCTGTTTGTTATCAGTAGGTCCAAGATGTTATCTCCATGAGTCGGTTCTCTGTTTAATTGCTTGAGGTAATTTTCGGATAGTGCACTCAGTATAATGTCACTCGATGCTCTGTCCCTACCACCCGTCCTAAACATCTGAGAGTCCCAGTCTATATCCGGTAAATTGAAATCTCCACCTAAGACTATAACATGCTGAGAAAATTTATGTGAAATGTATACCAAATCTTCTCTCAGTTGTTCTGCCACTAATGCTGCTGAGTCGGGAGGTCGGTAAAAGGAGCCAATTATTAACCTAGCTCAGTTGTTGAGTGTAACCTCCACCCATAATAATTCACAGTGCAATTTAGGGAAATCACGGAAAACCTAAATCAGGTTGGCCAGATGCGAGATTGAACCGTCGTCCTCCCAAATGTGAGTCCAGTGTGCTAGGAGACATATGAGATTTATTATTTATTTATGTACGATACAATAAAACTTTGTTTTTGTGTATACAAAGTGGACCAGAATTAGTGGTGAAAATTGACACGGGTAAAAATATACAACAATACAAGCAAAAAAATTTCAATAAACATGGGTCCACAAACACACTGTTCACAAGGTAATTGTGAATGTGTCATGAGGAGTAACCACAGCCCTCTCTATAAAATATTGTCCTAGTTAGTACAATGCATTTGAAAAGTAAACTTTTCGATTAAGTCCTCATCTCACTGGGTTCATATGGCCAACCTTACTTTCCACAACATTGGGGCATGTGGTAAATGCATGATGGGACATTGTCTTACACTAACAGCCAAATTTACCAATATCCAACATGCCAGTATGGTCCAAAGTGTATAAATACAGGAAGTCTGTACGTTAGCCTCTGTCACCTGGCCACAGTCCTCTGGATTTCTGTCTCAGTTCATCTAAAAAGATTGTTGAAGAACTGGAGCAGTGAACTGTACAGTCTAACAAGATTTACATGATGATCAGGGAGGGGAGGGGGGTGGGAGAAGGGGGGGCAGGGGAGGGGGGAAGATGACCAATGACCAGTAACTGTGAAGTGTGAAGCCTTCTCAGTGAAATACAGCATCCCTGGTGTCTGTAGACAAATCATGGAGGACGTGGCCTTCATTTGAGTGAAAGCTGTTTTATTTTGCCAGAAAAATTATAAGTGTAATAATGAAACAACGAACTGTCATGAAGTTTCACATGAAACATGAAAAAATTGCTATCTTTTACTAAAATAAGTGTACGTTGGAGGCTGATTACCACATACACAAGTTTTTGAGTGGTTCAAATGTTTTCAAGTTGGCCGTGAAAATGCTGAAGATGATTCATGCCCAGAACACCCTTCAACATAAAAAACAGATGAAAATATCGAAAAATTACGCAATCTGATTGGACCTGACCATCAGTTGAGTATTCAATTGATTGCTGAAACTCTAGGAATTGTCAAAGAATTTGTAATGCAAATTTTACGTGACCAGTTTAACATGAGAAAACTGCTTGCAAAACTGGTGCCAAACATTCTCACAAGCAAACAAAATAAAGCTCATGAAAATGTTTGTACTGATACCTGGACTATCACTGAAAACAATCCTAATTTCTTGGAAAGAGAGATAACATGTGGCAAATTTTTATTTTTGACTTATGATCCGGAAAATAAGTGCCAATCCACACAAGGAATTACACAGCATATGAATCAAATTTCCCGTCAATAGTTGCCGTTTTACTACCATAATTAAATTCAATGTTAGTAGTCTCAACAAATTGAGTACCCCAACGACACATTTTCCCTAAGGCAACTGTAGAAATCATACACGGCTGCCTATGATTCCATCGTCTCCTCCTGCGCGAAACACGACACTTCATCTGACAAGACCTCCCATTCTGGCATCCCCGGACTACACGGGGATGGCGAGGTATCCATCTCCTCCTTCACAGACAAACAATGACTGATGTGACCATTACCGTGAACAACATTAAGATGATACAAAAGAGCTTCATCACCAATGACCTTTTCATTCAACACAAATATTACAAGCCTGGTATGTATAATTGTTAGGCCTGGATTATTTTTTACATTCACAGTTTCAGGGCTACCTTCAACAGTTCTTTTTAATATACCTGCAAATTGCTTCCACCTACACCAGTCGAATTCTTCAAACAATATTACAGACTGCAATGAAGAATTTTACCTACCAAATCCAAATTTGGAACAATATGGCATATATACCTCTTGCTTATGCCCTAACACTTTTTCAATTAATGTGAACTTGCCAATATTTGTGTCACCAAATAAATAAAAATTGAGGTTTCCTCACCTTCGCACACTGAAAGGATGCGTTATACCAAGAAGCTACTTCTTTAGCCCAACCGGTATACAACAAATCACAGCATGATAAAGTAAGACGTTCCTTCCGATTTTCCTGGAACACTTCCCAATATTTCTCAATAAACGTCATACAGCACCAATTGGACACAAGGAAGGGAACAGTGTAATCAAATTTCTTTGTCTGTTTAGCCCACCTACGCAATAAAACATTAAAAGACATTGCAGATTCATTACAATTAGTAAATGGTTCGGGATCATACTTAGTAATATAAATGAGGGAAGTTTTCCTACGCTTACAGGACTGAACATCAAATACACCTACAATAACACCAAACATCCACTCCAACTTGTTTCTCATATCAGACAACAAACATATATTTGACATCTTAGAGTAAGCACAAATATGTGTTTTCTCACCTGAAGAAAATTTTTCTTCACAAACACAATACTCAATAAAGTCAAGGTTTGTCAACAAAGACTGCCCAAATACAGCCTTACCGCTAACAGACTCAGAATCAGCTGCAGCTAGAAACCCAAGAGCCCAGCTTCACTGAGAGCGAAAAAAGCCTGAAAGAGCAAAACAAGATTCAAAGCAATGGTGAGTTCTTTTTTTTTCAATATTCAAGGAACTGCACATCTTCACTGGGTTCCTGAAGGTTGAACTATTAATCAACACAGAAGTAATGAAAGAAAAAGCAGCACATGTCATCAAGGGCCTCACAGAGGAACACTTCCAGTACTGTTTCCACCAATGGAAAATTTGAATGGAGTTTGTAGGTATAAAGGAAGGGATTATATTGAGGGTGACAAAAACTAGATATGTATGTTTTTGAAATAAAATGTTTACCGCAATAATCCCATCATTTTATAGTCACACCTCGTATACATAAATGGAATGGGAAACCCTGGTAACTGGCACTGTGAGAAGTATGCTCTCCCTTGCACTTCACTGTGGTTTGCAGATTACTTACATAGATGATGTCACCAGCAAAACAAAGCTGATTTAGGTGTGTTCCATTAACATATATTCCTTTGTTATTTTTCCATCTATGGATTAAAAACCACCTTTACAAATGCTGAAAATAGTTTAAGAAATCTCCTTGTGTGATCCCACTCTCAATTCTGTTGTTCTCACAACCCAGGTGAAAACTATATCACTGATGTATACAATCCATGGTATTCTAACATATTTTGAATCAAAGTGGTATTTCATGACGGTTGTCAGTACTGATGTAGTACCCACTGAGTCACGAACTTTTCCATGTTGTTAAAGATAGACAAAGTGGTAATTCATATTGATTGCTCTGGTCTTTCATTTTGTACCTGACATTTTTCAAATGGTCCACTGTACTGCGTTTACTTCAAAAGCCTCTTTTTGATAACATATATCATACACTTTTCCAGGTAACTAGTATCAATACATTCTTCCAAAATAATTCAACAGTAGTTCTAGGTGTACAAGGGTGGTTATAAATCAGTAAAACAAACATTTCAACAGAAAAATAAAAATATGTTAATGAAGTTGATTAGTGTTGAGGCCTGTCTGTAAGCTCAGATGGGAAACACTTTGTAATTTTCTGAGCCAGCTAGTCGACAGATACAGTGCCATTGACATTGACCCTTGCAAAAGTATCACATTTACAAGTATGATACCTTAAAGTCCAGGGAGTATAGCTACAACATTCAATGGTCAACTATTGCACAAACAAGACTGAAATTGTTGGTACACTTTTGGACAGTGTTCTTCAGATCTGACAAAAACAGTTAAAACACAAGACTAAATTATTTCTGGCTGGCTACAACAATTTATCCTCCCTAAGATGCAATGAAGAGTTGTTCCTCTCCCTTTTTACAGTTCTGAAGAGCCACCTTTTAAACCCTTTTCTTGTGGGTAACATTTGTATGCAAGTAGTCAAAACTATTGTAGCAGGAGGTGAACAACTCATTATTTAGTAATGCGCATCAAATAATTTTGAAATGTTAGTTTTCCCTTGTCACTGAAATAATCACTAAATACATCACAAATATGCTTACTCTTTTATTTTAAATGGTAAAATGCTATCATTTTGCTGATGTAGCCTCCAGTTTGACATTCTACATCTGGAAATCCATTGTTGTTTTTGCTATATGTAATAAATTTTATTTTGCAAACAGCTGTACAAGATGGGAATGCTAATGATGGTTAAGAAATACTTCACAACAATACAGCAATACATGGTTGTAAAATCCTAAATATTAATGCTGAATGCGTTATCAGATGGACTGCAGGATCATGATGACCTATTACAAAAATTTACAACAGATGATCTTTTTTCACTGGATATGGATTCATCAAATATTTGTGAATTCTTGTTCAAACAGATCTACTGACAACCATCCCCTAGAGAGAGAGAGTGTGTGTGTGTGTGTGTGTGTGTGTGTGGGCGTGCATGTATGCAAAAACTCTTTGAGTTAAATTCAGAACTGCAAACAAAATTACGCATATATAAAAATGCATTTCATTCTGTGGATGAAGGCACTCGCATGAAGGCATTGGAGTGCCACTTCTCATGAAACCATGTTGGAAAAGGTCACTCAATCTGCTCTTCCTGAAACAAATACATGTGATTAATGCACTGACCTGCCAGAACATTATGGCCACCAACCTACTATCAATATAAACCGCTCCAGGGGAGTAATGTCTGCTAGTCAGACAGGTGCACGGAGCATGTAAAATCAGCGAGTGTGCTGTCTGTGTGTAGAATGAGGAAGGTGTGCGAGCTATCCGAGTTTGACCAAGGGCAGACTGTGATGGTCTGGAGGCTTGGCCTGAGCATTTTGGCAATTGCACAGCTTGTTGGGTGTTCGAGGAGTGCAGTGGTGAGTGTCTTAAATATATGGCAAAATGAAGTTGAAACCATGTCCAGAAGTCATGGGCAGACTGATTAAATAGGACAGGCAGTGAACTGTGGCAGAACAAACATCAGACTTTAATGCTGAGTAGAGTACAAGTGTGTCTGAACACACAGTGCACCGAAAACTCCTAACAATGGGCCTCTGCAGTTGACTACCCATGCATGTGCCATTGACATTGATAACTACGACTGAAATGGGCACATGACCATTAACACTGGACATTAGCACAATGGCAGAGCATTACACAGTCTGACAAATGTCAATATCTTCTTCATGATGCTGATGAAAGGGCACAAATCCATCATTTTCCAGGGGAACAGTTCCTTGACACCTGTACTGTGGGATGGAGTCAAGCTGATGCCAGCTCCATTATGCTCTATGGAACATTCACATGGGCATCCATGGGTCCAGTGGAACTCGTGCAAGGCACCAAATAGCCAAGGATTATCGTACACTGCTTGCAGACCACATACACCCTTCATGATGAACAGATTTTCCAACAGCAGTGGCATTTTTTCAACAGGATAATGTGCCATGTCACAAGGCCAGGGTGCAATGGAGTGGTTCAAGTAACACAGTGGCGAGCTCCAACTGATGGGCTGGCCCTTCAACTCACCTGATCAAACACATCTGGGATGTGATTCAATGTGTTGGCAGAGCTTATCAGCCCCCTCCCTGGAATTTATGGGAATCAGATGACGTGTGTGCATATGTGGTGCCAACACCCTCCAGCAAGCGCTCACGGCTTCATTGCTTCCATGCCATGATGCGTCGCTGCTGTTATCTGTGCCAAAGGTGGCCATACGGGCTATTAGGTAGGTGGTAGTTATGTGCAACAGAAGTAGTATTTCATAATAAGTCCTTTGTAATAGCAAGTATATACAGAGCACCATCAGGAAACTAACTTCTCCTTAAAAAATCTGAAAGCTCTGTTGTCTAACCTCATAGTAAAAAATTCCTACTGTGAACTTTGCAACTAGGGTATATAAATGCTCTGAGACTGCTATTGATAATATCTTTATGGACAGGTATAAGAAAAAAAGTAATATTACAAAACCAACAGTAAATGGGCTATATGATCATGACATGTAGTGTCTTGTTTTAAATGTTGAAACTTGTCAGGATAAAAAAAATCTATTAAATGTGAGTATAGAAGGGTAATAAATCAGTCAAAAATTGAGAAGTATAGGAGATTGCTCAAAGACATGAACTGGATAGCTACACTCCTGGAAATGGAAAAAAGAACACATTGACACCGGTGTGTCAGACCCACCATACTTGCTCCGGACACTGCGAGAGGGCTGTACAAGCAATGATCACACGCACGGCACAGCGGACACACCAGGAACCGCGGTGTTGGCCGTCGAATGGCGCTAGCTGCGCAGCATTTGCTCACCGCCGCCGTCAGTGTCAGCCAGTTTGCCGTGGCATACGGAGCTCCATCGCAGTCTTTAACACTGGTAGCATGCCGCGACAGCGTGGACGTGAACCGTATGTGCAGTTGACGGACTTTGAGCGAGGGCGTATAGTGGGCATGCGGGAGGCCGGGTGGACGTACCGCCGAATTGCTCAACACGTGGGGCGTGAGGTCTCCACAGTACATCGATGTTGTCGCCAGTGGTCGGCGGAAGGTGCACGTGCCCGTCGACCTGGGACCGGACCGCAGCGACGCACGGATGCACCCCAAGACCGTAGGATCCTACGCAGTGCCGTAGGGGACCACACCGCCACTTCCCAGCAAATTAGGGACACTGTTGCTCCTGGGGTATCGGCGAGGACCATTCGCAACTGTCTCCATGAAGCTGGGCTACGGTCCCGCACACCGTTAGGCCGTCTTCCGCTCACGCCCCAACATCGTGCAGCCCGCCTCCAGTGGTGCCGCGACAGGCGTGAATGGAGGGACGAATGGAGACGTGTCGTCTTCAGCGATGAGAGTTGCTTCTGCCTTGGTGCCAATGATGGTCGTATGCGTGTTTGGCGCCGTGCAGGTGAGCGCCACAATCAGGACTGCATACGACCGAGGCACACAGGGCCAACACCCGGCATCATGCTGTGGGGAGCGATCTCCTACACTGGCCGTACACAACTGGTGATCGTCGAGGGGACACTGAATAGTGCACGGTACATCCAAACCGTCATCGAACCCATCGTTCTACCATTCCTAGACCGGCAAGGGAACTTGCTGTTCCAACAGGACAATGCACGTCCGCATGTATCCCGTGCCACCCAACGTGCTCTAGAAGGTGTAAGTCAACTACCCTGGCCAGCAAGATCTCCGGATCTGTCCCCCATTGAGTATGTTTGGGACTGGATGAAGCGTCGTCTCACGCGGTCTGCACGTCCAGCACGAGCGCTGGTCCAACTGAGGCGCCAGGTGGAAATGGCATGGCAAGCCGTTCCACAGGACTACATCCAGCATCTCTACGATCGCCTCCATGGGAGAATAGCAGCCTGCATTGCTGCGAAAGGTGGATATACACTGTACTAGTGCCGATATTGTGCATGCTTTGTTGCCTGTGTCTATGTGCCTGTGGTTCTGTCAGTGTGATCATGTGATGTATCTGACCCCAGGAATGTGTCAATAAAGTTTCCCCTTCCTGGGACAATGAATTCACGGTGTTCTTATTTCAATTTCCAGGAGTGTATTTATAGTACTTCTGAATCAAATGGAAAATACACAGCATTCATTAACAACGTTAATTCCTCTTTTGAAAATTGTTTGCCCCTAAAGATAACTCAAATCAAACAGAAATCTAAAAATAAACGATGGATTACACAAGGAATAAAGATATCATGTCGTACAAAAAGGAGACTGTATCTACAATCTAGGAGCAGATCTGACGTTAGCGTTGTAATGGATTACAAAGAATATTGCAAAATATTGAAGCAAGTAATCCAGACATCTAAGCAGCTTTATTATGAAAAAAGATAATTACATCAGGCAACAAAATAAAAACTATGTGGGACATAGTGAAGACAGAGATAGGTGGAACCAAAAATGAAGAGGAACAGATGGCTCTAAAAATAAATGAGACATTGGTAACAAGTGCATGTATTGCTGCAAACCTCTTAAACAAGTACTTCGTTTCTTTTACTGAAAGCTTGGGATTTTCAGGTTCAGTAAACAGAGCAATGAAGTAGCAGAGACCAGTCTTTATAAATAACTCCAGTAAAATGGAAATGACACATCTCCCAAAGAAGTAGAATCCATCATAAAATCCTTAAAATCTAAGATTCTAGTGATTACGACAATGTATCAACAAAGTTAGTCAAAGAGTGCTCATGCTAGTTGAGCTCTATCTTAAGTTATTTGAGTAATCAATCCCTTATCAGCAGAACATTTCCAGACTGGCTAAAGCATGCTGAAGTTAAGCCTCTTTACAAGAAGAGGGATGAAGAGATACAGTTGAACTATTGACCAATTTCACTTTTGCTGGCTTTTTCAAAAATATTTGAAAAAGTTATGTTCAAAAATCTCCTCAAGTTTTTATAGCAAATAATATATTGTCCAAGTCACAATATAGGTTTTTTAAGGGTTTTGATGTAGAGAAAGCTATTTACACACAATGAGAATGTGCTTAATTGATTAGATAACAAATTAAAGACTACTGACATTTTCTGTGGCCTGTCAGAAGCCTTTGACTTGGTGAGTCATAGCATTCTCTTAAGTAAGTTAGAATAGTATGGTGTCACCAGTAGTGCTGCAAAATGGTTTGAATCTTATCTAACTAACAGGAAACAAAGGGTGTCATTGTGAAATACCTTTAAGCAAGCAGTCAGTCTTCCTTTGATTGGGAATTAATTACATGTGGTGTTCCTCAGGGTTCCATTGCTTTTTCTTGTGTACATTAATCATTTCTTATCTGCTACATTGCCAGATGCTAAGTTTGTTTTGTTTCCAGATGATACAAACATTGCAATAAGTAGCAAGTCAAGTACAGATTTAGAAATGGCTGCTAATCAAATTTTCACTGACTTAATAAATGGTTTAAAGCTAAATCACTGTCATTAAACTTTGAAAAGACTCACTATATGCAGTTCAGAACCTGTAACAGATTTCCTTCCAACATGTGCATAACATGCAGATTGAAGAGGTCGACAGTGTTGAATTTCTGGGATTACAGCTCGATGATAAATTCAGTTGGGAAGTGCTTACCACAGAACTGCTGATGTGCATAAACTAGTCTGTATTTGCAGTGAGAATAATGTCAGATGTAGGAGATATAAATATATAAACAAAGGCTTGCATACTTTGCTTACTCTCATTGGGATTATATTCTGGGGTAACTTGTCAAACCAAACAAAAGTTATCAGGGTGCAAAAGTGTGTAATAAGACTCATTTGCAGTGTAAATTCAAGAACATCATGTAGAAACCTATTCAAGGAACTCTGTAGTCTAACCACTGCTTTCAGTGTATCTATTCCTAAATGAAATCTGTTGCAAGTAGTTTATCTCTGTTTCCAACCAATAGGTCAATACATAGTATCAATACTAGGAATAAGAACAATTTACATAAAGACCTAAAGTCACTTACCTTGACCCAGAAAGGGGTGCAATAATCAGGGAAAAACATTTTCAATAAATTGCGAGAAACCATAAGCAGCCTGTTTTCAGGTAAAACTCCGTTTGAAAGATTTTTTGATAGGCAATTCCTTCTACTCTATAGATGAATATTTTAACAGGGACTGTTAGACCAACTTAAATAAAAAGTCTGTTAGATTTCAGTTTTGACAGCAGTTGGTCACAACAGTCAAGATTAGGTATTTTGTGTATGATAAATTTATTAAAAGTGCATAACTATATTTTATTCTGAGAGAGTATTAATTCTATAAATATTAGCAAGTCCAGTTTACTGTAGTATATTCACTTATTTTGACAATCTCCTTACAAATGATCAGGTTCGTGAGTATTATATTAAAATGTTTTTGTGCATTTTGAGGTCCACATATGGATTCATGGAAAACTTAACTCAGATTAAAAGTGATGGTCAAGGTATTGAATTAGATTTAAAACAAAAAAGCTGCACATTTTTGAAGCTATATAGAGTAAAAGAAAACTGCTAATGCCAGTGTCAGCAAACGTCTACAGGGGTGCCTAATTGGTTTTGTGCAGATTCACTTCATAACTATTCGTCTAACATATTGGACCTACGTGATGAATAAAACCGAAATTCGTCTCATTGATGATACAGTTGATGTTCTTCAGGGACTTTTATATAGTGAAGAAGCATGCTATTGAGAAAGCAGACATCTACGACCACTAACACAGCTTACTGAGTCGAGCTTCTGAGAATACTTAGTGTGTAAAGGTTTCCTTCAGACTTTGTGAAAGAATTAGTTCTACCATTTTGGTGCTCCATTAGAAAAAAAAAATAATAATAACAGAGTGCATAGGTCAGCACCACGATAGGACCTGAGAACTCATGCCGCCTGCGCATCATAAAACAGGTTTCGAACCACTGAGATAACGAGAAGCTGGTGGCAGGCAGCTGGTCTGTCTCATTGCAGTATTAGTCGCTAAGCCTCATAATGCAACATTCAAGATAAGAAAGGTAATGCCAAGTGAATTTAGCAGAACACTTCACTTCAGAACCACATGTGGAAATAAATGCACCGTCACAGGGTTCCCAAACATTTGCAACCCAACTGCCATGTCTTGGCTGCACTTGGGGCAGCTATGTAGCAAAATGCTTGCTATGTCTTATATGGGCTCTCAGAGGGAAGGTGCGAGCACTTTTCATTTTTATGCACATTTATCTCCTGATCCTTTTTGACTAGCTATCTACATTTAAGGCATTAAATTAGACTTAATCCACAATTTCTCATTTTTGAGGCTTTCCAATGCAGAAGTCTGTTAATGCAAGTGTTATATAATTTCAGCAACAGGGATACCAAAGCTAGCGATAGTATTTCCAGTTATGCAGCATACAGCTTGTGATATACTGAGGTATACAATTTTCCATCACAATTGCAATATCCCAACAATAGAAGTGAATAAAACACTTTCTTTGGTAGTTTGTAACAAAAACTTATTTCAACGGAATAAAAAGGAATTGGCAATCAACCTTCCCCCACACACCACGAAACAGATCTCTCACGCTAGATTGCATTTCCAGTTCTGATCATTCATGATTCCAGCTGCAAAAATGCATTCTTCTTGCCATTAGCATACCCAAGATAGTGTAACATTGTATACATTGTTTGGCAACTCTACTGTCACGAAAGTGATTTGTGGGAGTGGGCCTGATTGATCCTTCTAAATTCACTTGACTTTTTCTTGTTGGCTCAATCAAATAGTCTGGGTAATTCACACTCAAGATATGACATTGGGTAGTGAAGTATAGCTTTTGATTCCAAAGTAACAGGAAAAGCCTAATAAAAAAAGATGAGGGACCCATGATGCAGTCAGAACTCTGCAAAAATATCTGCTTATTTATTTGGCACACCTGTGACAGTGTATTTACTTAACACTTTCGCTGTGGCATCGGTGCACGCGTGCAACTCTCGTGTGGCCCGGCAACGTGCGAGCGCGGGCTGGTAACGCTCGAGTGAAGGCCGGTGACAGTCTGAAATGGCAGGTACCGCTCGGAGCCGACGCTCCTAAGCACACCTGAACTACAGGCTGACGTCAAGACCTTGTAAGATCTGTAGGATCATGTTCAATACTGACCTGATGATGACACCTTAGGTACATTACTTCAAACAAGCTTCGACTGTATTGTGGTCATGTTTTAAAGTCTGTTTGCTACCTGACACCTGTAGGGGTCACTGGCGACATTCAGAGGTTTGTGATTTGTTGATAATGTAACAAAAATTACAATTTGGATTTCAAAACGCATATTCTTAAGAAGTAAAAAAAAAAAAAAAGGAAACTGGATTCATTTGAAATTATATTTACTTTAAATGCGCATTTTTAAGATTGACTCTGATAGAGGTTGTCAATTTAGTAGCATGTTTGCTCCTGCTGTGAGAGAATTAGCCATCTACATTTATCATAGACGCCCAGGGGACACCCGGATGTGTAGAAATTAGTAAGCGAAACACTTTTTCTGCTCCTTTTCACACTGGAAGGTCCATTAACCACCATTACGAACAATATAAGTTTGATAACTGACCACACAAAACAAAAGTTTACACGCTTTGATGCTAGCTTAGACGCTGCAAGCACTGACTCATGGCTTGTTGTGGCGCTTATAAGCGTCAGCCGCAGCGAAAGTGTTAAGCATGCAGCCAGAACTGTTCTGCTACATTCACCTGACATTTTCTTTCATATCTTGAATGTTGCATTATGAGACTCGGTGACAAGTACTGTGATGGGAGATACCAACTGCCACCAGCGTCTCATTATCACAGTGGTTGCAAACCAGTTTTATGATGCACAGGCAGCATGAGTTCTCAGTTCTAATAATGCAGCAGACCAGTACACTTCTAAGTTCTTATTTTGCACTTTATTTAATGGAGCTCCAAAATAGTAGAATTAAATCTTTAACGAAATCTGAAGGAAAGCTTCACACATTAAGTCTTCTCAGGGCTCAGCTCAGAGCTGTGTTCATGGTTATAGATGTCTGTTTTGTCAATAGCAAGCTTCTTCACTGTACAAATGTCTCTGACGAACTTTGACTCTACTGTCAACAACATGAATTTTGGTTTTGTTCATCTCACAGATCCCATATGTCAGAGGAAACGTGAATATAGTTCCTCGGTGCTGAATCTGCACGAAAGCAATTAGGCACCCCTGAAGAAATTTGCTGACACCAGCGTTAGAAGTTTCCTTCCACTCTAGGTAGCTTCAAAAATGAGCAATTTTTGGTGCTTTAAATCTAATTCAATACTTTAACCATCTCATTTGATTTGTGTTAAGTTCTCCAAGAATCCATATCTGATCCTCAGAATTTGCAGTGTGCCTGCCCTGCTACTGAACGTGCACTCTAAAGTATTTACACAATTTATTGCATACACTTACTGTAATAAATGAAACAACAGTAATACTCATTATACCAGAGTACTTCATCTGTTTACGTTGCTGTCGAGGCTGAAATGCAAGTCATAGACATTTTTTACGGAGAAACACTCAATAACAGCAAAGCATTTTATACTTTCCAAAGCGATGAGCAGTTGCTGACGCTTTCGACACAGGGTGATGCAGCACAGTGTTGCCACAGCAGCCACTGCAGTGCGCCAGCACGTGGGTCCAGGAGAAGACTGACACATGTAGCGTTTAGAGACAGACACAATCTGCCAAGAAATCGTTTGCAAAAATATTATTCAACACAGCTGTTATTAAAGATGTACCAGAAAGTGAAAAACATTGCAGCCATGCTACCATTACACTCAGAACTTCAACGCTAAAATATTTATGCAACGAGCTTACAGACTGCGAGACATTGCATTCTGACGATGCACTGTTTACCACTAGACCACAGGTGCAGACAAAGCATAGTAACTCTAACAGATGAGAAGACTTCCTCCAGGAACTGCTGCAGCTTACAGTGTTGCCACATTGTGCAGACTGCCAAACTCACACAAGTATTATCAGTGTGGACAGTATATTTGTCCCATGTCACAATTGGTGCAGACTGAAGGCACTGTGGCCTCCTGGAGCTTGTCACAAGTCATCATGGATGTTAAACAGATGATCAAATTTTATTCTTCGAAGATTAATATGTAACAACAGACCCAAGGACATACTTTTGTACAAAAGGAAATAAATAGTTCCCTGTTGTATTAAATAACAGCAGACTGCAAATAAATTATATTGCTTTGATACGAATAGTACTGGATGCCTTACCTCAAACAACAAATTCAGTACATTGTTGTATAGGCCTCTGGTATGATACGAGGCAAAAACCATGGTGATATCGCTGAACTTAATTTCATTTCAGCATATGACTGTCCCGAGGACAAAAAATTGTATCTCTTTTACTTTTATGTCTACTCTAAAGACATATTTTGTTTCTGACTTCAATCAGCCCAATTAACTTGCCGAACAATACTTCATACATCCCAAGGAAATATTTTAAGCAAGCAACTCGTAGCTCTTTAAGACAGCTAAGGGAGTGAACTACTTATCTTGCAGCCACATGTTCACCCCCCCCCCCCCCCTCCCTACTTACAATTTTGTTTCTGAATGGATGTTTGGTTTCGAACACAAATCAACTAGATATATTTCTTGAGATATATTCCATGGAAATGGTGGCGAAAAACTGACCCTTGCAATAATCTAAGCCCTACAAATTGTGCTACAATGAAAGTACATCAAAAGTAAGTAACAATATGCAATTTAAAGATCAATCAATAAGGTGTACAGATTTAGGATAAACACAAAAACAATACATTTATAGGAACAAAATGGTTCAAATGGCTCTGAGCACTATGGGACTCAACTGCTGAGGTCATTAGTCCCCTAGAACTTAGAACTAGTTAAACCTAACTAACCTAAGGACATCACAAACATCCATGCCCGAGGCAGGATTCGAACCTGCGACCGTAGCGGTCTTGCGGTTCCAGACTGCAGCGCCTTTAACCGCACGGTTTATAGGAACAGATGAATGTTTTTAATAATGTGAAATCGAATAAATGTTTTCTATTTTTAGACAGCACATTATCACCTACAGGGATAGAAAGATAATCCACTCTATCTGTGCAAAACACACAGGAGTAATCAGCACTGATGAAGGAATACAAAGATGTCAGATCAGTTAAAGTACAAGGCAGGTTGTTCACTGTCACAACTTTTTCGTTTGCATATAGACAAAAAAAAAAACAGAAGTCACGAGTTCTAAATGAGAGAGGTGTTTGTCACAGACAGAAAATCAGCTTGACATTGCCTGGTCATGACACAGAAGGCCACAAAGGTAATGCGCAGTAAGTGAACATCCTGGCTGGGGATGTATGACTTTTGCCATCTCATAAGCAAATAGAGAAAAAGAGCATGAATCAAGAAAGGCATAGGAGCAAACATTGCACAAGGCAAAATGACTTTTTCTAAAAAGAAACTGCTATTAATACCCAAAAATAAATGTTGAGATTAGAAAGAAAACATGAAAAGCTTTGTTTGAGCCACAGGCTCCATATGGAAAAAAAAAAAAAAGATAGAGGGCTACTGGGAAGACAAATGCAGCAATTGGAAGCATATGAAATGTGATTTATAGGAGACTATTGAAAATTGGACCGAGTGGGGAATGAAGACATCCTGCAGTAACTCAATGAGAAAAACCATGGCAAATAACAAATATGATGAAGCGAGGAGAGAAAATGGTTGGACACACAATACAACATTAGTAGTAGTTGAAGAGATGGTAGATGGAATTAACCACAGAAGAGACCCAGACATGAGGACACAAGCAGCATGTTACACTGAAATGAACACCATAGCTGGCTGGTGACAGGAATGGAGGTTTGTGGTCAAAACAACTGAGTTTATGCAAAATTACTTATGTTCCAAATAGATAACAAAAGTAGGAAATTTGCAACTACTATACCCTTGGTTTATTTGGCTCAGTGAAACAAAGTGGAAAACGTAAGCACGATTGTAATGAAAAACGAGTGGTTAGCACACTTGAGCAGGGAAATACATGGTGCTTGGACCAATGGAATTCTTTTACCGATTACAGATCGGAGACTATCAATGTGATGCCCTAATGCATGGTGAGATGATAACATTTAATAATATCACACAAAGCTACTTGAATGCCTTAGCTGAAGACCATAAGGCAATGGATGATCTACTAGGTTAAAAATTTACCATAGCTGTTTTACAAAATGATTCTCATACCATAAGTGTACATTAATGTTGCAATAATGCAAATATGGGGACTCAGAAATGGCAGAGAAACAATGTATTTGAGATGTGATGTTGCACGAGGATACCGAAAAGTATGTGGCCAGATAAAGTAAAAGATGAGGTAGTTCTCCACAAAACTGATATGAAAATATATTGGTAAAAAACAATGGACATGACATCAGAGAATAACTTCCTATATGCAAGACAGGAGGCCTCACAAAAATCAAATTGAAATATACCCATAGAACAAATTTTGAGGACAGCAAACATAAGTGCTACTATGGGACAATGAGATTGGCACAGGTAAAAAAGGGGATAGGGGTGGGACAGGATGCACTAAACCAGTTAGTAGATGGTTGAAAATAATGACATGCAATCCAAATGAAAGTTATAACTTCTGTATGGGCAAAGGACAGTACGTAACACACCAGTACTTCAACCCCAGGAGATGTTTGAAAAAAATCGAGTGCTGGACACTAGTGCCCATCTGAAAATGGACACAGAAAAGAGGGGCATAACAGATTGTAGGAAACTGATTAACATAGAAACACACAAGTTTCAGTTTTGCTCAGGATGTGTGCACTACATTTCCTTTAGTTTACACTGATTACTTTATTATTATTTAGTTTGAACTGGGACAGATTGTTTAAGCACTGCCACAACTGTGTGGTGTGGTCTTGGGTAGCACCGAGTCTTCTGCTTGTCTGAACTATACTGTGCATGGGAAGTAACTAATCACTCATGTAATGTGACTAAATGTACTTTTTTCCATCTATATGTATCTGCTATTCTTTTAGACTTCAAAATAATAATTATACTAATTTCTTATTGTTTTCAATTGAAAATCCGATGATTTGATTCTTTTAAGTCCATTTACTGCCTTCACGCAAATTTATTGAATTTGTGTGTTTCTCTTCTCTAATTCTATCAATGAATATTTTCCTTCATTGCCACAAATATTTTCATATATGCAGTCTGGAATGTGTACGAAATCTTTGATCACTGACATTGTGTTATCCCTCAGTAAACAGAAAACTTCTATTTGAAGTAAATCTATGGGAAACTGAATTTTTTTCATGGGAATAAAGTGCAGAGCAAATATCATCACGTACTTTAAAATTCAATACTATCAACCATTGTGTTCAAATAGACATTTTCTGTGTTATACTGGACATCTCACGGAAACTAATTTTGCTGTCACAATGCATGTCAACATTATAGCTACACGAAGTTACATAAGATTTTATATCTGAAGAACTGCCAACTCATTTCACTACAAAACTTTTCCAAAATTTTTGAGGTCATGCACTCCAGAATCATATGCCAGCTGGGCAACAATAGTATCAGTAAACCGCAATTTGGATTGCAGAAGAGTTGCTGAACTGAGAATTTACACAGGCATTCACCAAATTAACATGGGCTAAATAACAAAACAGCACTAGCTGGTATTTTCTGTGACCTAATACATTTGACTGTATGAATCATAACATTTTTCTGGATAAAATCAGGTTTTATGGAACTGATGGTATAGCCAACTAATGGAATGTCATATCTAAACAACAGAGAGCACAAAGTTATACTTAACAATTCAACCACCGTAAGCAGGGAAGATACTTCTGACGGGAGAAATCACCAGTTGGATTTCACATGGCTCAATCTTAGGTGTACTATTGTTTCCAATGTATGTCAACAATCTTCAATCCATGTATAAGAAGCAGAATTTATTCCTTTTGCAGATGGCAACTATTGTAATCAATCTGAACATAGACACAGCATCAAAAGACATAGTAAATAATGTTCTTAAATGTATTATTGAATGGTATTCTCTGACTGGTGTCAATCCCAGTTTTGAAAAAATAACCTATCTGCACATCTTGAGGTGCCAACAGGTGGCAAATTTAAAAATGATGACAAAGTAAGAACTATGTTGGAAACAAAAAATTTTTAGGTGCCCATACTGATGCAAATTTAAACTTGAAAGAAGCATTTTGGAAATCCTAAAACAACATAGTTCAACCTTATTTGCACCTAAAATCATTGCAAATCTTGGAGAGCAGCCAATCAGAAAGTTGATACATTTTGCATATTTTCATTCGATGTCACAAGGGGTTATGTTCTGGGGTAACTCTTCTCTTTTTAGTGTTCACTGTTCAAAATGTGCAGTAAGAATATTACACAGAGCTCTCCTACATGACTATCTTGTAGATAGTGGCCTTTTAGCAGTCAACATGCTGCACAGGTACACATTTTGAATACGGCCCCCCCCCCCCCCCCCCCCAAGTATATTTACTCCCTCACGAAATATTTTATTTTTTAAAAACTATCTATTTGCAAAATGTAAACTTTCATGGCTGGAAATGCCACAATAAAAGATGCTGGGCTACTATGCCATGTTTGAATAGATTTCACATTTAAACCCACTGTTTCGTCCCCATCTGCAGAGGACATTTTTAAGGGGTACTGAAGCTTCGAGTGTCCGTTTCACACACTGGTTTGCTACTGGCTGCAGCAAAATTCCATTTAGACGTGCTCCTGCGAAGTGGCGTGACATCACATTGTTTTGAATACTCGAGAGCAACTGGTCACTGTCGACTGTCATTGTCCACTGTTGCTGTCACACCATGTTGAAAGACTGGTACGCATCTCCTTGACATGCTAATTTTCAAGAAGAAAGCTAGCAGCTTAGGTCACACAATTTACCAAAAATCCACACACACACACACACACACACACACACACACACACACACAGACCATTACTTTCATGGGTATTTGAACAACCACTCACAACAAAAGCAATGCATCATAAAAATGTTGGCGGATAGAGCAAGCAACATCTGTGAAGCAAGTGGAATTAAAATCTCTCTCCAATAAATTGCTCAAGAATGGCTGATCATTTGTTGAGGTAAAAAAAGATCATTAAGACCACAGCACAATAATTGGAGTGATGCACAAGCGCCTGTGAAATCTAAAGGTTCCTGTCATTCATTACGGACATTACTGACTGCACTGGGAAAATTGTGGTTAATAAAAACACATTACGGTAACCTACAGACACACCGGATGATACACTATCACCTAAAACTGGTGAAGGATGACTACAAACAAATGGGAAAGGCAGGAATTTGTAGGATAAGAGCACAAAGGTAATTGTAGAAAGGGAGGGGGAGGGGGGGGGGGGGTGGAGGAAAGGAGGGGAAAGAGGAGAGACGGAGATGAGCCACTGCAGAACATGCATTGCAGCCAGGAAACTACCATATTCAGTTTGACAGTCCATAAGCACTGCCACCCACAAGCAGATACCATGAAAGGCCATATAAAGAGGCCATACAGATTGTGAAACAACTCAGAAACATACCTGGAAGGAGGCGGGCATGAAATTGATTGGAATTTGGATCCTGGCACTGGAGAAAATGTGTACTTGTCTTCCACTATGGGGTGACAGCTATAGCAGATGATGAATAAACAATGGCCAATTGCACTCGAGTATTCAGAACATGTGACGTCACGATACTCTGCAGGAACACAGGTAAATGGAATTTTGCTGCAACCAGTAGCAAGCTGAGGTGTGAATCACACACTCTAAGAAGCTACAAAGCCTGTTGAAAATATCCGCAGATGGGATCAAAAAGCTGGGTTTAAATGTGAAATCCATTCAACCATGGCATAACAGCCTGGAACATTTTGTTAAATTTGAAATAATCCACTGCATTTTAAAAGGAAGAATGAAGTACATAATTACAATACCAGAATAAGATTGTCTTTAGCACAAAAAGGGGTACACAATGCTGCCACCAAAATTTTAATGCTTTACCCAATGATGTACAATGTGTTATATACAGCAAAGTTAGATTTGGAGACAAACTCAAGAGGGTTCTCATTGACAACTACTACTATTCCACAGAAGAATTTTCAACTTTTGGGTCATTCTGTGTGAAATCAGACAATAAAAAAATAAATTTGAATCTTGTTGGTTTAGAATGCTTTTATTTTTGTCACTTAATTCTGCTTATCAAAGTAAGGTAGAATCCAAAATTAGATATTTTGGACATTTCATTTTTGAGTTATTAATTTTAAAGTTCCCAAAATTGCGCTATTTGTGACGCGTTTTGACACCTTCAAGTGTCAGTATCTCAAAAGCTGTGACTTACAGAGGCCAAATTTGTACAATTTTATTTAATTTCTTACAAGGTTTAAATTACTTGCTGCTTGACCATATTCATAAAAAATGCTAAATTTTCGCAAACCAAACTTTAACTCTTAAAATTTCAAAATTGGAATTTTTTATGTTTAAAAAATGCATTATGTGCAAAGTTTAATAATGGTATTCGAAAGTGAACATACTGAATTAAATTTTATACAATTTGCACTGCCAACTGTAAAGATTCGCAGAATGGTTCACGGAACTATACTAGGTGAACAATAATAAAAATCAACGAACTACAGGGACAGATTCCTTACTGGAAATTGAGGAAAAAAGGTCCTATGAATAAGTGTAAGGAAATGCATCTTGCCACGGTAGACGGCGCTGACGAATGAAAGTTGCTCTGACCATGTGCAGTGTGTTCTTTCTGTATTGGAGGCTGTGTGATTGACGCAGCATACTGTAAGCAGCACTAATGGCCTGGTATTCATGTCGGGAACAAGCTGAGATGGTGTCTGTGTATGGCCAAGCTAATATGAAATGGTCGAGAAGCAGCACAGCTATATTAAAACACGTACCCTCACAGGCACCAGCAACATCGTACAATATTTCAAGTCCTTTTTGGACATTTGTGTGGTCATGGGTTATTTCAGACACACAAACATGCACAGGGAGCCTGTGGATTGCGTGTTCACTGTATCTGGAGGACAGTGTTCTACAGGATACTGAGACGAACTTTAATACAAGCACCAACATGGCGTAGGCCAAAGTGTGATTACGTTTTCCTGCATGACAACTGCTACTATCCCTACCACATGTAATAATCATCAGCAGCACATTTCCCTCCATGGAAAGGATTTTATCGATGGTTTTTGCACCATACCATCACAATTATGGGATTTCTATCATCAGTCCTCTTTACTGATGAACCGTTCTGTTGCTTACAGTATGCTGCATCAATCTCACAGCCTACAACACACAAGGAACACACGGCATGTGGTCAGACGAACTGTCATTTGTCAGTGCCATCTACTTGGCAACGATGCATTTCTGGACTCATGTTCACAGGACCTTCTTTGCTCCATTTCCAGTCAGGAATCTGTCCCTGCAGTTGTTGGTTTTATTATGTTCATCCTATGGTTAAATGAAACTGCTGAATACTAACTGAGGATGTTCCGGTTCATCATTCTCAAAATGTACAAAATGATGCCATATAACAATTAACATAAATAATGTAATGCATTTTAAGCTACGTATTACCATTTTATGGAACTTAATTTAGTTGTTGCTCATTTTTACAGAGCAACAAAAATATGTGTAACCAATATATTAAAAAAACGGTCACTTCTATTGACAGTAACTCACTTCAATAGAGACTAGAAAAGCACTACGGTGGGAAATGGGGACATAACCTTAGGTGTTAAGAAAGAATGAAAATATGCATATTACATGAACTAAAAGAAAGAAAATCTGAATGGCTAATAATTGAACACAAAGAATCTTCTGGGAAAATGCAACTGAGTTGTAGGTGGTCTGATGACCCACAAGTTTATGGATGTCTAAGAAGGCTTGCATTTGTTGAATGCCTGTAACTTTGACAGGGGAATCCACAGTAGCCTAATAAAAATGAAATTTATCAGCTAAAATGAGGAGGCCAAGTCTTACTCCGGGATGTAGTGCCAATGGAAGAAGAAGAAGAAGAAGAAGAAGAAGAAGAAGAATCAGGTAAAAGAAATATTGCAAAGAAAATACCAAAAATGTTACACGCAATCTTCCATTGAGAAATTAGTAAAACTAAAACAGGTCTTTGATGATCCACAAGCCCAAGTTATTGTACAGTTTCAAGGCAAATTTCAAGTTTCTACTGTAATGAGAAAAATTTTGGTTGGCTTCCTACCCACAGTTGAATGTGTACATGTATCGAAAAACAAGTTTGAAGTAAGCAACTTCATTGCAAGGGGGGGGGAAAAAAAAGTGGAAAAAAGGCACGCACACTACTCTTGATCATACGCCTGGACAGTCCTTGTCTGCAAAACCAAGTCTGTAAGTGAAAGTTTTATTGTAATGATGATGATGATAGTACACAAATGCTTGGGAAAAAATGATTACATATCTTTGTGCAAGCCGAAAAATGGTTCAAATGGCTCTGAGCACTATGGGACTCAACTGCTGAGGTCATTAGTCCCCTAGAACTTAGAACTAGTCAAACCTAACTAACCTAAGGACATCACAAACATCCATGCCCGAGGCAGGATTCGAACCTGCGACCGTAGCGGTCTTGCGGTTCCAGACTGCAGCGCCTTTAACCGCACGGCCACTTCGGCCGGCTTTGTGCAAGCCAAAAACTTCAAAAAAAAGATTAATTTTGAGTAAACCTAAGGCTAAGTTTACAAACTTAAAGTAATATATTTCATAGTCTTTATTACACATGTTATGTTGTATACTGAAATATTTTCAGAGTAACATGGCAAAGCCAAACCTGAATTTCAATTTAAATTAACAATTTCTAATAATGTAATAAAATGATTGCTACCAAAGAAAAAATAATAATGACTGACAGCCTTATATGGTTTTTTTGCAATTTGAGGTTTCCATTACAACTTGGCAGTAAGTCAAGAGTCTTACACACTACACACTGAATGCAACAATTACAAGTAAAATCATGGTAATACATTCCCAGTGGTACACCATCATGGAATTTGGCACACACGTTAATAGTGTATGTCTAAAAAAAATTATTCATAAAGAAACTTAAGTCTGATTTTGAAATTTTATTAATTAAAAATTTTCGTTTGAAAGACTACAGCATTTTTATTAATTTGGTCAAGCAGTAAATATTTTCAAAGCTTACAGGAAATTAAATAAAGTGGTGTAAATTGTAGGTCTGTAAATCAAATAGCTTTTGAGATGGCCATTTTTATGTTTCAAAACTTGACAAAAATTTCACAACTCTTAAAACTTAAAATTAATAACTCAAAAACAAAAGGCCCAAAAAAGTTTAAGAATGTTGACGCAAATAATTAATACTATCATTGTACAGAGAATTAAAAAAATCTGAGATGTCAAGAGCCACCGACTGCATTCACATGGAGTGACCCTTTCGTAATGTGTAAAAGGTAGTGGGTACGAAGTAGTAACTCACAACGGTATTTAAGGAAGTAAATGGTCAGTACGTAGCTGCATTTACACATTAATGTGTAATATGAATGTAAAATACCTTATTCCACATTATAATGAATCATACAAATGGTTTAAATGGCTCTGAGCACTATGGGACTTAAGATCTGAGGTCATCAGTCCCCTAGAACTTAGAACTACTTAAACCTAACCAACCTAAGGACACCACACACATCCATGCCTGAGGCAGGATTCGAACCTGCGACCGTTGCGAATGCGCGGTTCCAGACTGAGGCACCTAGAACCACTTTGCCACAGTGGCCGGCAATCATACAAACGATATAAAACAGATGAGCTTTTAACTGATTTCCAGCAGTATGACATACTTAGGAAATAAAGCACCACTTGAAAATAATATAAATTTGTATTGGGAAGAACTTACTTTTCTTTCAGTGGATTTTTTTTATTAGGGACAGCATCTTTCTGTTTTTCCTTTTGTTCCCAGTATAATCTTCACCAAACTTTTCAGTTCAATCTGATAAATTAATTATGTTTATAATAATCTTTTTACAATGCTCTATAATGTTGTAATAAAGCTTCTGTATGCATCCCTGTAAGTAATATTATAGTTCTCCGTCTTTCCACATTATTGCCTCATATGGTTAATATGGCTTTGTGAATGCACAGGTTCTGAAATAAATCCAGCTGTGTAGATACTAAGTGTGGCACACATGAAGAAACTGTGTCACCCAAATAAATCAAATCTGTAGTTATGTTTAAGACATACATGATGCAAGCAAAATTTCTATCAGATGACTCTCACAATATTAACTTTTTAAACACATTTCTGATGATACTACTAAATTTATCTTATGCTGACCATAACAGTAGAATTTGTGGAAATTTCATATGAACGGGGACTGTCTTGAACAAATTTTGCAAGACAAAGGTGGTTTCATGCTCACACTTGTTATTTGTCTGACGGTTTCACCTGTGAAGCACTGTAATAACATGTCAAAACACATCATTAAAAAGGACAACAAACATTCTATTCAAATGACTTCTTCATTTTATGCCATTAATTTTTATAGTTTGTGTAAATGTGCAAGTAAACATTCAGTCCTTGATTATATGAGAAAATATATACAAAAATGATTAACTGCCTTGAACATCGATGAGTTCGAAGAGGAAATCTAAAAGGATTTAAATAAAATAGCTATGACAGTGGATTTAAAATAAGTTAAACAACTTTTATTGTGTGGTAATAAGCTGTAACAGCTATTAGTAAAAAGATTATAAACTGCTCTTGTTTGCACACATTCACTGCGACACAGCCATAACTATAATGATTTCTTGAGTGCTAAAAAATTGAAGCGTCTTTCATGTGAAAGCTAGTGTAAAGAAATAATACACTGTCCTGGTAAATAAAATCAGGGATTTTTTTGTGCCTTTGCATATACCGGGATAATCTATAAAATTAATGTTACATAAAAATATCAAACATATGTAACTTACTGGAAGCACATTTACAGAACCGCTTGCTCCAAAATTCAGCTGTTCACTTTTAACTATGGTTTCATGAGAAGATCAGTTTATAACTTTGGTAAACAATTGTTGTGGTACAGAAAAAGAGGCAATTGGTGACATCACAAAGATGCCAGAGACAAGACAACCACATGTGCTGCTACAATAAATGCACTGAAGCCCTTAGGTCATGAAATTTCAAGTCTGTTGGTTTCTAGTGCAGATGCCTTGGAATACATACTCACAAAAAAAGAAAAAAGAAAAAGAAGAAAAGGAACATGACAAATTACAAGCTCATAAATACACAGATATAAATGTGTTTTCACGATACTACACTGAATTGTCTTCTTCAGTTACTGTCCACACAGAATACTCACCCATTCACACATTTCAAGCATGCGCTCACACAGACACGTACACGATGGCTCACATTTTTTTTCTCGAGTCATTTATAAATAAGACTTATTGAAGATTATCATGTTCAAAACAGTCTAATCACACAAGGGTACATGTGGCCCCACACGTAAGTGCATCTCAAAGTGTTGCAAGTAGATTTGCAACTTCAAGAGCTCAGTCAATGCACCTGCCAACAGCAAGAACTTTTAACTAGTTCCGCCCAACACTTGGCACATGGCTGCAAAGTGAGGAAGAGAGGTCAAGCGACACACGACGCCCGACTGCGGGCAAAAATTCGGACACGTCGGCCAGGTGTAGACCCACGAGGACGGGCGCCATCACTGGGCCTCACCGGGCGTACCGCTCGGTTGAGGTCGGGGGCGGAGGGGGGACGGCTCCGTTCCGTAGAGGAAGTCCGCTCTTGCGCCGCTTGCTGGCACGGCCTCGATGAATGTTGTTGGTCGTGGGAGGTGCAGTCTGTTGTTGCTGCTGTTGTTGTAGAGATGGCACTACTGTCTGGTGAACACCGGTGGGATGGTAGGACATCTGTTGTGTTACTCGATGTTGTTGCTGTGTTGTCACTGGAAACAAAGAAAGTGTGAAAATTTTAAGAACTCAAACGAATTTTAGTTCTGAAAAACGAGATTAAAACGTCAGATGAATTCAGTGAATGATGAAAATTATGTACAGATTAAAACGTCAGATGAATTCAGTGAATGATGAAAATTATGTACAGATTAAAACGTCAGATGAATTCAGTGAATGATGAAAATTATGTACAGAGACATTTTCATCGGAGATTATGATTACATTATAGTTCCTTAAGACTAGTTGCATAAAGAGTCAAAAAAAATTGTGTTTTACATAAAAGTGTTAGGAACTTACCTGCAGACGGGGAGTAGTGTCTTGTGTGTCGGGGCCAGCCCCGTGTTGTTGTCATGCCCCTTGACAGGTGACGATATCTCCGACCGACTCCAACTATCTGTTCGAAGTCTAACCCTGTTGCATGGTTTGGAAGATTTTCGTACTGAACACTGGTCACTTCCCGCCTCGACGAACTTCTGCTGCTTTCTGAATCCTACATGCACACCCAAGAAGATTTTAGGATACATGCCAAAAAAAGAAAGAAAAAAATTGCTTCTCAAACATTAATATACAAATTTCATTTAACAACTTTTCGCTGTTCCAGCACATAAAATGACGACTACAGCTTTGTGCCACACATGCACAAAACTGAAACTGTCCTCAAATTGCTTTTAATTTCCACTGTCATTATAATACACTAAGAGTACTATTTGATATTATTGCGTAAAAGTAGACATAATGTAATAGTCATATGTTATTAACAAGGTTTTGGATAAAAAAAATTTCACAAGAAATAACAATAAAAATACAAAGAAACAAAAGGGCAGGCTAGTACTTACTTTCAGGATTTGGAATTCCACACTGCTGATAGATATAAAAGTGAAAACACTAATCCTAACTTCCATAACTACTGTATTTGCACAAATACAAGCTGCACTTTTTGCCTAAATTTTGGCTTGAAAAATGATGGTGCAGCCTTTCATCAAGGTTTTCCTCTCTGATCATAAATTTTCAATAAAAATGATATGTACATTTACCTTGCAAGTTTGAAATTAATATATCACAAGTTATTGCACTTACTTTTGTAAACCATCAAAAACTTATGGAAAAAAGTGGAAAAACTTTTATCTTGTTCACAAATACAGCAGCTGTTCTTGAAAAAGGAAACCGCTGCATCACTGCTTTTTCAGCACCCAACATCATTTGCTGTAACGCTGTCTGGCACATCAAAATAGACGGATGTTGGGTCTACATTCCCTTTTTGGGAATGTAAATAAAAAATTTTCCTTTGAAGCTGCACCAGTAATGCTTTTGTTTCTTTGTATTTTTATTGTTTTTTCTTGTGAAATCTTTTCGTAAGCTTGAGGCAGTCTTTGTGCAATTTTAGTTCTATGCTGCAAAGATAGGTTATTTCATTGCACAGAGCACCGAACCTACCCATACGAAACTTTAAATTCCATTTGATAAATGACTTTTACGTGCTAAGCAGCCTTCAACTCGAATAATTTCAGTTGTAGGAAGTACAGAATCAATGAAGTCTTTTTCCATATCTTGATATTTGCTTTTCTGCCCTCAAAATGAACACTGACTTTTCAAACTGTTTTAAGTTGAAACTTTACCTGCAGCATACCACTGACAAGCATATTTTTTTGTTTATCTTCATGGAATCTGTCAGTGCATATACGATAACTTGAGGTTGTTCAATTATAATGTAGGGTTGCCAACATAATTTAGTGTCTGCATCATGTACATACTAGGAGTATTTCGAAATCCGAAGTAAATTTAGTAGTGCTGCCTACATCAAGATTTACTTTCTTTTATAATTTTTTGACAAAAGTTTAGTAGTGGCCTATATTCACACAAATACAGCATTAGTTCAGTCCAACAAAAATAGTTTTAGAAGGTTAAAAAGGAGTGGCCGGTCACTCAGATTCCACTAGGGGGATCCACCTGTTATGAGGTTTAGGAGAAACAAAACCATTCCTAGGAACTGAGAGCAAGAACAGAAGTGAGGAAGACATCGAATTAGCTATCCATGTTTGGTACAATCAAATGTTTTTTGTTTGGCATGTTACATTTGATGGATACAGACTGTCCTTGTGGCTAAGTGCAGCTGGTGTGAGACTCAAAGTAGAGTTGAAAGTTGGTTGTACATCAGTTAACATAAATAACTGAAAATCTTATTTCACTTATGTTTCTTGTTAGAAGCAACCTACACAAAGAAAAAGAAGAATAAGAACTGGGTCACTGTAGACAACATGGGAGAAAATTGGCAGCAACATAAAAAAACTGGACTAGGGCCTGATGTGACACGGGGGAAGCACGTGTGACAGGAAATGTGAGATACCCGATCATCACTGTATTTACCTGTGCCCTGTGTACTAAGGATTGCTTACTTTGGGACATGGACAATGGACCTAACAATGTTCAAATAACAGCAATAGTATCTGGACACTAACAAACATGAGTTATAGAGACTATAAAAGTTTTAAGAACACACTTATAAGGGATCGCTGTCTGCCATTTATCCTTAACTACGGATGAAAGGCCAATTTTACCTCTTAAGTTTCTGTTTCCCTGAAAATCACTCATCTTTGTCTTTTCCAAGTTGAAATGATAACTGTGAATGTTTCCAAATGAAGATAAAAGAATCAAAATTACAGTCAATGAACATATGGACTCAATTGTTAATGGAGATTGCACTTATGTGCATTCCTCGTGGCCTAATGGTCAGAAGAGTGGAGTGATAATATGAAGGTGCAGTGTTGAAACCTACATGTTTCGATTTTTTTTTATCATTTATACTAATTCACTGGAATGAAAAAGATGGCAAAATTTGGGACAATTTTTACCAAAATTAGAAACTGAGTAACTGTGTATCACCTTCGCTACACTTCAAATGTTGTTCTTCAAGCAGCAAAAGTTGTGAAAGATATCATGCCTTATGTCAGAAAATATCCAACCACAAAAACAATTTTTCAAGAGCTGTTCTTTAAACATAGAACCAAACATTAAATCATTACTAGTTTAGAGTAAGAAACATTACAAACTCGTGCAGCTTCACCTAACAGTTATTCCTCATAACCATTTAGAAGCAATGACAACATTTTCCCAATAAATTAACAATAAAATACGTCGATTGACAGTGAACAAATAAGGTTGTTACGAGAAGATGAGTGCCTACAAACATGCATTAAGCGTCTCCAAAGGGGTAGTTTCATTACATTAGCAACATGTTACTGGATCACCTACCTCTCACAAAATATTAACTGTAACATATGAAATGGACTTCTAGAAATAAATTACTCATAATTCAAAGCTTTACATAGGAGTGAACTCAGATGTCTGCATCTAGAGTGATGGGGTGAGTGCAGTTTACAGGCTTTTAGTTAGGTACAGTTCGTCAAATACAAACAAAACATCATAGTGAAACAACGAAAACAGTAGAAACTGTAATTCATTGTATCTTCCTGTCGCTGGTATACTTAAGTAAACCATTGCATTACAATGCAGCATTATATATCTACAAATTTCATCCATCACATGTGCTGAATTAATATTTCATTCCATTCCCACATCTAAAATGCCTGCACAGGATCCAATGCAATGTCGATGATGTAAAATATCATTCCACAAACCTTTCTATGTCATTTTTTCATGGGGTTTGCGATATTAATCAGGTTCTCGTGATGTGCAGTTGACGTCTTGGATGCAATTGTGGAACACTGTACATCATGTGGATGCCCCTTTGATTATTAACAAACAAATCAACACCAAACTAATTGCCCATAAAGCAAAAATTAGTTGGTGATGACCAAGAAGATGGTGAGACGAGCACGAACCATGTGGTGAACTATCATGGCAACAACAGCATGGGACACAGAGCAGTGGAAGAAATTGGGAGACGTCTTTGAACAAATGCAGCACACGACTTGCTAGTAACAAACATAACGAATAAACTTCTACAATCGAATGAAGACATTTTAGATGTAGTTACTCAGTCGTAGTTTAAGCTCCAACACTACATCTCCAGGTAACTGTATTATGCTCCTGGTACTGATTGTGTATGGGTGACTGTAACTGAGGTATTGTGAGAAGGGTTTAGGATTTATATCAGATGTAGCATATTGATCTGATATTTATTTATCTTGTCAAGCTGAAGATGTTTAGAGCAGTTTTCTTTGATTACACAGGCTGTCCTATGATCTGAGCCTAGCTGCAGCAGCACAGGATCCAGCAAACACCTGCAGTATGCATACAAGTGAATTGCCACCAGCATGTGTCACATATCTGGCACAATTATCAGTTTTTAGGTATCCTGAACCCACACGACTTTTAAGTGTCAGAAACATTTACTGCCAAAGGCTGAACAAGTTCACCTCAAAGATGACTATGGGACTCTATGTCATCTGTGTATTGGGAACTGGCATTTGGTAATTAGGTCAAACAGCCATTAATTGTGTTTTACTGAAATCGATATTACTCAGCAAGTACACAAAACGTCAATACAAACACTACAAAAATCACTGTGCCTTGGAACATATTTGAATCAGAGACCTTTGTCTTGCTGTCTTAAATTCATCTGCAACAGGATGTCAGCCAGCTAACTTTTTGTCTTATTTAGACGTGTCTTAAAAGAAACTGGCCTCAGACACATGCATGTGACAGATAGTAGCTACTGGCATTTAGCAACTCTACAGAGTAGCTATTGATTATTTGTTAAAAATTCAAACAAGTTTCTTAACAACTAGTCCACAAATGTTTGAGCCACACACACTGACACTAACAGACAAGCACAAACACAAGACAAAACCATCAATTTCAAGGGCGTGATTCGAATCCGTTAGCTCTGGGTGTCTTGGCCCACATGGCTTCCACAAACCGGAGCCACACTATCTTAAGAACAGATCTAAAGTGGCCAGAATTTTTGACTATGACTTCCTCGGCCTGACAACTATTCCTCCTCAGATATCAGTATAAGAATGGCAAGCAGAAATCATATTGTACACAGCCAGTCACATTTCCTCACAGAGCATTCAGTTCCAGACAGAATCATCTCTATGAGTGAAGACAGGTTATCAGCTGGAGATACTGGCAGGAGGTATACCGTGCCACCTGCTAATGCTAAGAGAGGTCAGAGGGATTATGTTCAAAGAAGCACTATGAACAGAGTTCCTGTCTCATGCAGGAAGTGACTGAGAATGCACATGGAGGAACGAGAGCTAGAACATAAGAGCAAAGCAGCTGCAACAAGAGACCAACTCCTTCAGCTACAATGACACAGTTTGCCGAAGGCTGAGAGAAACTGCACAGCACACTCAAAGATCTACTGTGAAACAGTAACTCTGAAAGGAAAATGTTTTATACCATCTGATGTTCATGGAGCTCCATCTGAATGCAGCATAGGAAAACTTAATTTTCACCAACATAAGGTGTTTTCCATGAGCAACGATGGTCAAGAGTTATTTGAAGGCCGCGAGGGACAAGACATTGTGAAGAATATGCAGTGACTATAATGAGACGTGGGTGGCTATTGGTTTCCTGCAGGAGTTGGATTTCTGTGACAGAAACAGGAGTACTTCACAGAACTGAAGGAACTACTGATTGCAGGCAGTACACCAATATAGTAAAGAATACTATGCTTCCTTCAGTGCAAAAAATCAAATGTATATACTGCCTTATTTGGCAAGACCCCACGCCATCGGGGTTGTTCGCCTGCCGGGTGCAAGTGGTTTTATTTGACGCCACTTCTGTGACTTGTGTTGCTGATGAGCATGTGTTTTGTGATTTAGCATGTAAGTTCTTGATTTGACGGTGGGAGATTCATGTGATGAGCAGTTTTGTATCGAGATAGAAGATGGTGTAACTAAGCGAAGGCAGCCTTGTACAGCAAATGACGAATAAAATCAGCAGGGATATTTTCCGAAAGCTTCTCTATCATAAGTCGTCTCCTCATAACCTTTATTCAGTACATTTTAGATCTGTAGGTGGAAACCTATGAAATTCCTGAATTACACACCATTAATACCAGCACTTTTCTGCTTCAGCCAACAATATTTAAAATTTATTACTTTTTTGTGAATACAGAATGTGAGTAAATACTTAGTGGCAATGAACAATTTGTTAAGCAGGTAGACAAACTGATTTCGTCTGTAGCAGACTGACTTTGCTATGGTAATGATAAATAACAATTTCAGATGATCATCAGTTAAGGCTTAACAGTAGATAGTGAGCCCTCATAAGCACATTCTTAAAACTTTTATAGCCTCTGTGCCTTTTATTTGTTGGTTCTAGATGCTATTGCTGCAATTTGATCATTATCGTGTCCATAATCTTTCCCCAAAGTAAGCAATCCTTAACATTCAGGGCTTAGGTGAGTGCAGAAAGACCAATGGATATTTTGCATTTCTCAAATCAATGACACGCGTCCTCTGATGTCATTGCCCTGGCCTGATTTTTATGCTGTTATTACCAAATGGTCTTATTTTTCTGCCTTTTGTCTACAGTGGCCCAATTTCTTTGCTGTTGAGTGTACAATAAAACACTTTATGAAATACACAAAAGTCTAAAAAGAACATGGAATGATTTAAACAGGTTTTGATTGTTCTTGAAGGCATGGTAGCATGGAAGATGATTCTGCCTGCCTTATTTCTATTAATAACTCTTTTAAATTAAAGTAACTTTATTTTCTGCTCTTTTATCTTCGAGTAAATTTTATATGTTTATAGTTTAATGGGACAAAAGTTTCTTAAAATTCACATGAACAGTGAAAAGACGGGAAGCTGCCAACTTACAACAACAGCCAAATATACAAGAATTTAATTCCTTTTTTTTCATCCTCTTAAGTACACAAAAATTTGGAAAGCATGCCTTCCCTCTCCACTTGAGACATACTCAGACTCCTGGGGAGATAATTAACAGACATATATAACCAAACGTAACAGAACCTAAGGCACTATGCACCTCTCTAAGTATTAAATGATGAACACTAGAACGTGTCAATCTATTTAAAATAAAAAATGTAACTGTCGTATCTCCTCTACCTGAAAGATTTTCTTCTATTACTAAAGTAATTCATGAGTCTGTCTTAAGTGCCTCAGCTTGTATACATCATCTATGGAAGAACTGGATAGATGCAATTTTTTATTTTTATTTTATTGTACTCCCACTTGTACGATGTGCACAGAATATTAACACCTCTACAATTTTGGCAATTGTTAGTGCTGTTTTGTTTTTATCCTTTATCACAGTCTCTGTACCTTATGATTTGGTGAGATAGATTATAATAAAGCTGTTTCACTGAACATGTGCAGCAGAACATCAAAATACACAATGTTCATCATAGTGCCAAATCTACCATCACACTGTTTGACAAACACATTTAACAGTGCCATATATGGTCCAATATTTGACAAATATAGAAAGTTTGACAAACTATTATTGTATACAGAGTGCTTACAAATGCTAACAGAAGAAGTTCACTTTAAGGAAGGGAATGGACAGTTGGTTTAAATTACAAAACTACAATGTGAAATGACACACAATGGAAATGAAAATAACAACATGGTCATCCAAACACTACTCTCACACGAAAGTCAACTTAAACATCTGATGTTGTAACCTTACTTATCATTTTGTGTTGTACTGCCAACACCTGGTGCACAAGAAATGCTGTGATACACCTTTTCAAGTGGATGCTATAGTTCAAATCTGGGTTGGAAACACAGTTATGAGTCCTGTCTGTGCTGGGTTATTTACCCATCTGAAGTTTTTAAGAGTTTCTTTCTTACAATACCGAAAATGATACTGGAAACATTGGGTGGCTCTGGAAAGGAGACAAGAGCAACTGTAATAAGGACAAGCAAGAAATGGATTTCAGTGACCATTCAAACAGTTACATAAAATGCATGAGAAGAAGACCAACCGTCACTTCACCAGAGACCAACTGGACACTCCACAGGAACAAATAGGTGAATACTTAATTTTTTTTCACAACCGACTCAAACAATATCAATGAGCAAGTAAAACAGAAGCAAAACACTCAAAAGGAGGAAAATTAAAGACTATCTCAACTTCAACACTAGATGAAGACAAAACGAGCCTAATGGCAAGTGAAACCTGTGTACCTGAGGAGGGTAAACATCTCAGAAGAAATACATAACAAACTTAACAATAACCAACTGGCAATTTTTTACGGAGTGATCCAATCAAAATATGAATGGATAATGGTGAAATGTGTTTAATGATAATACAAATTTTTACACATGATGTTGGCATTTTCAATAAACTAAGAATAACCGCTGTCATTTTGAAAAAAATCTGGGTGCATCCAGCATGGTGCAGGAACCACCATCCTGTAGTTAGGTTCCAATCACTGCATCATTCTACAGACCATAGTTCAGTTCTTGCAAATGGCACATCAATTAGCACTTAGTATGTGGCTGTCTTAATATTACGGTGATTGCGGGAAATGGGAATGAGTAACTAACGTAGTATTATGTCACACCAATTACAAAGATTTTCCATGGTGTTCACAATATATTTACAGTCCCACAAACATCTGTGAGGTCTGCAGACTTTGTGACTGCTTGGTGGCAGAAATGGCATCACTGGAAAAATTTGTCATTTTTGAAACCTCCGTTACTGATTTTGTTTTACAACCATTAACTGACATTCAAGCTCTGTCTATTTCATATGGTTTTGTGTTCAAAATGTGCAGTAAACAGGAGAAATATTTGGAGCAAATGATTTGCGAAGCCTTATGAGGCTACAGATGATGAAAATGAAGTATTTGATGACAACTGAATATGATAATAATTCTAGACTTTTTTGAAGATAAGGTGATGCATTCATTTATCATGCTATGTTCAAAAACTGTATTGTTATCAATGGTTTTCCTGGTTACACCAAGAAATCAATCTGAGCATAGCAGTCCAAGGACTCTGTGTGTATCCATGTTTCAAGTTTTGTCACTGTAACCACTAAATTTTGTTTGTAACATTTCTGTGCGTTTTTTTATTATGTAAACTGGCTGCAAAAGAAATTTAAATAGAAAAATCATGCTTGTTTATGTATTTGAATACTATAACGCCTTTTCAACTTTTTTGTGACAAAAAGTATTCAGTTGAAGTTTCATCTGTATATTAAAATTTAACAACACAGATGTCTAATAAAAGTATGAAGACCAACAAACCCAGAAATACAAGTTATGTAGTTTACTACTGTCGTTTGCGACTGTAACAGAAGCCTTATTTAGACCAATGACATTTGGTTTGATTTTGAAACATGTCCAGTGGGCAGGTTTATTTGTCTCCTACTTCATTCATAACATTTTTCTACACACAAAATACATTTATGTTTTTATACAGTGCTTGTCGGCTGCCATATCACTATCATGTACTCTGAGATGGCAGCTGACCTAAACAACATAAAAAGTGAATGTATTTTATGTATATGAAAGAGCTATGCACAAAAAGCCAGCATACATGTGTAACAACATTAAGAAAGAAGTCTGAAGCAAAAAGATGTGACCAATAAAAATGCTTAAAATAAAGTAAGATGTGTATGATCTAAATAAGACATATTACAGCTGGAAACAATGGTATTAACCTATGTAATTTCTATAACTGTGACTGCAGTAAAGGAAAGAAGACAACATGTAATCCTAATATTTTTTTGAAATTCCAACTACATACCTGCACACACACACAAGCTGTGCCTTCCCAAGACAACACAGATTTTAGCGAGTCCACAGATAATGCCGTTGTTATGTGCTATTTCTGTCCACTATGGCATATGTGAAGGATCACTGAATTTTTAGTGTGATTCTGTAAATTCACTGTAGTAACACTGATTACTGTAGTATAAAACTCAACTGTCATACAGAAAGACTAAAGAAGTTTTGTACTGTTACAGCCACATTTCAGATTTCTGATATATGAGTGCAGCAGAACTCAATTTGGTGATTGTATGTGCAATTTAAAGCTTCAGGATACATCTTCAATGGGAAAGCAACAGTTGGCCTGCAGTGACTGAAGAAACAGCTGATCGTGTATGACTGAGTTTCGCACATAGCCCACAGAAGTCTAAGAAACTCAGCAAGCAAAGTCCTGAACATACGATAACTAACCGTTTAGAAGATCTTAAGGAAACAATTGAAGCTGAAGCCTTACTGCTTGCAACTGCTGCAAGCAAAGTAAGCTGCTTTGAATTTTAAGCACAGTTGCAACAACTTATGGAAGAGGATGGGTTACGGGAGAAGTTCATTTTCAGTGAAAGCAACAATTTTTGTTAACAACATAATAAACAGGCACAGTGTGTGAATCCTGGTGACAGCGAACCCTCACACTATCATGCAGGACATTCGAGACTCACCAAAAAGTTAATGCATTCTGTGCAGCCTCGCTGTTAGAAGTTTGTGGTCCCTTTTTCTTCTGTGGAAAGGCCATTACAGGACAAGTGTATTTAAATATGATGGAAAACTGGCTTACGCCACAACTGGAGACTGACAGTGTGGACTTCATCTACCAACAGGATAGTGTTCCACCCCACTTCCATCATGACGTTTGTGATTCTCAAACACAAAGTTGGGAAACTGATTAATCGGTCATAGTGGGGGTTGGTGATCAGCAATCCATGAAATGGCCTCCACACTCTTCTGACCTAACCACAATAACCACATGCAATTTTTTTGTATGGGGTTATATGGAAGGCAGGCACATGGTGTGCCAAATGTGGGAATAGTAACTTTATCATCAACTTCCTATCTGTGCCCACATATACAAATTCAGACACTGTTGCTTGATGCCACAACTAACTTTGTTAGCTTTTCAGAGAACTAACAATGAATGAATAATGTCACATTTATTCTAATCATGACAATGCAATATCCCAACCATTCTCAAGTGTGTACGAGAATATTATGATGCTTTTTAGATAACTAACCACCTCATTCTACAATGTGGTATACATCAATACATTTTTAGCTTTGGTAGGTGTATACGATTAAGTCACACAAAAAACTTCCCATTCACTTTACATTTAGCTTGCCACTATTTGGCTCGAGATTCGAAGAACTTAGGTAGCTGGAATTTGTTAAATGTTTGACATCACATTCAGAATGTTTCAGACTGGTCTTATCCAAGAGCGACATTATTTTGGATATCTGCTGTGATAAAGGTAATCTCAGTTTGTCACACTGTCTCTTAGCACACAACTGCACATGTGCACTTCCATCACTCGTGGAACACATTTTATATCAACAATATATTTACAGTATAAACAAGAAATTAAGAGAGAGAGAACAGTATTTAGAGAAGGCGGTACAACAAAAGGACAAAGTTTTCATTTCCCTGTTCAATTTTACAAATTGAATGTTGTGATTTGCAGCAATTCTATAATAAATACAGGCAATTTATGCAAATGTCAGCTTACAAAGTAAGCACCGCTAAATGCATATTCAGTGATGATATTATTTTCTGGTCTATGTCTGTAATAGGGAAAGGAGAGTTTTGAAGGATATTTGAAAAGAAGCAGTGCGTTCACCATACCTTTCAAGCTCTTACAAGAACCAGGTTTTTCTTGAGCTACTTGTTAATATCTGCTTGCAATTGCTACTGTCTGTATGTCTGCTTTTATGATAAGTTGATATACATTTAAAACATGGCTATAGGTTCGGAACAAAAAGTTTCCTTTTCTAAATGTTACGAGCACTAGCAATAATTTCTTGGTAGTTTCGAGACACTGAAGTGTGGAAATATTTTTCTGATCATGAACCAGAACACGAAATTAATATTAATTTCAGGTTTTAACTCAAGCTTCAAAGAAGTTCCGCAACTACATATTTCTGAATAATGTACGCTTGATAGCTCCAGCTCACAACTCAGGGGGTTAGATGGAAAAGGTGCTACCCCTCAATTTAGTGGAGATTAGGCTGATCACAATATTTGTTGTGTTTTCAGCTACATCACATACATATCAGATACTATGAGATCTGTTCAAAAATTTTTTCTATCCTTACTTTTAACATATTGTGCATCGTCTCCTTTAAAATACGCTCCTTCACAATTGATACACCGTTCCCAAAGCTGTTTCCACTTCTGGAAGCAACCTTGATATGCCTCTTGCTGGATCGCACGAAGCACTGTCGGCGAATGTTCTTTTATCTCATCTATTGTTGCAAATCTTTGTCCTTTCAACGGGGTTTTCACCTTTGGACATAAAAAGAAGTCCCCAAGTGCCAGGTCTGGAGAGTATGGAGGATGAGGCAGCACAGTGATTTTGTTTTTTGCTCAATAGTCATGTACTAGCAGGGATGAATGTGCGGGTGTGTTACCGTGATGAAGAGCCATGAATTGTCTTCCCACATTTCAGGCTGTTTCCAAATAACATTTTCTCACAGGCATCAGAACACATTCTGACAGTACTATTGACTAACAATTTGCCCCAGTGGCGCGAATTCGTGATGAACTACCTCTTCTGAGTCGAAGAAAAATACCAGCACGCCTTTGACATTTGAAATGACACGACAAGCTTTCTTTGTCTTCAAGAACCTTTCCCAACCCACTGTGGAGACTGAACCTTGGACTCAACGTCACAGCCACAGACCCACATCTCATGACCTTATGATTCTCTTAAGGGGAGTCACAGAACAGAAAAACATTTTTTTTCACATTTTCGGATTTTTATCTTCATTATAAAATTTGAAATTTTCCAAATAAAATGATATGTGTATCTTTTATAAACTCACATCGGAAGTATTTTATTTTATTTTTTAAATATAATCTACACTGGTTGAAAATTAATTTTAACGTGGATTATTTCAAGATTTAATAAAATCGGTAATTTTTTAGGTAGAAAGCTGTAGACTGCTGTGTTATAAAGGTTAAATTATGTGTTTGTATTGGTAGCATTGTCAAAAACAGTATCATATCTTTTCATAGTACAAACACACTTTGTATGTCCAACTGCTAATGTTTTTCCGAGGAAAAGTGATGAATAGATTGGTAAATCTCTCAAAAAGTAAATTATGACACCAAAATGAAGTGTTTTTAAGAAACATGGGTTTCACAGCAACAGATTTTCAAATAAAGGGAAACACTATGTTCAACATGTGGCATGTGAAGTTACAGACAATGAAATACAGACAAACTCATCAGTATCTACATAAACACCAGATTGAAATAAAATGTTGCGATACAAAGTTTTCTCAAAACAAAAGTGATGAGTATGGTAGGTTAGGTTATATTCGAATAGATTTACACATTTTAACAAGGGTGTTAGGTGAATGTGTATGTTGTAAAATATGTAGAGGTACAGTTAGTTTACATGAAGACAGTTGGAGATATCAAATGGACTAGCCAGGAAACTTATCATTAATTGCGCCAGTTGCATATGTACTCTCTCACTTTGGAATTCTGATAAGTGTAAAGATAATTATTTTGAAGTAAATGTTACGTGGTTTTACAGATTGAAAGCTATTGGCAAAGGACACACTGCAGCAGAAACAATGTGTGCTGTGATGAATATGCCATGCCCACCTTGTAATATCAACAAGTATCCAAGATTCATTGGAGCTGCTGTGTAATCTGTTGCATGTGTGTCAATGAAGGACACTGCACATGAAGCTGTTGAAATAAATGATGGTATGAATGACATACCAGGAGCTTTCGATAGCACTTGGCAGAATTGCGGCTACAGTTCTAAGAATTCTGTTGCTACGGTGACTAGTGTGGATACTGGAAAGGTAACAGATTTCCAGATTTTAACCAAGCATTGTTGTAAGTGTAAAATCAGGGACTGAAGAATGGCATATCTGTGACAAAATGATGAAGGAACAAACAGTGGTATGGAGGCCTCTGCACTTAGTGAAATTTTTAGTTGATCTGTGAACGAAAGGGAAGTGTGTTACACTAAGTTCTTAGATGATGGAGACTCAAAAGAAGTGAAGTAGCCTCTATGCCTTATGGTGAGAAGATTATCACAAAACTGGAATGTGTTGGTCGTGTCCAGAAGAGGGTGGGCACCAGTTTGAGGAAGTTGAAGCAAAGTTTGAGAGACAAGAAACTTTCTTATGGTAAAACCGTGGTAAAACCGTAAGAGGCAGGCTGACAGACAAAATGATTGATGAACTAAAGCAGTATTATGGGATGACCATTAGAAATAATACTGAGGATTTATCAAAAATTAAGCAGGTAGTACGCCAGACTGTCAACCGATGAAAAACCAGTACACCACTTTTGTCCTCCTGGACCTGGTTCATGTGCAATTAGCACAATGCCCAGTACTCTAACAATTCATACAGCCATAAACATTCCAGCCCAGTAGCAGTCATGGAAATCATAAAGCATATTTACAGAGACCTGGCAAATCCTGAATTACTCAAGAAGTGTCTGCATGGTCAGACACAAAACCTCAATGAGTCGTTCAATAATCTTATATGGACTCTAATACCTAAAAATGTTTTGGTTGGAATGAAGAGAATAAAGTGAGGGGTCAGTGATGCTGTTATTGCTTTTAATGATGACAACATTGGTAGGGTGAAAGTGCTACAGCATATGGGAATTAATCCTGGAGAAAACTGCATTAGAGAACTTGAATGGATGGACAAAGTTTGCATTGATAAAGTGGAGTATGAAGTACCGTTGGCTACTAAGGAGTCCAAAAAGAAGAAAAAACTTGGAAAAAGATGAAGAGGATGATATGCAGTGTGGCGCAGGGTGCTTCTGAGTGACTAAAAAAAAAAATAAAATAAATAAATAAATAAAAAAAAAACTTTAGAAGCTGTTCCTGAAAATTTACATTTTCTGTTGTATTTTCCCCTAAATCTCAGAAACCACTTCGAGTAGGGTATTCAAATTTTTAGGGAGCAATACAGGGTGTATACATGGGCAAGTAAAAAGAAATTTCCAGATCTCCCAGTTAAAAATACACTTTCTGTATTAAGGAGCAGTATAATTTTCCTCCCAACTGTAAAACTTATCAATCCTTTAAATCATTATGGTTTCATACACCGATGTAGAATTTCCTGGCATTTTCAGAACGAAACACGGAGGGGGGGATATTTGCGACGTACATTGCGTGTTTTCGTATTGCGAAAGTATAAGTTCGAATTTCACCAAACTACACATATTACTTTCCAAAGCACTGAAATAGAGATTGCGATGCGATTCTGTAAGCCAGATGTAGTTCAAGTCACATGATCTCGCCAGCCGATGACAGTGGATATTATAGAGCATAGGACACCTGATGTAGTCAGCCAATAGCAGCAACATCACTATTGTGTAGCACGAACACACAAACAGGAAATGTTAATGGTTTAAATTAATATACATAGTGTTGCTACAAGAAAAGCAAAGCTTTCACATGTAATATTGGTCTCCGAGATTAACAAGCTGCAAGAGAAGCTGAGCTTTCACATATAAGTTAATCTTTTTTTGCGCATGTTACACTTTAAGATACATCATACAATTGTGCCAATAAAATTTTTAATAATGACATAAATGTCTTATAATCTGGGCTCGAAATTCTTCTGAACGGTTGTCCTCAAAGAGTTGATTTTTAAATGAGAGTCTAATGCTCTGCGATTTAAGAAGTTCATCGTACATTCTCGCATATAGTTCATCTTGCGTAAAAGGAAATTTGCTTTGAAAGCAACACTCTTCAATCCACCATTCGTAATATTTTCCCGTGAACTGTGGAAATAGGTTCGTTTCAGCAGTTGCCTGAGAAGGCCAGACAGGTGTCACCGTGCTTGCACAGCTATGACAACACAGGAAGCCTTTATATTCGTACATGTAAGACATTAAAATAGCTTACATTATCTCATAAAAGAAACAAGATATCGGAGGATACTTCAAGAGCATCATAATTTCGTGAACCATATTAAAATCCTTAATTCAGCTTATAGTGCACATTCATATGTCCAGATTCAGATGTAAACTTTCCTGGAGTACCAGTACTGTATTATCTCATGTTTGGTTCTTTATTATGGCATAATGCCATACGTGCTAGAAGATGTTAACGTGCACTTTAAATGCAAAACACTTACTTTCAAATAAATTGACTGCCTCAGCATGAAAGATTAACAAAAGTCAAATTTCTTTAGCAAACCGACAGAAATTACTTCATTGTTCTGCAAGGCGATTAATGCTTGAATGTCAGAAAGGTGTAAATAAAATAAAATCTGCAACTAACAACATATTTTAGCCTTCTGTAATTATGTGAATGTATTTTAATTCACTTCATAGCTCCCACCATAGAAATCCGTTTTGTTTTTATTTGACGTTAGAGAAATGAACGAATTATTGACCGTTTGAGGTAGGACTCCAAAAATTTAAAAAATTGACTTTCCAAAAGTGTTCTTTTTGTAGCACACATCTTTCTGAAGTGTCCAATACATAAAACACTTGTTCAAAGAAATGTAAGACATGTTATTTGGTCTTAAGCGTGCAAAAGTACAGTGCCACGCTTCTTCATGCAGCATTCTTCTATCACATGTCACTGTATTTCGCTCTGTGGAATTCAAACGTGTATATTTTATAGTGGATGCATCAAACTATATGCAGGACAATGGAAGTTAAAATGTCCCGTGATGCCTCTCCTGCTCCTGGTCTGTCGGTTTGACAGATCCTGAGGCCAAAGTCTAGAATTCTGGTATTGGCTTGTAAGCTGTGGGACAAATTTGGCAGCAATATGATTCATTCAAGATGTGTCAGGATTTCATAAAATGATCCAGCTAAAGTATTACATTCTTCTGTAATCTCTCAGACAGTCAAGTCTTCGACTGGCCTGCCCAGTTTCTTTAACCTCTCTGACATGAGAGAGTCATCGGTGGACATCAAAGGGTATCCTGAATGAGAGTCACCTCTGACTTACATCTGGCCATTTTTAAACCGTGTGAACCATTCGTAACACCGAGTATGGCTTAAGCACTCATCAACATAAGCTTCCTACATCATTTGGTATATTTTCTTGAGTTTCACGCAAAATTTAATACAGATGTGTTGCTCCTCTAACTCTGCCATCTCAAAATTTTCAAACTGTGCAACACAATGTTCTACTCAATACAGCACTGAACAATAACCAACAGACATACAATGAAACTTCTGGCAGTTACGCACTACACACAGGCATGTGCAGGGATGCCAAGTTCTTTTTGCTACAGCACACCATTGGTGCAAAATTATGAATATTCTGGAAGTTTTTGAACAGACCTCTTTAACAAGTAGTTCCATATTTACTGCTAGAAACCACTGCCCAAAATATATATCTGTCAGTCTTATTGTGTTTTATACCCTTTAATTTAACATAAAAACATAGAAATTGCATCAACTTGAAAGACTTAGCTCTATGTTTTGCTAGTCCCTTCAACTGACACACAATACCTTATAATTTGTTGTTCTTACATAATGACTGTTTATAGACATAAATGTGGATGAAGAAGTGGAAATAACATTTAACAAGCTGGAACTTTTTACTACTACTACTACTACTACTACTACTACTACTACTATATGCAGAATGACGTGGCACACCACACCCACCAAACGGGAGCGGTAGCTGACCCACCGAATCGCTGGAGGAAGTTAAACTTGAATCTCCAGTATCCAGAGTTGACTGATCACTGCACGAGCTTAAGGATTCCTCTGCTTCTGCTTCAGGCTCGGCTTCAGGTTCAGCCTCAGGCTCGTGCTCTCCTTCAGTCTCTGTAGATGATACGGGAAAATTTTCCCGGATCCATGCTCTATACTGGATCACTTCATCAGTCACCCTGATGATTCGGCCTAGAATACTGTGAAATAAAATTTACATTACAGACTGAAAATATACTGGTCTGAAGTCTCCCCAAGTATTCCTTTGAAACTACACTGCTAATAAAAAAAAGTGTGTGTTTGAATACCTGTGGAAACTTAATAAAACGCTTTTTGAAGTTCCAATTGTGGAAGGAATCCAGCATTTGCCCTTAAAGCCATTTGGGGATATCTCAGGGAAGTTAAATTTGTTATGAGATGGGTGTTTGAATATGGTTCCTCCAGAATACGAGTCCATGTTTCTCAACTGTGTCACAGTGCTCATCTCAACCTAACCTGTTTCTTTTAAGCTTTATAGGCCCATTGTGAAAGGTAAAAATAATGTCATATACATTACAATTTTTTATCTATTTTTGGCCCACATCTTTGTTTTTTTCATCTACACAATACTTAACAGTAAGTGTCTAGAAGTGGTACGCAGAACAATTTAATATTAGACAGCTGCCACTTCTATGGCTCATCACATGTTTCACTTTATGTAAAAATACATTTTAAGCATACCTGGCCTTGTTAGCATCATAGATGAGGTGATTAAGTGGATTCACAGCTTGTGTAAGCACAATATAAGCATAACTGAAAGCCTGCTTTACTTGCAGTGCACCATATGAACTGCGTCCTATGTCATTCCCAGGTGTTAGTGGGTCTTCAATGTAAAGAAGTGAAGGGTGTTGTCCATCTGCCATATCACGCTGCACCTGCAAGAATAACAAGTTTGGTTGACTGTCTGGGCCTGAATTAATAATCAGTAATAATTAATTAATAGTTTCCTGTTGATAATTCACTCATATAAAAAGTGGAATTGCCTGTCAACGGTTATGTTTTAGTTTTTCTGAGAACAGCCTGGGTAACAGAAATATCTAATTCTTGAAAACAGTTAAGAGACTGAAGAATATTTGGTTCACATGATCTATGCACTAGGTTGAAAGTTAATAAAATTTACACAAATATGTACGCAAGAACTGTTTTGTCTGATGTTAGCTGTTAAAGGAACTAATTGCAATATGCCTTTGGGGAGGTAAAAAAATAAATAAATAAAATCACCCCTGTATGAATGAGAATTTGTCCAAGTAATTATCATCGATCTTTCCAAAGCAGTGCAATGTAATGGCACAATTCGTTATCGTATACTCAATGCTTTCAAGGAACAGTTGCAAACAGTAAAAAAGACTAAACAACAATTAATTCAGGTATTTTTCTTCATTTGCTATCTATTGTTTGTTATTAAATTTTTTATAAAGCCAACAAAGTCCAGAAATATAAAGAAGTTGCCAATAAATTAAAAGCTCACCTAGAAGTCTTAAGGATAACAAAAGAGAGTGAAGGAAATTTTAACCCTTCTGGATTACTGAAGATAGACAATAGTGTACACTAAATGACTGCAAAATTTCCACGCAGGCCCTTGACGTGCGGGATCAGCTAACCTACTTCATTAAATTTAGTTGTTCTAATTTGTCCATACAAAGTGTACCCAAAAAACACTGGGATACCATAGCCATGGGTGGAGCTTATGTAGTATGGATTTCTGCCACTAGGCAAGTACAGCGCAATGCATTGCCAGTTCAGTGCCGCCTGTCTCGTCGAGCTGGCTGTCCAAGGAATAGAAAAGCAACTGGAATCACTCAACAGAGGCAAGTTCACTGGACCTGACGGGATACCAATTCGATTCTACACAGAGTACGCGAAAGAACTTGCCCCCCTTCTAACAGCCGTGTACCGCAAGTCTCTAGAGGAACGGAAGGTTCCAAATGATTGGAAAAGAGCACAGGTAGTCCCAGTCTTCAAGAAGAGTCGTCGAGCAGATGCGCAAAACTATAGACCTATATCTCTGACGTTGATCTGTTGTAGAATTTTAGAACATGTTTTTTGCTCGAGTATCATGTTGTTTTTGGAAACCCAGAATCTACCTTGTAGGAATCAACATGGATTCCGGAAACGGCGATCGTGTGAGACCCAACTCGCTTTATTTGTTCAGGAGACCCAGAAAATATTAGATACAGGCTCCGAGGTAGGTGCTATTTTCCTTGACTTCCGGAAGGCATTCGATACAGTTCTGCACTGTCGCCTGATAAACAAAGTAAGAGCCTACAGAATATCAGACCAGCTGTGTGGCTGGATTGAAGAGTTTTTAGCAAACAGAACACAGCATGTTGTTATCAATGGGCGTGCCACAGGGGAGTGTTATGGGACCATTGCTTTTCACAATATATATAAATGACCCAGTAGATAGTGTCGGAAGTCCCATGCGGCTTTTTGCGGATGATGCTGTAGTATACAGAGAAGTTGCAGCATTAGAAAATTGTAGCGAAATGCGGGAAGATCTGCAGCGGATACGCACTTGCCGCAAGGAATGGCAACTGACCCTTACCATAGACAAATGTAATGTATTGCGAATACATAGAAAGAAGGATCCTTTATTGTATGATTATATGATAGCGGAACAAACACTGGTAGCAGTTACTTCTGTAAAATATCTGGGAGTATGCGTGCGGAACGATTTGAAGTGGAACGATCATATAAAATTAATTGTTGGTAAGGCGGGTACCAGGTTGAGATTCATTGAGAGAGTCCTTCGAAAATGTAGTCCATCAACAAAGGAGGTGGCTTACAAAACACTCGTTCGACCTATACTTGAGTATTGCTCATCAGTGTGGGATCCGTACCAGATCGGGTTGACGGAGGAGATAGAGAAGATCCAAAGAAGAGTGGCACATTTCGTCACAGGGTTATTTGGTAACCGTGATAGCGTTACGGAGATGTTTAACAAACTCAAGTGGCAGACTCTGCAAGAGAGGCGCTCTGCATCGCGGTGTAGCTTGATCGCCAGGTTTCGAGAGGGTGCGTTTCTGGATGAGGTATCGAATATATTGCTTCCCCCTACTTATACCTCCGAAGGAGATCACGAATGTAAAATTAGAGAGATTAGAGCGCGCACGGAGGCTTTCAGACAGTCGTTCTTCCCGCGAACCATACGCGACTGGAACAGGAAAGGGAGGTAATGACAGTGGCACGTAAAGTGCCCTCCGCCACACACCGTTGGGTGGCTTGCAGAGTATAAATGTAGATGTAGAATTTTCACGGAAGATTTGGAAGCGAAAAAGGTTGCTGACAATTGTTCCTTGGTTTTTGAGTGATCATCAAAAGGAATGGTAAGGTGAATCATGTCATGCTTTGAAACAACAACTTGAAACTGATCCAGAGTTTCTGTTAAAGATTACTACTGGCTGATGAGTCATGGTGCTATGGTAATGGCCCAGAAACAAAACAACAGTCAAGTCAATGGAACAACAGTCAAGTCAATGGAAAGCATCATAGTTACCCCCTCCAAACAAATATCGCCAAGTCAAATTAAATGTCAAAACTATGCTGATCTGCTTCCTTGATGCCAAGGGCGTCATTGATTCAGAGTTTGTTCCCCCATATCAGACTATCAATTAAACCTTTTATTTGAAAGTTTTAAGAAGATTTTGCAGCAGTTTTTGTCAAAGAAGACCCGAACTGTGACAGACAGAAGACGGGTTCTTCCAAAATGACAATGCACCTGCACACACAGCCATCTCTGTTAATGAGTTTCTGGCTAAAAACGTCACTCGCGAAATAATTTACTACCTTTGTTAAAACAAAATTAAATAGGCAAATGCAACTACAAGAGATTCAAGTATCAGATGAATATGAAGACGTTATTTCCATTCTACCCTCCTCTCTGAACAGTGACCGATGTATTCATGGCCTGGATCACTGGTCTTCCTGGAGGTTAGGCGGGGTTACATCCCCACCCCCAACAACAACAACAACAACAACAACAACATAACAATAAATGAAGATGTAAATAGAAAATGATGTGCAGGTTGCATGGCTTTGTATAATGATGTTCCAGGAAACATGTACACACTTTTGTTGCACAATCAATGCTTATCATACAAATTTTCTGAAATGTAGTGATGAAGGTTAAGAACAGAATTTAAATGCTCAAATTACTACGTAATCTTTTCTGCACTAGGCAACATTTCAAAGAATTACTTGTAGTTTTTTTTACATGACTCACCTCTTCCTTTGAGATGTAGGTGCCTCCATTCTTAACGCGAATGCCAGTCTTCATGTAATTGAATTTACGGCCATACAGCTCAAAAAATTCAATTAGCAGCACACCAAGATTAGCGTTTGGGCTATATGCATTCTGACGTGGATGCAACTGCAATGAATAGAAAAATAAAATCGTAATTGAAGTTAATGCTTGTAGCAGTTTCAGTTTGAGAAACATAGTTTATTAGGCTCTTACAGAGCAGAATACATATTATGTGAAAATTCTGTACAGGAAATTGCACAGATGGTATATAGCACTATGTCTCTCTCAACAAAGATGGAAATCCAGATTCAAAATCACTTCATATGAAGTAAACACCCAAAAGAACACCTTTGGGATGAGTTAAGACTCTCAACTGTTCTCCAGGCTCCAGCTCTAACATCACCATCTTAGCAGGTTTCAGTTCCTTAGGAAGAATGTGCTGTGATTACTTCAAAGGCGTTCAGACACTTCACTGTAAGTGTTCTCAGCAGAGTTCGAGTCATCAAAGGTGAAGTGTGGATACATCCCACATTAATGTCTACTAATAATGTCTGGATACTTTTGATCAGAAAGTGTATTGTGACTGTACATTTAAAAAGCGTTAACTCTTAAAAGATGACGACAGGTGACCAACAGATAATATTCTTACAGCTCGCTTTTGGCCAATAAATAATTAATTCCCATGAGAACTGGCCCCAGAAAATTGTTCCATAAGGTATTATCGAGTACCAATAAGTCAAGTATGTTTGGAGTTTGATTTGTTTGTTTGTTTGAAAGACTAGCAATTATAAGAAGACTGGAAGTTGCTTGGCTTATTTGTTTGAGCAACTTACACTATGTGATCAAAAGTATCCGAACACCTGGCTGAAAATGACTTACAAATTCATGGCGGCCCCCACATCGGTCATATTGGAATTCAATAGGGTGTTGGCACACCCTTAGCCTTGATGACAGCTTCCACTCTCGCAGGCATACTTTCAATCAGGTGCTGGAAGGTTTCTTGGAGAATAGCAGTCCATTCTTCACAGAGCGCTGCACTGAGGAGAGGTATGTCAGTTGGTGAGGCCTGGCACGAAGTCGGCATTCCAAAACATCCCAAAGGTATCCTACAGGATTCAGGTCAGGACTCTGAGCAGGCCAGTCCATTGCAGGGATGTTATTGTCGTGTAAACACTCTGCCACAGGCCATGCATTATAAACAGGTGCTCGATCGTGCTGAAAGATGCAATCGCCATCCCCGAATTGCTCTTCAACAGTGGGAAGCAAGAACGTGCTTAAGACATTGATGTAGGCGTGCTGTGATGATGTCATGCAAAACAACAATGGGTGAAAGCCTCCTCCATGAAAACCACGAGCACATTATAACAGCACCACCGCTGAATTTTACTGTTGGCACAACACACGCTGGCAGACGACGTTCACCTGGCATTTGCCACACCCACACACGCACCATTGGATCGCCACATTGTGTACTGTGATTTGTCACTCAACACAACGTTTTTCCACTGTTCAATTGTCCAATGTTTACGCTCCTTAACCAAGCGAGGCGTCGTTTTTTACTTACCGGCGCGATGTCTGGCTTATGAGCAGCTGCTCGACCATGAAATCCATGTTTTCTCACCTCCCGCCTAACTGTCATAGTACTTGCAGTGGATCCTGATGCAGTTTGTAATTCCTGTGTGATGGTCTGGATAGATGTCTGCTTATTACACATTACGACCCTCTTCAAATGTCAGCAGTCTCTGTCAGTCAACGGGCGAGGTCGGCCTGTACGCTTTTATGCTTTACGTGTCCCTTCACTTTTCCACTTTACTATCACATCGGAAACAGAGGACCTAGGCATGTTTAGGAGTGTGGAAATCTCATGTACAGACGTATGACACAAGTGACCCAATCACCTGACAACGTTTGAAGTCCCTGAGTTCCACGCAGTGCCCCACTCTGCTCTCTCACGATGTCTAATGACTACTCAGGTCGCTGATATGGAGTACCTGGCAGCAGCTAGCAGCACAATACGCCTAATATGAAAAACGTTTGTTTTTGGCAGTGTCCGGATACTTTTGACCACATAGTGTATTCCATACAGAAAATATGCATACTGGCAGTTGTAAAGTGTGTGCCACTGTAAGATTAACCTTTATCAATAACCTTTACCAATAGTTATCTATTTACTTGAAATATGCAATAAAGACAGTAATATTCACAAAAATGGAAACAACTTGAGCACAGATAGAGACTAATTCTAGCAAAACTACACCAATACCTAATAAAACAACTCCGCAACACAACAAGAACACCAATACCTGAGAACATGACCACATTTGAAAAATCACAAAAAGCAAGCTCGCTCTTTCCAGCCTCTCAAAATTAATTTGTACTGGTTACATACCTGCAAGAAGCTAATCGTCATGAGTATGAGACTGTAAGATGAGATACCACCAGTGAAAACCTCATTTAAATCTCTCTGTAAAAGGAACTGTTTTAGTACAAGGACTAGCTTTGGCAAAACTGGGAAGCGCTCTTTGAAGTCCTTTATGAGCTCTGCAGACTTCACACCATTGCTCATGTTAAAGCTGATGTCAACCTTTATGTCCGACTCCCGATCTTTCAGCTTTACTATTGGTACCTGTGAATTCATTAACAGAAAATGGTTTCAAAACATATTTTTCTCCATAAGAATAATATAGATTACAAAAGAAAAAAAAATTATGTCTAATTACTTATTTTTAAAAAAATTTGTGTGTGTGTGTGTGTGTGTGTGTGTGTGTGTGTGTGTGTGTGTGTGTGTGTGTGTGTTTTTGTTAGGGGGGGGGGACACACAAAATAATTAAGAACCAATTTGTTGACAGAATATTAACATTAGTATATATACAAATATAATATATACAAAAATCAAATTAGCACATTTACATGGTCTTCTTTTTCCATTACAGAAAACAGCAGCATCAACATACAACATTATGTTTGTTCAGAGCGATCTTCATTGTGGATTAAGGGTATCCACAATGTATCAGCAGCTGCAACTGGAGTCCTCCCCCTTATTTAAAATGCCTTACTATAATATGTTACCAACTTCATGCTACGATTCAATTTTCCAATAATGCCGCATTCTCAATGGTTACTTTTTATTTCCACGTATTTGTCTATGTTACTTTTTCTTACACATGCGATGGTCGAAAAGAATACTATACAAAGGAAATGTTTAGCAACAAACAAGAACATATTCAAGATTGGTAATCAAGCTCAGCTACCCGTGTTCATCATTGACTCAGTTGTATGTGCGTCTTGGTGGAGAAGGTGATTTTAGAAGCTGAGTTATGCTCATGAACACTATGTTTATGTGAGTATCTATTGTTCCCTCATACACATGCACACGAAGAAATCCTTCAACAAGTATATTTACTAAAGAAAAAATAAATGTTGAAATGATGGCAGCAGATCGAAGGTCTGAGCTACAAGGGCAAAGAATATGCGATTATTAACTAGTTAGCAAATGTCATTTCATTTCATGAATTAAATATATATTTATCTTTATTTGATCAAAGTTGTGATTCATTCTTCTGAACTTCATACCCATACATGAGCTGCCCTCTCAAAAGGCACGAGAACTCCCATTTCCCTTTCACAATATTTGCACCTCTGGTGTTCCTTGGTACTCTCAAAATCTGCAGTACGGTCATTTCTAAACGTGGGAATATGGCAGACTTTTATTCTCAAAATTCCATACTGATCATGTAACACCAAGTATGTCAATTGTCTGTCCCTGTTTTTAGTTAATTTACAGAATTATACCAATTTATTTCAATTTTATCACTATCATTCCAATTACACATCACTTTAGAAATACGAAAACTTCATCGATCTGCGCAAACCACAGACTTTGAACGCTGCAGAAAATTGTTTGGAAGATTTTGTGATGGTAGTTAAATTTCAAACCGTATTGTCTGCAGCTTGGGCAACAATTAAAACAGGTAAATTGTGGCTGGCGTAAGACATGGCATCCCCTCATTGGAGCATCAATGTTCGTCACAAACTGAACAACAAAGTTCCACATTGCTCGATTAGACGTAGTGGTGAAGATGATGTGGCTCTGTTCCCTTGGCTCCCAAGTCACCTGACCTAAGGCCTTTTAATATTTTCCTTGGGACGAGGGTTTGATACATTAAGGGCCATGTTTACGTACTCTCACTGCGAAGAACATTGCAACAGCCCCGAGAAAGTATAACTGTTGTGATGACGACGGACGTAGGGGCAATCTTAGAAAATTTGTGGGGTGCAAAATGCAAACTTTGTGAGTTTATGATTCTTTTCATTCATCAGTCTATCTGTACATAGGACACTTTAGAAAATACAGAGCTTTGATAACAAATAGCTCATTTATAGTAACCGTGTATAATTTATCAAATCTGCTAGTGTCCAGGAAGTCCGAGGGATTTCCAGGGAATGGATTCCGAGGGCATTCTTTAACAATATGTTTGACAGTGTGTCTTGGGAGCCCACTGGTGCATTCCACTGTGGTAGTCTTTCCCTACCTGTATAGTATGTCACTGCATATCTCATCGGTAGTCCGAATCATACTGAGTGTTTTGTCTTTTGGGTTAGATCAAATTCCCACAGATTGTTGTTGGCTTTGAGAAAGCTAAGGAACTCCTGCAGAGTATTATATTAGGTACTATTCTTTCTTCCAAGCTTCATGGAATCTGCAAGGTGCTAGCTGTTCGGAGTGGTTTTCATCTGGAGTGGAGTCTGCTGATGTGGATAGCAGTTACATCCTCATGAATTGGCAGCTGTTAATTGTTGCAAATTTTCTTATATTTCCTCCGAAAGATACTGTTTCCTCTCAGGCTAGGTGGTGAAATGCTGCTCGGGACACGTAACGAGAATATGGGAGTTGACTTTATATATGTACATCAACTTAGTTGCATATCTACGGGCTTCAGGTGGCTGCTGTTTATCTAGTGCCACTGAGAAGTCAAGGCAGAGGGCAGGTGATCTTTGAGCCAACGCTGCAGAATCCCAGTTTGTACTGTACATTTTTTGCAGAATAGTATTTCTTGATCTCACTTTATCTGCAGTCTTTGTTCGATTCTGTTTAAATGAAACGGTTCTATCATGTTTAAATCCAAGGTATTATGGGTAATTGCTATGGGTCAGGTGATTACTATCGAAAAATACATGAAGTTCACAGTTGGCTCAGATATTACTCACATGAAAGCAAGTGAATTCAGTGTTGTTCACCTGTTGGTATATTTGTGAACAGATCCATTATACAGACATCTTTTGCTAATACAGTCACTACTTTTTATAGCAACATCGCTTTTAATGATATTGGCTGTAACAGCAAAATTTAATGGTCCCATCTAAATTCTATGTAAATGCTATACTTACAAAATCACTTTGTACAACATCAATTATTTTAACTTATATGAAACACAATAATTTTTTATTACATTTTCAGACAAAAGCATCAGCTATGAAGTCCGAAGTTCATTTCTGTTTGTAACGTATTTTGGGATTACTAACAACAATTTAATACTATTTTCAAATTCTTGTTTCCTGCAGATTGTTGGTTTCAAAACTCTGCATTAAATGTAAAATGTGCACGCCCATCTTAAATGTAAAAAAGAAACAAATTAACTGATTATTTGAAGTAGGACAGTATAATGTAGTATGCATTACTCTATTCCATTTTAAAGTTAAAACAACTGGTTGAAAACCAAACAACACTGTATTTGCTGTAATTGTAGGATTCTACAAAATTAAATTCTGATATGTGTTATGTTTTCAAAGCACAGAAGTGGAACAATACCATATTTGTTACTGATGCTTTGTGGTTGTGTGTGTTAGAAATTTTCAACGAGTTGGGTATTGTAAATCACATTTGTACAACATTTTACAGAGAATGCAAAACAATGTGTAGGCTTTCATGTAATGTGTGTAGAGAACACTGTTCATTGTGGTACTGTTGATTACAGTAACTGAAATTAAGTTGCGTCATTCTCAACTATTGTACTATACAGCACTTGCAGTACGTTTTACACATGCTCAACATTTTATCTCATTCTTTATCCAAGACCTTGTTCAATATTTAATTAATAATTTATGTTGTTGCTACTTCTTTTTTCACTTATTGCAGGTTTTATACATTTTGCTGACATTTTATTCCTGTATGTATTGCATAAACACAAGAAAAATTCCTCTTCATTCACTATGGACAAATACAGCCTGTAATTTACCCAGGGTTACAGCTGAGCATGGGTGTTCACATTACCCCCACTAGTAGTACTGAGTTTGCTCAGCATGATTATAACACTCATTATCAATTTTGTCTTTATGAACTCCATTATCCAACTGATTGCTGCTATGGTATCCATTTTCTAAAAACTAGATACTGATCATTTTGTTCCACCGACACAATTTAAGACTACAATATTGTCAGAATATGAACCACGACAATTTCAAATTTTACATGGGGAATACACAAGTGAAACAAGAATCCTGTTTCTATGGAATTAGTGGCGTAAAACACTGAATTGTGTCAATATCACGGCTTCTGAAGGTGAGTGAGGGGTACTTTCTCCTGTGCAGCTTGAAGTGTTTTTGCAGACAGAAATAGCCTAGGTCCAACATCCTGGGTACATCTCAATGACAGATTTACATTTAACTTCTGTGACAAAGCTATCAACAATGGAGAGTTGGGTATGGGAGGGAAAGGATAAGAAATTGTCTGACAAGATAAATTACGATCATTAGGGCCAGCATTCAAACCCTGCCCTCCCATACAACGGAGCATTACACAGACTAGTTATTTCTTTGACCAGAGCAATAAAAACAACTTAATATTTTTATACTGCAAGTGAATAACTTACCGAAGCCTTGTCAAGAACTTTAATTGATGATGGTTCTGCAATGTTGTGTTCCAACAACGATTGTTCCAACGTCCGAAGTGGAAGGGTCTGCCATTTGCCAATCACAACCAGATCTATATCACTGAAATCAATACAAGTAGGTTTTTAGCATATTATAATGTATAATAATAAAAATAGTACTACTGCTACTACTATAATAACATCATTAACAACATCATATCAAGACATCACAATTTCTATAAATGTCCATTTTAGTTTTCATGCAAGCAACATGTATAACAAGAAAGATAAAAAAAAAATCTGACATCAAAGTACAGATTATTATGCCAAGAGATCTTCGTTTCAGAATATTCTGTATAAACAATTATGCAAAACAGTAGTCTATGTATCATATGGGAATGAACACATACACATACGTGTAAATTGCAAAAATGCTCTCTTTTGGGGGCAAAAATTATGTGGAATACTAATATTCATAGCCCATACCACCTTCACACAAATCTATGCTAAAAGATTTGTCACCTCTCTTTGACACTCTTTTTCTAATGAATGAGAACAATAAATTGTGTAAATAAAATGTTATGATTGCATGAGGACAGTGGTTTGAATTTAATCTTGTTGGCCGCAGGTACCAACAATCAGTCTCTCCTCATCATGTTGCCCAGAAAGTCTCCTGTGACTAGGTTTCTGAGTGACTTTTCTGTAACTCTCCCCATTTCCTAAAACTCATTAGTCCTTTTTTCCATGCCTCTTCCTTTACCTTCAACCCTTCTGCCAGAAGACCGAGCCACTGACTAAGAACTCACACATTTCCATATCTTTAATATGCTTTTTCTCCTGCCGCTGCTTTGTGAGTAGATCTTTTTATCCATCCAACTATACAGTATTTGCAGTTAGCTTCTCATATACTTGCTGCCTTTGCAATATTTCAAAATCAATGAAACTGGATAGCTTGCTCTCTCATAATATGATTGAATTATTAGGAAAAGTGTACACTGCTACTCGCCTCATCCTGGCTGAAAGCTTACGTGTGTAATAGCCTTTTAGTTGTGCCCATCTGTGACTCAAAGACTCTACTATATTGTGATTAGCAATCTGCCCTTTTCACAATATTATCATTATTTCATCCTGGGTCTTCCATTGTATGATTGACTGAACTTATAGCAGCTAAAGTGGTGAATGTTTGCTCAAATATAGTAGGGAACAAAAACACTGAAAAGCAGCTTCCCACCTGCAAAATAATTAAGTAATACATTGGACAACTTACACATGAATTGCCACGCCAGATACTAGGTGTATAATGTAACAAATCCATAACCAAAGAAATGAAGAGAGGTGTTGGCAATATCATTAATCCATTGTTGTCAGCATTATATTAAGGGTACGCATGACAAGACTGGACTTTCGCTGGTTTTTAAGACAACAATGAACTTCTATAACCTCGTTAAGCTCATTCAAAACACCTATTCTTTCATAACTGACTAAATTGTTTTGAAAAGTAATACATTACTGGAAACAATTGGCAACTGAATTTGAACATTACTTATGCATCCCAAATCTCATGAGACTATGGGTTTAGACTCAGTATAACTAGTAAAATAATTTTCCATTGCGTTCAGAAACTGTAAATTCTCCCTCAATTAAACAACTGTCATATCTCATTTATCTTTTATTAGTCTCCAGTCTTCTGACTGGTTTGATGTTGGTCACCATGAATTCCTCTCCCACGACAACCTTTCCATCTCAGAGCAGCACTTGCAACCTACGTCCAAAATTATTTGCTGGATGAATTCCAACCTCTGTCTTCCTTCACAGTTTTAACCCCCTCTAGTACCCTGGAAGATGTTCCCTAATGTCTTAACTGGTGCTCTATCATCCTGCTCCTTCTCCTTGTCAGTGTTTGCCCCTTCTCTTTGTCAGTGTTTTCTGTATATTCCTTTCCTCTCCAATTCTGTGGAGAACCTCATCTTTCCTTACCTTACGAGTTTATTTAATTTCAACATTCTTCTAAAGCACCACTTCTCAAATTCTTCTGCTCTTTTCCATTCTGGTTTTCCCACAATACATGTCTCACTACCATACAATGCTGTGCTCCAAACATACATTCACAGAAATCTCTCCCTCAAATTAAGACCGATCTTTGACACTAGTAGACCTGCCTTGGCCAGGAATGCCCTTTTTGCCAGTGTTAGTCTTCTTTTTATGCCCTCCTTGCTCCATCTGTTATGGGTTATTTGGCTGCCTAGGTAGCAACATTCCTGAACTACTTCTACTTCGTGATCGCCAGTTCTGATGCTAAGTCTCTTACTGTTCCGATTTCTGCTAATTCTCACCACTTCCATATTTCTTCGATCTACTCTCAATCCATATTCTGTGCTAATTACACTGTTGATTCCATTCAACATACATTGTAATTCTTATTCAATACCACTGCAGACAGCAATGTCACTGGCTAATCTTATTGTTGATATCCTTTCACCTTGAATTTCAATTCCACTCTTGTACTTTTCTCTTATTTCCGTCATTGCCCCTTTGATGTATAGATTGAACAGCAGGGGCGGAAGACTACATTCTTGTCTTACACCCTTTTTAATGCATACAATTTGTTCTTGGTTTCCCATTCTTACTGTTCCCTCTTGGTTCTTGTGCATCTTGTATAACACCTGCCTTTCCCTATCACTTACCCCTACTTTTATCATGTTTTCAAACACCTTGCACCAGTTTTCATTGTCAAATGCTTTTTCTAGGTCACCAAATTCTACGAACTTGCTGTGATTAATCTTCAGTCTTACTTCTATCACTAATCGCCATGTCACAATTCTCTCTCTGATATGTTTATCTTTCCTAAAGATAAACTAATTGTAAACTAACAGATCCTCAATTTTCTTTTCTATCCTTCTGTAAATTAGCCTTGTCAGCAACTTGCATGCATGAGCTGTTAAGCTAACTGTACGATAATTCTTGCACTTGTTGACTTTTGCAATCTTGGGAATTATGTGGATTATTTTTTCCAGAAGTCTGATGGTGTGTTGCCAGTCTTCCACATTTTACACCCAAGAATAATCATTTTGCTGCCACTTCCCCAATGATTTTACAAATTCTGATGGAGTTTTATCTATCCCTTCTGCCTTATTTGATTTTAAGTCTTCCAAATTCCGATTCTAATACTGGACCCCTATCTCTTCCCTATCAATTCCTGTTTCTTATTCTATCATGTTGCCAGATAAGTCTTCCCCCTTATAGAGGCCTTCAATGTACTCCTTCCATCTATCAGCTCTCTCCTCTGCATTCTTAGTGTTACATGCTCCAGCTTTCAATTTCACCAAAGGTTGTTTTGACTTTTCTATATGCCGAGTCATCCCTTCTAACTATCACTTCTTTATCCATTTCTTCGGATTTATCATGTAGCCATTTTTCACCTTAGCTTCCCTGCACTTCCAATTTATTTCATTCCTAAGTGACTTGTATTTCTCACAATATTATGAAAAGGCCACTTGTTATCCACTATGTAGTAGAGATGCCAAGTCACATACAGGCACAACAAAAATACTGTCAAACAAAGTTTTTGGCCCAACAGGCCTCCATCAGAATTAGACAATACAAATAAACAAGCACGCGCGCGTGTGCATGCACCTACGCACACAGTATCTCACTCAAATACAACGGCGCGCACTGTGTGTGTGTGTGTGTGTGTGTGTGTGTGTGTGTGTGTGTGTGTGTGTGTGTGTGTGTGTGCGCGTGAGTGTGTGTGTGAGAGAGAGAGAGAGAGAGAGAGAGAGAGAGAGAGAGAGAGAGAGAGAGAGAGAGAGAGAGACCCCCCGTGTTTGGACAAAAGCTTTGTTTGGCAGTCTTTTGTTGTGCCTATTGGCAACTCAACATCTCTGCTTCATGGTGATTATCACCTAGTCTTTTCATAATAATGCCATCATTCCATCCCAGATTTTCCATTGTTTGACTTGTATTTCCATATTTGTGAATTTCCCTGGGCATTTCTGTACTACTTTTGTTGATTATCTGAAGTACTCCCTCTGTTACTCATACTTTTTTCGCAGTTACCTTCCTTGTACCTAACTGAACACCCTAGTGAGCCACTTATTACAGTATCTATTGCCTCAAAGAACTTCTTGCATATCTTTTCCTTCATTAGTACTTTCGTATCCGACTTCTTGTCCAGGGTTTATTCCTGATTAGTATGAAAGTTCAGCCTTCTCTTCAACTTTACCAAATTGTGTACATCAGCCCCTGGGTACACCTTACAATCCAACGCCTTCTCGTATCTCCCGACCTTTTCCAAGTTTACTCCCTTTTGCAATTCTTGAGCAGAGTATTCGCTATAGCCATCTGAAATTTATTCCAGAACTTAATTAGTGTTTCTCCTCTTTCATTACTACTACGAAGTCCATATTCTCCAATAACCCTTTTTTATGTCTTCCACAACAACCAAGTTATAATCCCCCATAACTCTTAGATTTTCATCTTCTTTTAAGTACACATTACCTGTTCAATATCCTCATATTCTTTCTCTATATCTTCATCTTCTGCTTGTGACGTTGCCATGTATACCTGAACTATTGTTGTTGGGCGTTTGTTCGTTGTAGAGTGTGATGCAAACAACCCTCTTACTGAACTGTTCACAGCAGCTTAGTCTCTGCCCTACTTTTTCTGCTGCTGTTGATATTATCCTATACTCATCTGACCAGATATTGTTGCCCTCTTCCCATTTCACTTCAATGAACCTCACTGTGTCTAGACTGAGCTTTAGTGTTTCCCTCATCAAATTTTCTAGCTTCCCTACCACTTTTGAAATTTAGGCATTCTACACCCACAACTCTTCGGGAGGGGTTATACTTTTGTTGGTTATACAATCTTTCTCATGGTCACCTCCCTCTTGGCAGAACCCCACAGAGATCCAAAAGGTGGACCAATCCAGAATCTACTGCCATTGGAGAGATCACTATAACACTTTTTTTAATTACAAGCCACATGTATGGGTCTTTAAAGCAGTGATTTCCATTGCCTTCTCCATCCTCATGCCCTTGATCACTGCTGAGCCTTGTACTTTTTAGGGGCAGTTTCCCACCCCAAGGCTAAGACAGTGGCCTGAACCTCTGTCCGCTTCTCTGCCCTCTTTGACGAGGCCACTGGCAGAGTGAGGTAACTACTTATTCCAGGAGTCTTTGGCCACTATTGCTTATTTTTATTCAAAATTTAAGCAGTGGTGGGGTTCAAACCCAGAACCTAGGATGTTTTTGAAAGAAAAGAGAGAGAGAGAGAGAGAGAGAGAGAGAGAGAGAGAGAGAGAGAGAGAGAGAGAGAGAGAGAGGTAGGTAGGTAGGTCTTTTTCTGTGTAAATGCCACAATAACTCCATTGCTTCTGCAGCTGCAAACCCACGTGGTGTAAACCCAGTAACTAACGTTAAAAGATATCCTTAGCCATCAAGTAAACATACAACTTCCTCAAACCTCCACCCTTACAGAATACGTGTGCATAGGGGAAACTGATTGAGGGGATCAAAATGTGAGTCAGTAAAAAACAAATATCTCCAACAGGTAACGGTTCTGGGCTCTTCTCAGTTGGTTTCTGGATGTCACTGTATGCAATGCCTGGATACTCTCCTGCAAAAATGAAAATACTATTGCTGATATAAGTTTTCGATGAGAAGTTGAGGAGATTTGCAACACCACCGAAAGGACTTTGATCAGCCCTGTACTCCTGTACAGTAGAAAATGAGCTCCAGTGTAATGGAACAAACCAACCAATTGTGAAAATATATGAACATGGAATACCACATCAAGTAACTCATTACATTTGTAATCTGCACGTGTGATAGATTTCTTTCTTTCAGTAGAAAGATGTGTAAACTATCCATATAAATGTATGCAACACTCAATAGTTCTTAGCATTACGTATATGGTAAATTACGGTATATTAAAACAAGAAAGGTAAAAACATTTCACTTTAAATACTTGTTTTTCAATACAACTAACAAGGAAGAAGTAACAAATGTAAGAAAAATTAACAAAAACAATTCAGGTACTACAGGGTTAATACTGGATTTTTAATTTGGAGGAGCAGGTCTCAAATTACCGTCTAACCATTTAAGCTTTCTGTAGATTTCCTGAATTACTTCAGGCAAATGCTGGAATGACCAGTCCCCCTCCAATGAAGACCAAGTTTCTTATCTGGCAATAATCTACCCTTCTGTCAATCAGTAGGTCAGGGATCAGAAACAGGGAAAAGTTTTTTTATTTTTGACAAGTGTGGTACAAAACACTTGCAGATGTGGCGGCAGTGGCAAGGATGATGATGGTGGAGGGGAGATGATGCACAATACACAGTAGAAAGTGTCCAGCTGACCTTTATTCTGGCCGACATACAAGAAACCTTAGATGGAAGTGACACCAAATCATAAATTGGCAGAGAAAGGCTTTTATGATTTTCAGACAAACATGGAGCTGGGCAGAAGAGAAATGTCCATATTAGGTCTGGATAGGGATTCACCTTATGTGAGCATCAACAAAAAGAATAAAATGCTGTGTATGCCCTCAAGTAGAGCTGGGCATCAAAAGGCACTGTAGGAATACTTGTCACAGGTTTAAAATAAGAACATTAAAACAAATGAGCCTAGATGGACAGCCAAGCTAACGGGAAAGGCAAATTTGACTTTGAAGCAGACAGCAACCATCTAGATACATACAGTTTCTTTCTGTTTATGATACAGGTGGGAGTATTGGGTGAAGATTACAAAGCTGGCCTATAATGTGCTCTATTTCAATTGGTGGGTGTGGAAGGGAGGGGAGGGGGGTGTTCCACACTGATGTGATGTTTACATAATGAAGTAATTTTAATTTGGAAAATATATGCTGTTTTAAGTATGTACAGTGAACGAAAACTCTCGAACAAAAAATGTTTGGTGGGTTCATTTAGAAGCAAAGGACATTTCAGAATTTGAACTCATCTACTCTAGAATGTAAGCCCTTCAGCTTTTACAAATTAGATGCAAATTATTTTCCCACCGTTGTATGTACATATTCATTTCACTCTGATGGCAGAAGAAATGTTAAATGCTAATATTTCTCTGGTGATGTGAGGGGAGTTGGTGACAAAGTTCCTGAGCACTAGATTTTGTGGCAGTGCCCTGTGTAAAATTCCAAATCTGTTTGCACAATACACAGTAGAAAGTGTCCAGTATCTTCTGGAGAATAGGCATGTGACACTGCTGGTGGCGACTTGACCAACAGATGAGGATTTTCAGGCACTTGATTACAAAACCATCAACTCAGTCAAACAGAATTCCTCCACACATAAAACTGCAAACATCAGCAGATTGTTAATCACTAAAATAAATACTAAATTTTTGTAACAGATGTCACCACATTTTAAAAATTCAGAAGTACTGAAGAAGTTAGCAAATTCAAAAAGAGAATACATTGACAACTATGGTGAACTACTGCAGTTCTCTGTTGTTGACTTCTAAAATATTACTAGGCTGGTCTGTGAAATTTGAATCCCTCACAGCTTCCCTCAAATTTTGGTTGTTTTTGTTGCGACTAACATTTGTAGTGCAGCATGACGTCAACGTTAGGTAGAAAGATTGTAATATGGTTGAGAGCATGCGAAGCCGATGACTGAATGCCAAATGAAGACTGTAGTAACAGACTGATATGATGTGTAGCCTAATGTTAACATTTGCTACCAGGTTTCTTCTCTCTGTGTAGCAAAGCGGTCATATAGACCCAAAGCAATATGCTGGATATACAGTCAGTATCTTAATGAACCAACATAAAAACATACATTACAGTTGTTCAATGTAACAGTGATGATACCGTTTTCATAAAGATTACAGCCAATGAACAAAAAAATTTAAATTGGGGACATACTGACTCCAGGGGTACTCAGCGCTAAAACTAATGAATAAATTTTAATGTGTTGTAAATATAAAACATCGCAAGGTACAACTAACTCAGGGAGTCATATTTTGGTGGTAAAAAACAAAAAGCATAGTGAGATGATCTTCCAATGTGCTTATGGGATCATACTGACCACAGTGGTACTATGAAGGTTAATGGTACTACGAAGGTAACGCACTTTTCGCTGTGAAAACGAAAACTGCAAGGTAAATTCAGGAAATGTATATACAATAATGGGAATGTATCCAAAGAGTATTTTGATGCTTGTTATGCATATACACTGTTAATAAAGTACGAAAAATACAAGGGGGGAGGGGTACACTACATAATTTACATATATCTTCGTAACAGTGCTATCCTTTCATTGTAAAGATTATCATGACAAATTTCCTCAAGTGTTCATAGGACACTCAAAAATACTCTCTTCCTCATCAAAGATCTCTAAGCATTTTTCAAATCTCAGGCATACGCCAAGGCAGCTGATATGCGGCTTTCCAGGTTCAATGTATTTATTTTGCACATGGATTCTATTCAATATTTTCTTTGGTTCTCAAATTGCTACACATAATTGCTTCACTACCTTTTCTCCCCTGGTATTACAATGCTGTATGGAACATTTGGATCAGAATTTATTTCCACATAAAGTCATGAAATTATTTCACCCACAAAAAAGTAGCTTTTCATGTGGTATCTGTGCTGCTTATATTTTGAGGAACTTATGTTCTTCCTCAGTAGGTTTTTATAGACTAGTATTTCCTTTCCAATCTGGTTCAGGGCTCTTGATCTCTTAATTTTCAATGACACTTTCTAAGTGAAGAGTCCAAGGGGTGGGGCAGGGAGAGGGGCGGGTGAGGGAGGGAGGGGGAGGGGGGAGAGAGAGAGAGAGAGAGAGAGAGAGAGAGAGAGAGAGAGAGAGAGAGAGAGAGAGAGGAGGAGGGGGGTAGGTTCTCAATATACGTAGAATTCTTTGTTAAGTTATGCAACGGAATTTTCATTTATAAAGTATTACGTGATTGTGGCCCAAAACCACGGGAAAATTATCATACAGGAAATTCAAGTGAGTAGGCTTATAGTGATAAAAATTACTAAGACAGAAATGACTGATTCGTCCTTATGGTGATCTCTTCCGGGGTCAGCCTCAAGAGGGTTGGGTTGTTTTGGGGGAAAGAGGTCAAACAGCGAGGTCATTGGTCTCATCGGGTTACAGACGGACGGGGAAGGAAGTCTGCTGTGCCCTTTCAAAGGAACCACCCCGGCAATTGCCTGAAGCGAGTTAGGGAAATCACGAAAAACCTAAACCAGGATGGCCAGACGCGCGATTGAGCCGCTGTCCTCCCAAATGCGAGTCCAGTGTGCTAACTACTGCGCCACCTCGCTCTGTTCAGCCTCAACAGGTGGGTCATTCTTAGTTTAAGAGTTAATGACCTGCTCCCTTCCCCTATCAACCTCTCCTTCCTCTCAATAGAAGAAAAACACAGTGCCAAAAGCAGGGATCACTATTTTCATTTTCAAATGTTTCTATGTGCAATATCTTGAATGGCACTTTCCAAAAGTAAATCATGGCGAACCATTCCATGTTTTTTGTGAAAAGAGTCTTGTCTTTCTATAAAATGAGAGGATTTGTCGTCATGAGACACAAAGGTGTTCATAAACAAGAAAAAAGTAAAATATCATTATAATTGACTGACTGTAGAGAGGATCACTTCCATATTTCACAGACTTTTGATTACCTCAAAAATCAAGGTGTGAACTTATTTTAGTAACAGCACGAAAAGAATGTTTCACTTTTTAGAACAATGTTCTGAACTAATTAAGTATAATGGTTAGATAGTTTTTCCCAGTCACTGTGAGAGAACAAATACAGATGATATTTCACATCAGTGATACTGAACAATAAGTCCGGATAAGATGTCTGGCACTATGTGTCCAGAACAAATGAATTAATACACTAAGAACCTCAGGGGGGCTTCTGGCCTAAGCTTCAGCAGTGTAAATGACCACTGATATATTTGGGAAACAATCAACCTAACAATACCACAGACCTGCACTGAATCATCAGTGTTGCAACATAAACCACTCAACAAAATCTGACATACATAAAAGACCAGTCATAACAAGGTTTATTTTGTTGACTTCGCCAATCATCAACTAAACTGTCACTCTTCCAAACTTAACCAGACCTTTGGCTACGCTACAATCACAAACTGTAATCACACTTCAAAAGATTAAACACAATCAAGCTACTGCCAATGTTCTGCTCAAGCTTTGTGAATGTGTGTCAGTTGACATGCACATTGGAAGGACCAACCAAACCAATACTGAAAAAATTCTCCAACATATACATCCCAGTGAACACCATTGACTAGTGTACCTAGGATACAAAAAAAGTGGTATAAGTCTTGCTTCGCTTATGGCAAAAAGAGATGAGCAAGCGGACTGAATAAACATCAGGAGAGTCCAACAGATTTTTTTTTTTCCTTCCTATGTTTCTTCCAGCACATGTAAGACAAAATTTTGCATTACCTTTCATTTATTTCCAGCAAGTAATGGACATTCCCTTTTGACACCGACTTATCTGAAAATGCCTTCGCAAAAATTAATAGCTACACGATTGAATGCCTGATCACGGGATTGTAGTGTGAAATACATCATGGTACAAAATGCTGATGGTAGCAATTTGTACCATAATTTTTACATAATCTCAATGCAATTGAGAAGCCCGACACTTATCAAAATATTTTACTATGGAAATATTCCAAAGGTGTGGGAGGTGCCAGAAATCTTTAGATCAAATACGCAACTGCATCATGCTCATAGGCTGTCATGGTAAGTGTGTAACAGTCCGACGAATCTATGAGCCACTTTAATTCAGTCCTGCTGAATGAGAAACACATAGTGGTGCTATGAGGCAGGAGACGGGGTAGGAAATGTGGGGTGGAGAGGTGTGACATACAGTAACGGGTGAAGAATATTTGCTAGCAACTGGCCCACTGTTTATTTCGTTCTACCTACAGGCTCTTCACTGTATACGAACAATTTTGAGATGCAGCATGTCTTCAACTTGTTTACAAGACATCAATATTACTGTCTGCGCAAACTAAGTTAGCACCGCACAATAACTGACAGGAACAACCATACACGAGTGTCAACTTCAGCTTTCACGGACAGTAAAACTATAACAATTATGTGCAAAATATATTGTGATGTCAAAATGTATACAGCGAGTACAAAACAAATAATTCTAACCGTGTGTGTACAATACAGAAAGGAAGATACTTTCCACATGAACAATGTCACATTCACAACAAGGCAATTGCCTTATTAGCTTAAAATTAGGATAGAGACATGAGTAGTTGCATGCCTGGTGAATATGGAATTTTGCTGAACTATGATTCCTATGAGAAAAAAGATGATGCTATGACTGCCAAAAACACGAACTGGTTCCCAAACTCTTTTAAATAATTACGCAATCTGTAGAATACTATTTTCTATGTTTTGTACTGAATGAAGTAATAAGTTTGTTCATTATCAACTAACTGCACAAATTGCAATAAACATGCTGCTGATATCTTTTCCACGTCTGAAATATACTTTTGGAGTGTAACTCAAACTTGGAAAAGATCTACTTCAAAAAATACATAATTCCATTGTCCTAACACTGACATTTGACATCTTAGATTACTATTTTTGAGGTACACCCTGACTTGGTTTTTCGTACTTTTACGCTTATAACACTTGTAAACTTGGTTCAGCACATAACATTTCCTACTGAATTGATAGAAAAGACAGTAAATGTTAAGTAAATCATAAAGCTTGCGAACATGCAGAAAATCTTATACCTACATAGACTGAACTGTTCCAGCGTTTTGTATTGGATTTTTACCTTGTTTTTATTACAGGATAAAAATAAACAATCGGCTCTACACCCAAAACATTTCAACCACCGCATCACAACAATGTACGCGACAATTAATTCTATAATAACTGACACGTATTTTTATTAAATTGACACTTAAAAATGTACAACTATTTTATATTTTTTTAACTAAAAATGAAATATGCTACCCACTAACCTTGTTGGGAGATAAAGGCCTGTCCTGAAACTTCCAAATATTTCAACTGTTGAATCTGGCCACAAACTACGGATAACTTTTTTAATCTTTCGAACCACACTAAGGCGAAGCTCATGTTCTGCTTGCGTTGGACTCATGTACTCGTAAAAGTCCTCGATCTCTTCATGAAGACTGAAAATCGTATTCTTTCATTAGCTTTAAGAGGCATATAATTTACGATACGAAACGTTCGAAAGTCGAACTGAGTAAAAAAAACCACATACCCGATGACACCACGGCCGTAGGTTTTATTCGAATTTCTCCATGGGCAACCACCGTGCTCACCAACCAACGACGCCTGGTTAAAGTTCATGCCATAAGTACTTGCACGATTTTTCCTTTTCCTGCGTGTGCGCTTGTAGTACGTATTATTATTTATCACACGATCATGAAAATCTTCATTGTTCGTTAAACTATCTAAATGAATGTAATCCTGTCCTTTCTGTCCTATTGCTGGACTAGTATCTATAATATTCATACTATCAAGCCCCTTTTGGGCTTCCCAAATGCGTGTCCACAGCACTTTCGATGGTCCGTCTTGCTCTGGCTGAAACCAACCTATACTGGGATCCATAAAACGCACCAGCCCTTTTGCAGGTGCTCAGACAACTTAAAGACACCACCACTATGCGCTTTTGAAGACTTTTATCACTATTTTACTACAAATATAACCACCAACAGCACGATCTGCACACACATCAACCGGCTGCAGTTCCATAAACTACCGCGAGATGACGGTAGCACACGAAAGCAGATATGATCCAATTTGGCTAAAATATTACTGTTATTTGATAAGAGGGCGTAACAAATAATACTGTCGTATAATATATAATTTTAAAGAACACCACATGCCGTGTGCAAATAAACCATAACCTGTGATGCAAGAGCATTGATTTGCAACGATGAAGACTAGCTTCAACGTTTACATTGCAGGTGACAAATCCGATCAGGGACAAACTATTTTCCCTTCCAGTAAAAGTCTCGTGGTTATTAATAGACCAGTGGAACAGCGATGCTAAGGTATTTGAGATAGAAGGCGTCGAATATACACAACTCTGGAGCATTCATTTGTATTAAATGATGCAGAAATTTCTGGAATTTGCTAGGTCTATTGTAATTTCTGTGATTACCGACAGAGTTCACTGCGGTCACCATATTCATCTTTAGTATTTGTTAGGCTGCGTATCTCATACGAAAAGGGGGAAAATATATTTGAGCGATTATCATACTCCGTTTTTCGGCAAAACAGTGTTAATTCGAACAAAGCATTCGTTGATATGATAAGATACGCAAGAACAGAATAATAATAACAAAAATACCTTCTTATGAAAGATGTTTTAGTTACGACTTTTTAAAAGCAATGCTAGTGCCAATTAATGGGTTGTCCGAGGGTTTAGTTACTAACTATTTCTGTAGTCTAGAATGAAAGTCTCTTCGTCGTACCATCTTTCTTCCTACTCGAACAACTAAATAATGTTAACCACAGCGATGGTACTTCATGCAACAAATTTCAATTAGATGCTAATTTGAAACGTACGTTCAAATGTATCATCTATGCCAAAGTTCATCACATCGTTACTTATCATGCTCATTTAAAAATTTTAAAAGATGATAGACTCCAGAAGAATGATTAAAAATACGCATGTGAAATCTGGCTTTTACGATTATGTACTTCACAGTAACTTGTCTAGAATCATTTGTTTATTTTCTATTTGAGAAGATCAATGTCATTTCCTATTATATTTTTTAAACAACATTTGTCAACATGTGCGGAAGACGAATGGGTACTGATACGCAAACAATCATAAATGAGATTGAGGAGCGCTTTAGTGTAACTCAAAGCTCATTTAAAAGGAGGGAATGGTGACATTAACTACTGACTTGAAGAACATAGATTGTGAGGTGCTTCAGAAACTGAATAATAATATGATACTCTAGTTAATATCATACTTCGAACCAGAAAATTATGATAAATACACTTAAAATATGTACTACTTTGGTACAGTGTTCACATGTTCCGAATATGGAGCATCCAGAAACTATATATATATTGGCCACGACATCTTGGTAGATGATTGTTGCAGTGTCTGTGTGTTTATGGGTTGCATTTTTTCATATGACTTGTCAAGTCAATGGCAGCACGGCATTTCTTGCCGCAATTGTCGCAAGTGCATCTGGCTGCTGAGGCAGGAGCAATGGTAGCATTGCGAAGCCTTTTCTGCCTTAATCTGTCTAACAAGCCTTCATCACGCTTCAACATTTCACATGATATATCATCACGCTACTCTGATCTCATGCTAGCCCGTGACTCCCATCTGTTTGTGTCGATTCCAAAGCTCTCGATATCTCGTTTACAGGAGTCCTTGAACCTCAATACAGGACGTCCTACAGGTCCTTTGGCTATAGAGATCTCTCCAAGCATCACCTCACATGGTAATCTGTCAGGATCCATACGGTGGACGTGTCCCAGCCAGCGGAGTCGTCTCTGCTTCAAGATAGCTGAAATACTGTTGCAGTTAGTTTTAGATAGCACTGCTTCGTTGTTCACTCGGTCCTTCCACGTTACGCCGAGGATGGACCTCAGGCACCTCATGTGGAAAGCATTAAGGCGACGTTCTTGTTTGGCATAGGTAGTCCATGTTTCCAATGCATACAAAAGGATGCTGAGGACGCAAGTTTGATATACAAGAATTTTGGTGGTCAAAGAGAGTTTGTTGTTTTTCCAAACACGTGTATAGAGTTTGCCAAAAGTTGTCGCAGCTCTTCCAATGCGAGCATCAATTTCCTTGTCAACAGATATGTTTGATTCTATAGTAGATCCAATACAGCAGAAGTTATCTACGACTTGCAGAGTAGTGCCATCTAGTGTGATATTCGGCTTTGTGTTAGCACCCTGAACCATAATTATGGTCTTACTGCTGTTTAAACTCATCGAGAATAGGTGGCATGCGTGACTAAATCTTGATACTAGCTCTTGCAGCTCTTCTGCAGAGTTCGTAACAACTGCAGCATCATCAGCATACAGGAGTTCACGAGCGACTATCTCGTAGAGCTTTGTCTTACTCTTCAGAAGACTGACATTGAAAAGCCTTCCATCTTTCCTAGTATGCAGATGTACTCCAACATTGCAATTCTCGAAAGCCACTTGGAGCAGACCTGAGAGGAAAATTCCAAAAAGTGTAGGTGCCAACACACAGCCTTTTCTCACGCCACAGTTCATACTGAATGGTTTAGATGTACTGCCATCGAAGATTACAGAGCCACGCATATTGTCGTGAAAAGATCTTATTAAAGACAGCAAAGTTGGGGGACATCCAATTTTTTCCAATACGCTGCAGAGTCCCTCCCTACTGACGGTGTCAAAGGCTTTGTTGAGGTCAACAAAAGCCACATATAATGGCACTTTGTGTTAGCGGCACTTCTCTTGTAGTTAGCGCAAGGTGAATATCATGTCACTTGTGGATCTGCCAGTTCGAAATCCACACTGTGACTCAGGGTAGATCCGAGCAGCCAAGTTTTCCAGTCTCTTCAGGATTATCCTTGCATACCCCTTTCCAGCAATGCTCAAGAGAGATATTCCTCTATAGTTGTTACAATTACCTCTGTCGCATTTTCCTTTATAGATTGTTACTATATTTGCATCTAGCATGTCTTGAGGTACTGTGCCTTCTTCCCAGCACTGCAGTAGGATTTGATACAATATCGGCAAAATGCAGTCAAGTTTGATGATTTCTGCTGGTAAGTTATCACGCCCTGTACTCTTGCCTAGCTTTAGACTTTTAAGTGCGAGTTTTAATTCGTCAACAGTGGGAGGATCATCAAGCTCAGACATAACTGGGTAAGTTGGTAAAGTGCTCAAAGTTTCTGAAGGAATGTTGACCTCTTCTGAGTATAGTTTAGCATAGTGCTGCACCCATCTATCTAGCTGCTGGTTTTTATTGTTGATTGGGTCTCCATTTAGATCTTTTATTGCAGGAACTTCCTGCTTGTTGGTCCAATGGCCTTTTTGATGCCTTGATACATGCCACTATAATGTCCTTTGTCCCGGCAGATCTGAATAGTTTTACAAAGGTTGGTCCAATATCTATTTGCGCAATGGCGAGAAACTCATTGCAGATCTGCTTTGCAGGCCTTGTATTCAGCTATTGCTCGTTGGTCTTTAGGATTATTCACAACCTGTATATGAGCATTACGTTTCTTGTCTATATATGGCCGCAACTCACTTTCACATTCAGTAAACTAGTCACTTTGAGTCATACCCTGCTTCCCAAATGTCCCGATAACTGTCCGCATAATGTTTTCTTTAGCTAGATGCCACATATTTTCGGCGCTCTGTGCAGTTATAAATTGCTCAGGATTCAGTTTCCTCTCAATTTCTTCACTGAACTTTTTGTATAGCGCATCATCTTGAATGGCTTTGGTGTTGATCTTCACTCTTCGAGAAACGCTCTCAGCTGAGTGAGTCTTCATTGCTGTGAACTGTGATTTGGTCATAACTAAATAGTGATCAGTATCACACTCAGCACTGTGATATGTGCGGGAATTACGGACATGACATAGGTCGCTTCTTCTGGTTATGATGAAGTCGAGCTGATGCCAATGGCCTGAACGTGGGTGTTTCCATGTTACTTTGTGCACATCTCTGTTCTGGAAGTAAGTGTAGGTGATGCAGAGAGAAAGAGAGGTGCAAAGTTCCAGCAGTCGCTGACTGTTCTCATTCATATTTCCAATGCCGTATGGGCCAGTGCAGTCGGTCCAGTTGTTCCGTTTATTCCCAACCCTGGCATTAAAGTCTCCCAGTAACACGAGTTTATCTGATCCACGAACATTCTCCAGGCATTTCTGCAGGTCTTCATAAAACATGTCTTTGACTGCATCTTCAATATTTATTTATTTATGCATCCTTTGATCTCTCTTTAGAGCACTACTGGATACAGTGATATTAGATATGTCAGTATACATTTATAATCACAACTATAGAGGAGATTACAATTTTAGCACATTTATCATTAATTTGTAATAGACACATACATATTAATAACTAATGAAAACATAGGCATAAGAAAGATTTTTAATGTTAACCAAATTTATTACACACAGGAAACCGAGTTCAGGTTTTGTTTAAATGAATGAAACATAAAAAATTAGGTTTACTTTTCATTGACACAATGTATTCCTTTTGTATACACAATTCTTACTAATTCTTGTGAACAGGACTCAAAATATTCCTTAACACTTTACAAACATGCTGTTCATAGGTATTCCTTTAGTTTTGTCCTGAAAATATATTCATATTTCATAAATTTATATTGTTTAAACTCCTTGACGATAATTTTGTATAATGGACACCTTGTTTCAGTGGTGTCTTTGTTGGCCAGTTGTAGTTAGCTAATATTGATGTAATAGTTATCTTTTACTCCTGTACTGTAATTGTGTAATTCTCTGTTCAGCATTATTGTACAATTTGAGACTCATCTTAGTTTGAAATGTACACATATAGGGTTAGTCATAATTTTATGTTCTTTTGTTTTGATTTTGCAGAACTCTCTTCGCTATAGCCTCCACTACATCTATTTGCTTTGTTTTGCAGTTTCAGCTGTCTGTTCTTATGCACATTGATGTCCTTCCCTGTATTATTACACAGTACGATAAATGTGGATGAATTAGTCTACAGCACTTCTTTAACAGTGCATCTGCTTGAACTCTGTGGCACATTTTCTTCATTAAAAATACATATACTTGTTTTTCAGCTGATCTTTTCTATATGATTTTCTCAAGTCATAAATCTGCCTATTATTAATCCTAGAAAGTTGCAACTGTCAACTTCTGTTACCTACATGATCCTAAGTCTTATATATACTTTACCCTCATTTGTTGTTCTCTTTCTAAGTATGTCTATGTAGGTTGTTTTATTTCATTTACAAATACATTGTTGTCACTTAAATATGTCCCTGATAATTCTTGTTTTTAAATAATATATTGAGCTACTGCTTACAATGAGGGATGTATCATCTGCATATATGATTACATTTTCTTTTATTGATGCTGCCTTGACAGTGACATACAATTTAAACATTATTAGACCAAGTATTAAGCCTTGTGCTGCCCCATACCTAACTACTTGAAACGCAGAGTAAAAGGTTTCTATGCTATTGTTTGTATTTGTTGTGTTTCGGTAATGAACACGATGTTCATGATGTGAAATGACTCAACATTACCAATTCACATACGCAATATTTATTTATACACATTATACAGACAGATACAACTTAAACACTTGGTGTCTCAGAACACACTGCCCAAGGTCCAGAGATACTATTTTTGCAGCGATATTCTTGGGATGGAAGTCCATAGAGCTTGTGTACTCACATATTATACGTGAATTCTACATTTTATTTTCTGTTTTCTATTAATGATTTTATTAGAGTGGCTGCATTTTCTGTAATATTATATCTGTGAAATTTATCTAACAGAGAAGTATGGGATACACAGTAAAGATCAAGAATATGTTATGGACTTTCTTTTGTTCTTCTAAAACTGTTTCTATGTGTCCTGATACTTGACACAGCTGATTCTGTAGTCTTCTGTTTCCTAAATCCATGATGTGCTTCATTCAGGGTATTTTGTTTTTCTATGAACTTCATAACTTTTTTTAATAGCTATTTCTACAATTTTTGATAAGGTGGGTGTAATTGTTATAGCTCTGTAGTTTCCAGGATACATGTTGTTGCCATCTTTTTCAGACATGTGGGGAACAGTATACTCCCCATTACTAAGTTTAATATGAATGTCAGAAGCTTAACTAGCTACTGTGTTTGATTATTTTTGCAGATGTTCCATTTATGCTTTCTGTGTCTTTGTTTTTCAGTGATTTGATTATATTTGTAACTTCTGTATTACCTGTTGGAAATAGGAATAGACATTCTGTTATTATTGGTGAAGCTATACTGTTTTTAGCCAATGCTTCATTTTGTTTTATTAGCTTCTGAACTATATTTACATAATACTGATTTAAAGTGGAATATATTTCACATGAGTCTGTCAGTTCTTTCCCTTACACTGTAAGTACTATGTTCCCACTTTCTGTCTTACTTGATTCATTGCTGTCTGTATTAATGTGTGAACAGACTGTCTTAGAAATCTTTGATTAAATTCCTATTTGATGTTTATAATCTCTCGATTTTGGTTGCCTTATCATCTTCCTGTAGTCTTTCTTCTTATGTGTGTACATTTCCTATATATTTCATACGAATCTTTAAATCTTCCCTAGCATTCATGATATCTCTGGTGATCCATTTTTTAGTATGTTTAACATTTATATGTCACTGACATTTGGAAAGTTACATTTATGTGGTGATTTATGACTGAAACGGAATTTTTTCGACTTTTTCCCACTCTTCTGATATGAGTAACATTTCCAGTATGTTGAGATTTCCAGAGTTTGTCAGCTTATGCTGTACAATTACATTTCCAATTTCAATTTTCTTTTTCTGTAGCTCAGTTAATTGACTATGGTGATCTGAAGTGACTAAGTTACTAATGCACACTTTCAGTTTATTTAAAGGTACATTTGCAGAAACATGATCGATTGTTGTATCTGATGATTCATTGGTCCTTGTTAGGCTGTTTGCAATCAGTTTCATATTGTATGTATTTATGGCATCATGAAAACATTCTGCATAGCTGTTCTGTTTCAATGTATTTACATTGATGTCACCACCTACTATGAAGTATGTGAATTCTTTAATAGCTTTGTCAAGTACACTGCTAGCCACCGTAAATGCAACACCCTGAAGGAAGCATCCGAATCAAGTGAAATTTACACCATGGGTTTGCAGCGATGAGATATGCAACTGATAAGAATTTCAGCGCAGACGCACATCATGCGCGACTGCGGCGCCACCTCATAGCGCCATTTAAGGCTTGGCGATTTCGACGAGTGTACGTTCGGCACGTGTGTTTACCTTGTGGTTGTTTCACAAGACGATCAGTTATGCCTCGTAGACAACAGCGAACATCGTTTGATCAAGTATCCGAGTTCGACAGAGGAAGGATAGTGGCTTACCGAGATTGTGGATTATCATACAGAGAAATCGATAGTCGTATTGGACGAAACCAAACAACTGTAATGCGGATATGTGACCGTTGGATGCAGGAGGGTACGACGGACCGACGTGGTCGATCGCATTCACTTCGGTGCACCACTGCACGTGCTGATAGGCAAATTGTGCGCATGGCAGTGACGGATCGCTCAGTGACATCCCGAACCATAGCACAGCACATTGCGTCTGTAACGCATCATCCAGTGTCTGCGCGTACCATTCGACGCCGTTTACAGCAGAGTGGTCTGTCCGTAAGACGTCCATTGCTTCATCTACCATTGACGCAGAACCACAGACGTCTCCGTCGCCAATGGTGTGATGACAGACGGATGTGGACGGCAGAATGGAATAACGTTGTCTTTACTGACGAGGCACGCTTCTGTCTGCAGCACCATGATGGTCGGATTCGAGTGTGGGGACACCGTGGAGAGAGGATGCTGGACAGCTGCATTATGCACTGCCACACTGGTCTTGCACCGGGTATTATGGTATGGGGCGGTATTGGATATTACTCTCGCACGCCTCTAGTACGCATTGCCGGTACTTTAAATAGCCGGCGCTACATATCCGAGGTGCTGGAGCCAGTTGTCCTTCCTTACCTTCAGGGCTCGGCCACAGCCATATTTCAACAGGATAATGCGCGACCACACGTGGCACGTATTGTCCAAAGGTTCTTCGTCAATAACCAGATTGAAGTGCTTCCCTGGCCGGCTCGCTCTCCGGATCTTTCGCCGATAGAAAACATGTGGTCCATGGTTGCTCAACAAGTGACCCAGATTACATCCCCAGCTGCCACACCAGATGATCTTTGTCAACGTGTGGAAGCTGCTTGGGCTGCTGTACCCCAGGAACACATCCACCGTCTCTTTGACTCAATGCCGAGACGTGTGGCAGCGGTGATCTCCAACAATGGCGGCTACTCTGGCTACTGATTCTGGCAGGAACCACATGTCACAGACGTCTGTAAACGTAATCATTTGATACTTGGTCAACATATTATCTACAAAATAAATTTTGTTGTGCTACCTCTTGTCTTTCTTGGTGTTGCATTTATGGTGGCCAGCAGTGTAGTATTTCAAGCACTATTAGGAAATTTTTTCTCCTAGTGTTTGGAGGGTGATATGTAGCTAACATTAGACATTTGTTCTTCTGGAAATTTGTTTGAATTGCTGCTACTTCAAAATACATTTCTCTACAGTTTATAGCTGGCTATGGAACACATTTACTTATACTACTATCCATGTACCATGCCACCCCTTAACTAAATGTTAAGTTCTGCAAAAATGTAACACACTGTTATAACCCTGTAAATTGTACGTTTTTATCTCATTTTCAGTCAATCCAAACTCATTCATTGTGAAGATATTTGGTACCTCAGCACCAAGAAAACTTCTATCTCCTCTGCTGTTTTTAAGCATAATGAACAGTTTGATGATATATATGGAACTCAAAATTAGTTTTAATTTTTTTTCTATACTGTTTCCTTTTCTTTTTTATCTGTGGATACCTGAAGTCCTGGTTTTTCAGTTGTGTAGCTTACTGCTTATAAACTTGGTGTGCGTTTGTCACAGAAGAGTCTATTTCACACAAATATTGGCCATTCTCTGGAAAAACTTTATCATAATGTAATGTTATTCATTTGGTTCCTCTACCAATTATTATCTTGATCCTGTTTTTAGAGTTTTTCAGTTCAGGATGCAACAGAATTATGGGGTAATGAACCTACATTCTGTTTGGTGCTTAATAGTCCACTTTTGTGCGAATGTTAGTGTTTGTCATTCACAGTCCTAACATATTTTTTCCCTTCAGTACTGACAGCAGTTTTTGTTTCATTGTAAAAATGTACACTTCCTCTTGTTTTCCTGTGTTCTTCTTTGAAATATGCCTCTGCTTTCTTGCAGAGGTCTTGTCTGTGGTATGTGGCAGACTTAAATGGATGATGGATATGGAGTGAGTGTAAGCATTGATTCATCAGTTAGCTGTGATATAAAAATGAGATTTATCTTTTTATTGATCAATGTGGCATATGTTGTTTGGTGATGATGATTGTTTTGATATTCTATTGTGCACACTGAATCATTATTCTAGTACAGTGAGTAAACGCAGTAAAGTGTTGATTACTATCATAATCACATTTATAACAATTGGAAGTATAATTCCCCGAAAGTGATGACCTTGTGCTGAACCATATGGAGTGTTCTACTCAATCAGGTGTACAACAAAATAAGTCCCAATATAATCACTGCTGTGAAGAGAGAGGGTCAGGATCCACCGTCCACCAGAAACACTACACCACAGACAACTGCTCCATGTATCAGCTCAGGCTCAAGCTATTACAACGAGACCTACAACACAAAAATTCCGCCTTTCTGGCCTGCCAAGGCGCAACTATGGTTAACACAGGTGGGGGCTATTTTTTCGATTACATGAACTCGTATCTGACACAAAACAGTTTACAATTTACATTAATTATGTCACAGTTGGAGTTAATATGATCAAACAATTGGACCAAGTTTTACTGACAATATTATGCTGTGTTTAAAGAAGCTGTGCATTTTGTGCTACCACAAGAATCAAGGTTACAAAAAAGTGTTGACAGTGAAACATGTTCTAGTGACTTCCCATTTCATGTGATTCGCTTACTACGTGTAATATTGGGTAACAAACTGCTATCAGAACAGTCTTTAAAAAATTTCTGGCTTTGAAGACTGCCACAAAACGTGAGGGCCATTCTGTATGCTTTTACGGAGCTCTCCTTGGACGAACTGGCACACAAAGCAGATACAGTTACGATTGCATGATTGGATAATACAGTCTGTGGTGCTGTGAATGAGGTCATGGTGGGAGGCCCTGGACCATCATTGTGACTGCAGCTATGTCCACTGCAGCATCACAGACAAAAGGTCCACAGGCAGAGCCATCTATGGGACAGTAGATGAACCAACTAACCGGACTAAATACTAGGCTTAAAAGGCATCCCAACGATGACTGGGTTCAAGGCAAGATCGACCAGCAATTCGGAAAATGGTGTTGGTACCACAGTAGTTTTGCTGACACAGCGAGGCACATTTCCAAACGGGAGCGACAGTTGCCAGTAGGCACATGTACTCATTAGGATTTTTCACAGGACCTAAATTGTAGGAAGAATCCTGTGGTATCAGCTGTCACTGACTCTACTCGATTATTTATAAACAACAGAAGTCTGAGGCACTTTCCTAGTAGACACTAATTCATAAATCAGCTTATATCCAAAAATGCCGAATGAATGTTGCAAAAATGAAGGTGATATTTTTCCTATGGCTGCCAACATTTCTACAACCAGAGCATACGGGAAGAAAACACTAACTCTGGAATCGGACGATGACTTCCGCCGTACATGGGCACTTGTCATTGCCAAAGTGAATGGGCCAATCTTAGAAGCTAATTTTCTCTGGCATTTTTCGATTGTACTAGATTTAGTGCAACAGTGCTTAATGCAAATACCTCTCTCCCAAACCGACTTCCACATCAGACTTCGTACTGCCCAAAACTCTGTCCTGCTTTAAGTTACGCGAAGATTTCCAGGGTAACTGCATCTTCCATGTAGGTTGTATAGCAGTGGAGATCGCTACAGTCCCAGTATGGAGTACACATGTGTGCACTATGCGAGAAGACGACAGACACTTATTTGCATGAAACAGTCGAGCAGAGAGAAACCTGCGAAGTACCATTAGCGCAGATTTCTCAGATACAAGGACCATGTTCTTCAGAAAGGTCGACTGCTCATGAATTACAATACGAAAACGCTAAATTGTGAAGGAAAATTTCTTTACTAAAAAGAGTTGGACTGCATACGTGAATACTTACGGCACCTATGCTGCATTGCTATGAGTCAGGTGGTGGCTGAACTTCGTCCCCCACTTCTTCTTGAAAGCCGCCTGCGGATCAGGCAATGACCCCTGCCAACAGCTGTTGTGTGAGTTTCCTGCACTAGTGGATCCAGTGTTGATGAAGAGCAACAGAAGCCATTACACTCAATTTTATGTAACGACAACACTGGGTTATCCTGTGGCTTTCAGACCTCAGCGCTTGCATGAATTATCCACAGCAAAACTGGAATTTGCTAACGTGGTTGCTGAAGGAATAATATCAAGATCACGTAGCTTATGGGCAGCTCCATTGCAAATGGAGAATCTGTGGAGACTGCAGGGGCTTAAATGCATTCACTGTTCCAGACTGGTACCCAGTACCCCACATAGCAGACTTTAATGGTAACCTAAAGGGTACTTGTTATTTAAGTGTCGTTGATAGCACTAAGGAGTTATTGCAAGTACCTATGGCTCCAAATAATAATAAAAAGACAGCTGTGACTACACCCTTTGGCCTTTTTGAGCATAATGCTATGCCTCTTGGCCTGCAGAACGCTGCACAGACGTGGCAGCGTTTCATACTTGAGATTCTGCATGAGCGTCCATTCATATACTGTTATATGGATGACATTTTAGTGTTTTTGAAAACCAAGGAGGTCATCAAGCATCTGTAAACTTTGTTCAGTAGACTGGAGAGTTACAATGTTATGATTAATATGGACAAGTGTATTGTTTCAAAAGAAGAGATAAAGTTTTTTAGCTGCCAATACATTGAATCATGCCATGATAACTCACCATTTCCCAAAAAAAGTGACAGATATCGCAAACGTGCCCCTACCTTCTACATTTAAACGCCTTAGACGTTTCCTGGGGATCTTAAGTTATTACAGAAGACACTTGCTGCTTAACAAGTTGCTTATTGATAAGAGTACATCCGGTAACAGTAAGATTCCATGGACTCCTGAAGCTACATCCATGTACTGCGACCTGAAAAAGGCTTTGGCGAAAGCTACATTATTGACAAATCCCTTTCAGAACTCGCAAATTGCCTTGTGGATTGATGCGAGTCAGATGGCACTGGGCGCAATGTTACAACAGTACAATCATAAACCTAGGATTTCATGTTCCAACATGCTACTGACCTCACCTCACCACATCAAATTCGCCAAACAGAGTTAATTGCCCAATTTTCCACAGACCTGCAACATGTCACAAGGCAGGATAATGTCATGGGGTTATGTCGTGAGTACCTACCATTATACAACATAAGGCAAAAGATCTGTTGCAACATTTCAGAAAACAAGATACATCCATTTTGTCCTGAAAAGTGGCGATGCTCAGTGTTTGACAGTTTTCACAACCTAGCACATCTGGATAAGAGATGCTGCTAAGATAGTATGAGGTAGGATTGCTTGGACAGGAATAGAGAAAGGTTGCCATCAATGATCTCGCTGTCACATGTGACATAAAGGTTGTAAAATATCTCATCACAACTTTGCTGCACTGAAAGATTTCCCCTCTCCTTCTCAGAGATTCTCACACTTGCATTTGAATATTGTAAGCCCATTTCCCCCTTCTAGTTACCAGGGAAGACAGATTCACTATGTGGCTCAACACTGCGTTAGTACCAGATATTTCAGCAGTGTCTGTGGTCAGAGTCTTGATGTCCACTTTGTTCGCCAGATTTGGCATTTCTCAAGTTATTACCATGTACAGGGGTAGGCAGCTTGAGTGCCAATTGTTCGAGAAGCTCTTGAGATTATGTGGGAGCAAACACATACGAAATATGAGTTGCTCTACCACCAAGCAAAGGGATGATAGAGCAAATGTACTGCAACCTGAAATCAGTTTTCGCCTGCTATGCGGAATCCTGGACAATGGCACTACTGTTAATATTTATAGGACTGCACATGGTAATTAAAGAAGACTTAGGATGTTCCTCTGTCAAGTTAATCTATGGAGAGTAACTGAAAATACCGGGCGAATTTTCTCCCCCTCTCCTCCTTGCAACCTGTCAGTACGGAAATATGCCATATTTTTACATTCACTGCAAACTCATAGGCAACTCCTCAAACCTATTAGTCCATTGCAACGTGGAGACAAAACAATTTTCTTCCAGAAAGACTTGTTCAGGTATGGGTTTGTCTCAATAAGAGACAATGGCACTAGTCCTCTTCTTTCCCCTTCATATATGGGGATCTTTAACATAATTGACAAGGGTGAGAAAACATTTATAGCTAAAAAAATGATAAACATGACACCGTTTTAAGCCAACATTTTCTGAAGCATGTTCAGACGAACTATGGAATGAGAGAGCCCAATTCTCGTATTCCCCATATGATATGTTGGACAAGAACAGAAACATTCGTCTTCCTGAACAGACTGAGAACCTGATTGTATTTACACTGTCTAGCAGAGCAGTACTTTGTCAACATCTGATAGTCCAGCGGCGCCCTGGATTTTCCAGTTAAATCCAGTTGATGGACGAGACAGATCACGTCATGTGAGAATATATGTGACACACATGAATTGCCGAATACAGGTCTCCTAACAAATGAGGGAGAGGGGAACTGATGTGGTGGACTTAAACAGACAGTTAATATGGGGCGAGTGTGGGGATTGATTTGTAAGTTATCTGTGATGTGAAAATGAGATTTGTCTTTGCACTTAGTATGAAGGCTTTCACGACCGGATGACATGTCTTCTGGTAAACCTTGCGGGATGTAAGGTCGTGGTCCATGAAACTCTTCAGCTCCTGACGTTTCGTCCAGTGCTTCGCTGGACATCTTCAGAGGGGTGTTTCTCCTCCGGTGAGTCTTGCCGACTCACCGGAGGAGAAACACCCCTCTGAAGATGTCCAGCGAAGCACTGGACGAAACGTCAGGAGGTGAAGAGTTTCATGGACCACGACCTTACATCCTGCAAGGTTTACCAGAAGACATGTCTTTGCACTGATCGATATGATGTATATTCTTAGGAGACGACTACTGTGGTGATATTATATTGTGTGCACTGCATCATTATTCTATGTACAGTGAGTAAATGCACTAAAGTGTTTACTTCCATCATAACTGTGTGTGGTAAATTGAATGTAGAGTTCCCCTAAAGGCATTTGCAAGTTGCAAGATTGTTTGGACGCCTGAAATCGTAACACTGATTTGTTTCAGTTTCTTTCGATTGTTTGCTGTTTGTATTTGGAGTGTATGACACTGTAGCCATACACTTTTGTTTACTTGAGAGCTTATTGTACATATTAAGTCACTGCACATATTTGCTTTATTTTTGTGGGATTGTTTCCTGCTCACATTTGAACCATATCCTTCTGTAGCTTTTTTTTTTTTTTTTTTTTTTGTTGGATGCGAGCAGTATGTTTGAGAAATCATTTGTAATACGTAACAAACAGTTATTGTCAGCTGGCTTATATCTTGAGAGCTCCATTGCACAACATTTCATGTGTTTATTGTTTGCTCTTAGGTTGTGTGAATTTGTGTCATTGTCTTGTTCATAAGTCCCTGTTTTTCGTAGAATTACTTTCTGCACACTCCACGCCATTTTCAGGGATTTCTTCATTTCGTTTTTCAAAGCACTTAGACATCTGAAAAATATATTTTTTCCAATCTGCATTTGAATTAAGTACTATATCTGGTTTTGTATTTACTGTGAGTTATTGTTTCATACTTCACTTGTTAACTCGACAAGATTTTGTACTAAATCCAGTACAATGAAGACATTGTTGACACAATTTTCCTAGTTTTTAGCTGTGTTCCTTTTTCTCCAAAGAATTTGATGCATAATCTCTTCTCGAGGACTTCACAATGAAACTTAATTCTCTCTTTTGGTCACTTCACAGTACGAGCTTCGCTGTTATTGTGGCCTACACTATCACTGTGAAACGATTTTCTACACCATGTTCCACACACAAAAACTATTTCTGTGTTTTCTGTTTTTTGCACTTTACACATTAATTACTATCGTCACTCACCACCATCTTGCATCATTTTTGTGGCACATAACAGCCATGAAAATATTTGCTCTTCTCAATGTGTGAAGATACAATATTGTTATCTCATTGTCAAATGATATGAAGTAAAAAAAAAAAAAACATTATTTCTCTACTTTGAAAGTATGTGTGTGTGTGTGTGTGTGTGTGTGTGTCAATCACCACCATCTTGTATCATTTTTGTGCTACATAACAGCCATGAAAATATTTGCTCTTCTCAATGTGTGAAGTTACAATATTATTATCTCATTGTCAAACGGTATGAAGTTGAAGAAAATAACATTATTTCTCTACTTTGAAAGTGTGTAAGTGTGTGTGTGTGTGTGTGTGTGTGTGTGTGTGTGTGTGTGTGTGTGTGTGTGGGTGTGTGGGTGTGCAGGCAACTGAAGCAGTCTTTCATTCACATTGTTATCTTTATTTCCACTTTCAGGTATAACCAGTACCACATTAAAAGCATATGTTGAGTGGTTTTATTCGTACCATTTGTGCTCTTTATTTGCCCCATGACGCAATGAATCTTAATTGTGATGCCAGATCTGATTCAGTCCTGAAACAGACCATGACAGGATTCTTTGTTGTCATTGTTTTTGTCGTCTGAAGTAATTGTCTTTAATGACTTGTGGAGATACATGAAGACTTTACTTATTTTTCTTTCATCTTGCACTTTGGCTGTCTTATTTGGGTCCTTTGTCCTGCTGCCTTGATATTTAAGTCGCTTCCTATTGGAATTGCGTTGTTATGAAAAATTTGATGTTTCTTGTTGGCAGTTGAGCTGCTAGAGGGGTTCATCGTGATGGACTTGGAAACCCGATACTAGTGTCATCTTTCTGGATTCACAGTTGTGAACAATTCCAATAGTCGGACTATGGCTCGCAATGCGTCTGTTTTGTAAAGAACCTATGTTGTCTTGGTTCTTAACTTCCCTTTAATGTCGGTTTCTTTAAGTTAGGTTCTGATGTCTTGGTTCCTGATCCGTCTCACTGCTCTAGTTGTTCACTGGAAGAACTTGTTTTGGAGCGTTTGCAGTTTCTTATATTTCAACTCGCACATCATTCCCCGTGAAGTAGAGCTGTACAAAATAACTGGTTAAGTTATGGTCTTGTATACTTGGAGCTTCGTTTTTTGGATTTGAGTCCTGGCTCTTAAGGAATGGAATGAAGGTTCGCGCCATACTCATTGCTGTGTTCTTACTATCGTCGATGTTTTTGGTGTAAAGCACTTCCTTATCCAAATAGACACCTAATAGAAATTGACACCTTGTGTTGAAGGGATCTGCTATCGTTGAGTATTAGTCATCCATTGGTAGACACAATGACTATCGTCTTTGTTGTGTTGATAATAATTTTAGTTTTCTGTGCTCATCATTCCATGATGTCAAACTGGCGTTGCATCCTGGCAAAAAACTAGCCAAGTTTCTTCCCAGTCGTCATACACATCACAACATCAGCACAAAAGCTAATAGAGATCGGCGATACTGTGGGAGTGATGGAGACAGAGAACGATTTTTTAACTCTGCAAGGAAATAATAATAATCTTTATTCACATATGATAGCTTTACAGTCTTGGATATTGTCATTTTTGTATATTCACAGTAGTGGAAACATATAAAAAATGTAGTTTCATATTAGATACTACACTCCTGGAAATTGAAATAAGAACACCGTGAATTCATTGTCCCAGGAAGGGGAAACTTTATTGACACATTCCTGGGGTCAGATACATCACATGATCACACTGATAGAACCACAGGCACATAGACACAGGCAACAGAGCATGCACAATGTCGGCACTAGTACAGTGTATATCCACCTTTCGCAGCAATGCAGGCTGCTATTCTCCCATGGAGACGATCGTAGAGATGCTGGATGTAGTCCTGTGGAACGGCTTGCCACGCCATTTCCACCTGGCGCCTCAGTTGGACCAGCGTTCGTGCTGGACGTGCAGACCGCGTGAGACGACGCTTCATCCAGTCCCAAACATGCTCAATGGGGGACAGATCCGGAGATCTTGCTGGCCAGGGTAGTTGACTTACACCTTCTAGAGCACGTTGGGTGGCACGGGATACATGCGGACGTGCATTGTCCTGTTGGAATAGCAAGTTCCCTTGCCGGTCTAGGAATGGTAGAACGATGGGTTCGATGACGTTTTGGATGTACCGTGCACTATTCAGTGTCCCCTCGACGATCACCAGTGGTGTACGGCCAGTGCAGGAGATCGCTCCCCACACCATGATGCCGGGTGTTGGCCCTGTGTGCCTCGGTCGTATGCAGTCCTGATTGTGGCGCTCACCTGCACGGCGCCAAACACGCATACGACCATCATTGGCACCAAGGCAGAAGCGACTCTCATCGCTGAAGACGACACGTCTCCATTCGTCCCTCCATTCACGCCTGTCGCGACACCACTGGAGGCGGGCTGCACGATGTTGGGGCGTGAGCGGAAGACGGCCTAACGGTGTGCGGGACCGTAGCCCAGCTTCATGGAGACGGTTGCGAATGGTCCTCGCCGATACCCCAGGAGCAACAGTGTCCCTAATTTGCTGGGAAGTGGCGGTGCGGTCCCCTGCGGCACTGCGTAGGATCCTACGGTCTTGGCGTGCATCCGTGCGTCGCTGCGGTCCGGTCCCAGGTCGACGGGCACGTGCACCTTCCGCCGACCACTGGCGACAACATCGATATACTGTGGAGACCTCACGCCCCACGTGTTGAGCAATTCGGCGGTACGTCCACCCGGCCTCCCGCATGCCCACTATACGCCCTCGCTCAAAGTCCGTCAACTGCACATACGGTTCACGTCCACGCTGTCGCGGCATGCTACCAGTGTTAAAGACTGCGATGGAGCTCCGTATGCCACGGCAAACTGGCTGACACTGACGTTGGCGGTGCACAAATGCTGCGCAGCTAGCGCCATTCGACGGCCAACACCGCGGTTCCTGGTGTGTCCGCTGTGCCGTGCGTGTGATCATTGCTTGTACAGCCCTCTCGCAGTGTCCGGAGCAAGTATGGTGGGTCTGACACACCGGTGTCAATGTGTTCTTTTTTCCATTTCCAGGAGTGTATTTAGAAATATTGCTACCACTACTATAATGGAGCTGAACATACAAAACGAAATATGGCAGAAACAAAATGTTTAAGTGAGTATAAATATCTTTTAATAACTGTTTTAATTTATCCTTAGAAAGATTTCTATAAGGTCGCTTTATATCATTAGGTAATCTGTTACAAAACTGTCTTCTGGCATTAAGTAGGCTGTAATCCATGGTCCTTTAATTAATTGGTATTATATGATAGTAATCTCTGCTTTGGGTGTTGCAATGATGCATACCTCTATTCATTGTTCTATGAGAACATACAGTTAGTAAACCACAATAGTAATTATCCCAGCCTCTCTCTAATAGGACCTGAAGAACTTATCAGCAGACTGCAGGCTTCCCCCCTCAAATCTCTGTCCATTATTGTAAATGTGAGTCAGTTAATTATGTACTAGAACAAGAGGAATTGTTATGGTTGTATGTCGTTTTAACACGTAAATATTGCGGTTTTTTTTTACAGATTAATTTGGTATGCTGTTCCCAAATAAGACACTCATCCATCACAAATTCTAAAAATGTGTAATTATCACATTTTTCAACTAAAGCTAAATATTCAAGATTTATATCCACTTGAAATGGATTTTAAGTTACGAAAAGCGTTTTCACAGATGTCTTACCCTTATCCAGCGTGCGTTCATTCACGATAAGGTACAATATGATTAGACTAAAGTTCTCTTTATTGTTTTGCATTTGTAACTCATTAGCACAGCCTTCCCTGATAGCTGAGGTGTCAGCACGATGGAAGGCTGTGCAAAGGGGCCTGGGTTCGATTCCCAACTGGGTCGGAGATTTTCTCCGCTCAGGGACTGGGTGTTGTGTTTTCCTCATCATCATATCATCACCATGCACGCGCAACTCGCCGAAGTGGCGTCAACTCAAGAGACTTGCACCAGGTGACCGGTCTACCTGACGGGAGGCCTGTGACGTCCCCTTCTCTCTTTGCTTAGTTTCTTTCGCTGATCTTCCCTCTTTTTTCTATCTTCTTCTTACCGTGGCTATATCACAGGGTTTTCAATGCAGAAATGTAGTGAGAAGGGGGCACATGTGTGTGGTGGTTCCTGATATCGTAGTGCTGTGAGGGAGCATCACTCATGCTCCTGGTTTGAGAGGACTGACGACTGAAGTACGAACCTTTCTCAAAAGAAAAGCAGGTATGTGCTCTCATTTCCTTTAAAACTATAAATAGTAGCGTAGCTAGTACTATCTATAGTTCTAGTAAGTTGAATGAGCGCGACATCATTGATGAAGTGTCAACCTCGAAAGTAGTTTATTAATACCAATTAGCTGAAATAAAAAAAACTCATCCAATCCAGAAGTCACCCACATTTAGGGTAATTAGTTTCTAAAGTGTGTGTAGTGGTCAGTAATACTTAAAAGATCGTATCAGTAATTCTATCACTGTCCGTTTATGAGTTGCTAAGCAACGTATCAACAAGTTGACTATGCAATGATTAATATTTGTCGTATCCCGACAGTAAATCGCTTCTCGCTTGCTTTAAGCATCAAGACGATTACTATGCCGCTCATACAAGCCTTTGATAGTTATTATCAAACTAATGTCCGTAAATTGCAGTTAATGTTAGTGAATCACACACCCGACGATAACACCCGATATCCAGCCGCGTATCTTGAACTCCGCGCCGGTATTTGAGAATTCGCGCGCGATTTGTTTGCACCAAAGTCGGGTCGTGGTTCCCTAGAATAATTTGTAAATCAACTGCGTGTTGTAAATTAACAATTCTACGCCCATTCATGAAAGTTACAGCAGATCCGCACTTGATGACTACCTGATCGCGAACTCGAGCAACACGAAATATTTTTTCTTACAAAGAGAAAACATATCATGCATAATGCAACAAGGTTATTTACTATGTGAAAACACATTTATATCTATCTCATTAAAACTCATTACCTATTAAATGTTGTACATAATTACGTTCTTTACTCTGTAAATAATCAATAAAATTTAGAAATGAATGACATGTATAAAAAAATCTCAAGTTGATATGACGTCATGGGTCACTACTGGTTTCGACTCCCATACACTCATGTGACGCAAAGTAGATCCGACTATATAGGACATACTCATGTAATGTTCCTGTGTTGTTACTGTGTCATTCACACATTGATCATTACAACATTGATTAAATGTGGGGCCTAACAGGATTTGCCTATTAAATAAACCGCAAACGTCATAATATTTGTCCAAGCTTTTTAAGCACTTTTTCACACAAATATTACACTTTCACTTCACTGCACTAACTTCACAACACTATTAGTTGAAAAGCCCTTCTTTAACTGACTGTACAAAGCAGGGATTGCAGCCAGTTCTGATGGAAAAACGACCAGGCAGCGGCTGCCACCGAGCTGTTCAGGCTGGTAAAGACAGCTTGGTCATCTTCTTCCTCTCTTCGTCGTTCGACAATCCCGGAACTGCTGCTCGTGGATTGGCTATTCCAGCTTTTAAACAAGCCGCTCATATTGCCGGATTATTTAACAGTTCAGCTGACAGAGTCATCCCTGTATCTCAACAGTGTGTCTTTCTATTTTCGTTGATGTCAGCATTGTATCCTTGACATTTCATGTTTATCAACATGTTGCATGGTGTAACGTAATCTGTTCCAGCCTTCATCTACAATTATATGGCGTATGATTTCCAACTTTAATTTAATAAGAGATATTATCATTATTAATACATCTTAGCACTGGTGTGCGTTTACTATGCTCCATTTGTTCATTGTTGAATACAGGCTTCACTATCGTGTGATACATTCTGCGAATATGTTGTGAGTTCTCTTCAATGTTGAATTGGTTTATCCTTCATATATAGAGTGAGTATATTTGTTGTGTTTTTGCTTGCAAGTCACTTTTACATTGTGTCATAATTCTCTTCCATTTTATAATAAAATCCTTTCCTATCGGCTGTTGTTTCTAAATTACTTTGATGAACCATTCCACTGTTTCCATCATTTTCGTGTTTACACCATGTTCATCCTCCCAATTCGTACATTATTGATGATTATTTTTCGATAATAGTCACAAAATTATTTTAATATATCTCGTGTCCAGATTCACTCTAATTGACAATGAATTCTCCGATGTGATGTGATGCAGGTCATCATCTTGACGATGATGATCTCCTTTTCCTTTTCCATATACATGTTACTTCTTATCAAGTCATGTCATTTTTCTTCCTCAAACCCTACACACACACACATGAAATTAATTTTCATCTTAATACTATTGCTAATAACGTATTCTTCATAACATATAAAAATGTAAGAAAAATATTTACAAATCTTAGATCAATTCTTCATTCCACTGAATAACACTTTTGGAATCCGTTAGCATTCCCTCTATCTCTCTCTTTAACGGAAAATCTGTTATCTAATTATTTTTCCAATTTGGATAACTCTTTTAGTTTATTATGACTTTCTTTACTGGCTCTGAGCACTATGGGACTTAACATCTGTGGTCATCAGTCCCCTAGGACTTAGAACTACTTAAACCTGAGTGTATATATATATATATATATATATATATATATATATATATATACTTTCTACAATGTACATATATTATCTTCATAACAAAAACAAAATACTCTTCTTAACTGTATATTACCAACACAGAGTAGCATTCATGATATACTTTTGTATTATTCATAAGGCTTCATTCCATTTATGGTGTCTCAGTATCAAAGTCCTTCTTTCTTTTTCTTTCTTGCAGTTTATTTCTATATTATTGTCCTTCTCTTCTTACTGGAAGTATTTCTTAATTTCTGTATGGTGAAACAGTCCCTTTTGGTATCTGGGTCACAGTCAGCTAATATGTAACTTCCTTAATGTGGTATTTGAATTATCTTGTAAGGCCCAGTATACAAATACTGCCACTTTTTGTTAAGTTTCTTCTTGCTGGATGGTTAAGGATGATTTCTTAATAGTATTTTCTCAACAATTGTATATGTGATTACTTTCTTTACACTTTTGTCAAACTGTGCTTTCCACAGTTTAGCCTGATGTTGTATGTTCTCATAAACCTTTTGCACAATATCCTCTTGTGTACAGTCATCTTCTTGAATTCTGGGCCAATTCCCTGACCAATCTTGAAATTCGTTTCTTCCACGCATTATCTGGTTCGGTGAATATCCAGTCGAACCATGTGGTAGGTCATTGTAGATCCTCTCGAATTCTGGCAACCGATTGATCTATTGGTGTTGTTCCTGTGGTGTATGTGCCCATGGAAAGCGGTTTTATTCTCGAAATAGACTCTCTATCGGATAAAATCTGGATATGTATATATGTTTGATGTTATGTTCCTTCATAGACCTTTTCCACAATCCACTAGTAAAATATGCTGCACTCTCAGTCAGAATCATTTTCGGTTTCCCATAATCAGTAATGTAACTGATGATAATTGTCCTTAACATCGGTCGGACATGTACACTCCGTAATGGATATAGTTGGACATATTTTGAAAAAAATGTCATAAAAAGCCAGTATATACTCAAATCTTGCACGTGCAGTGGGACACGGACCACACACATCACAAGCTATTAGTGTTAAAGGTTGGTGAGGAATTATAGGATGTAGTTCGATTCTTTGACAAAAATTTATGGGTTTGATCTGTTGGCATATTTTGCATGTCTTCAGAATATTATTCGCTAGTCGTTCTAGGTTCGGATAATAGCAATATTCACCCAACTTGGCTTTACATTTAGAAGTCCCAGAATGTCCCCACTTCAAATGAGTACACCAAAGTAATGGCTGTATATAACCTTGTGGGACACAAACTTTCCAGTTGGTGTTGGTAGATTCTTTCCTAAATAATACCCTAGATTGTACAGTATGTTGATATTTAGTATTAGTAGGATTTTTGTGCTTAATCTTGTCCCTAATAGGCTTCCAATGTAGGTCATCTTGCAACTGTGGCAGCTTTTGACACAGCTCTGAAACTTGCTCTTCATAATAATTTACTGATATGTCCATTACTTTAAAATTTAAAGATAGTTCATCATCCTCTTCATTCGTTCTCCCTTTTCTAAGTCGAGATAAAGCATCAGAAATTACATTGTCTTTTCCTATTATGAACAGCATCGAAATGTTGTATTCTTGTAACAACAGGGCCCATCAGGTTAACCGTGAATGAAACATTCGACCTGTCAAGATAAATGATAAAGCCTTATGATGAGAGTATATCGTAATCTTCTTGCCATAAACAAAGTATCTGAACATCTTGAGTGCCCAAATGACAGCTAAAACCTCTAAACAGTGGTACAATATGCTCTCTCGCATTTAGACAGTGTTATGCTTGCAAACCCTATAATTTTGATGGTGTTCAGGTCACGCAGATCATCTATTTGAAACAATGTGGCACCTAAACCTGTTTCTGAAGCATCTGTCACAATACAAAAGACTTGTTCAAGATTCAGATACCATTTACCATTCAGATACCATTTACTACTGCTTGCACGACAGCTTGTAAGATTCTTGCAACTTTATTGGAAATATTCGGCATTTCTTCACTCAACTCTTCTCTTAAGTCCAAATCATTATTATATATCAATAAATCTACTGAAAAATGATGGCTGCCCTCCTTTTCATACCCGGTCATCCTAGGAAGGCTTTGAAGACCGTTTTTGGTTTTACCTTTCGGGGGATGTTTTCATCGGTGATTCATGAACTTCCACTATACGAATATTGTGTTCAGAGTTCGGTATTGCTTTGTCATTCAGTGGTATCGCTCCTTGCGATTGTGATGCTGGTACACTACCTTGTAGATAATCTACCCACGGTTGTATCCTATCAGGGTCTTCTTCCGGATATCTATCATGTATGTGTTTACGATTAGGCTTTCCCATGTTGACATAATTTACGCGATTACCATTATTCCCATAAGTTTTCTTAGTAAATAAGCATTGCGTTTATATTGATCTCTTTCATTGTTAAATTTATAATAGTCATAGTGCGTCGTTTTCTTTCCTTCTGTTAGTGTAGGTTTAGCATTCCTATCTCCGTTGTCGACATTACAACCACCACCACGATTATTAATACCCGCATCATTACACTGTGTAATAGACTATTGATTATTATTCCAAATTTTGGCATTTTCCATAACCAGATCAATAGAATCAACTACAGACAAAAGCTGTTCCACATTACAGTCAGGTACATTTATCAGTTTTTCACGAATATGAATTGGCAATTTTCCCTTTAGAATACGTATTACTTCCTGATGTGAAATGTGCTCACACCAGTATCTCGTTTTGTTAATGTATTTTTCGAAATATTGTCGCAGTGAACTTCTCTTACTGTTATAATATTCAGGTTGGTACACGTCCTTACGCAACCGTTCCTGTTTGCTCTTAGACCAGTATTTTGACAGAAAAAGCTGCTCAAATTCTGCACAAGTACTACAGTTCTCGCTAGCTTCTGCAGCCCACAGCGCTGCTTCACCTGTAATTTTGGATACGATGAACTGAGGCTTATCTTGTCCGACCAACTATGTGGAAAAACATGATTGAAGTTATTTATGAAAATTTTGGGATGGATGTTGTCCTTCTCTGACGAAAATGTCGACAATTTCCTACTTTTAACTTTTAGAGACGATAGATACCCTCTCTGTACAAATGGATTATGTTCATTCTCGTAACGTTCATAAGATTTATCAGGTACTGTGATACCACAGTTACATTTACACTTACTACAGTGTCGACTGTTTTTCGATTTGTCCATTGAATGATTATCGTCAATCAAAACATTTTGTGATGACCTCCGACCTAAATCATACATTTTAAAATTCATGTCCCTTTGGCCCTTCGGCAGTTCTTCAATTATTCTTTCTGTAATTGCTTGAAATTCATAAGTAAACAATTTGACAAGTTAGTCATGTTGAGACTGTTTCCTTTCGATAAGTTAGGATCGTTTCACTTCGAGAGTGTTATTAAATTTCTCCTCAACCTCCTTATTCTTAACCTCAATCCATTTGTTAAAATCTTCCTCCAATTTTGAAGTTTGTTCGTTTAAATACTTATCAATACCCTTACACGTGTCGTTTTCGAAATCTGCTATTTTTGCGGACAGATCTTCGATCTGCACACCGGTTTTCAGACAACTACTTTCTCAACTACTGACTCTGTTTGATAAATCAGTATGCCCTTGTGAAATATCATCACATTTACTGTCTCCTTCATTTATTTTTCCTGTAAATTCAGAATGTAAATCATTAATATGCTTAGATACTTTGATTTCAAATTCTTCAAACTTAGCATTTAATTGTTCTTCCCAGCGAAGTTGTAATTTCTCAAATTTCTCATTTAAGGAACCCATTTCCGTTTTCAATGAACCTATGTCTGTGTTCAATAAATGCATGTCCGTTTTCAATGAACTCATATCTGTGTTCAGTGAACGCCCGTTTGTGTTTAATACCACTAACAAATCCAATATCTTGGTGTCCCTGTCCGTTATCACACTAGTGGACTTCTCTACCTCACTTGGGCCACCAGCTGTGGCACCTCTCTCCCTATCTGTTTCAGTATCTTGCACATCACTTTCACCCAAACCTGATGTTTGTGATTCTATCTCTTTCACATGTGACATGTCATGGCTCTCCTCCCTTAACCCATGCAATGTCTGTCCCACATTTAATTCCTGAAACGCCTCACCCTGAGGCTCAGGTTCTATTTCCTTATCACTGCTCCCTGCATTCATGTTTTTCGCACTTTTATTAAAATATTTTTTTCTTCGAGTATGCATTTTCACAAATTTTCTCCCTACACACTGCTGCTACTGGCGTCGTTACGACACACACAAAAGACAACAATAACAAATTTTGATTCACTAGTCTACTCATAACTGCGAGTCTCGCATTTTTCAATAGCGAGTACTTATTCAGTCAGTCCGTGCGAAGTTAGATGTTGCGACCAGATGTCTCTTGCGCTGCAAAGTACTCGAGCCCCACGTTGGGCGCCAAATGAGACCTCCCCTTCTCTCTTTGCTCCGTTTCTTTCGCTGACCTTTCCTCTTCTGTCTTCCTTCTTCGTACCGTGGCTCGCCGAAGTGGCGTCAACTCAAGAGACTTGCACCAGGTGACCAGTCTACCTGATGGGAGGCCTGTGACGTCCCCTTCCCTCTTTGCTTAGTTTCTTTCGCTGATCTTTCCTCTTTTTTCTATCTTCTTCTTACCGTGGCTATATCACAGGGTTTTCAATGCAGAAATGTAGTGGAAGGGGGCACATGTGTGTGGTGGTTCATGATATCGTAGTGCTGTGAGGGAGCATCACTTGTACCTCTGGTTTGAGAAGACTGACAACTGAAGTACGAACATTTCTCAAAAGAAAAACAAGTATGTGCTCTTTTTTCTTTTAGAACTATAAATAGTAGCGTAGCTAGTACTATCTATCGTTCTACTAAGTTGAATGAGCGCGACATCACTGATGAAGTGTCAACCTCGAAAGTAGTTTATTAATACCAATTAGCTGAAATAAAAAAAAACTCATCCAATCCAGAAGTCACTCACATTTTGGGTAATTAGTTTCTAATGTTTGTGTGGCGGTCATTAATACTTAAAAGAGCGTTTCAATAATTCTATCACTGTCCGTTTATGAGTTGCTAAGCAACGTATCAACGAGTTGACTATGCAATGATTAATATTTGTCATATCCCAACAGTAAATCGCTTCTCACTTGCTTTAAGCATCAACACGATTACTATGCCACTCATATAAGTCTTTGATCGCTATTATCAAGCTAATGTCCGTAAATTGCGGTTAATGTTACTGAATCACACACGCAACAACAACACCCGATATCCAGCCGCGTATCTTGAACTCCGCGCCGATATTTGAGAATTCGCGCGCGATTTGTTTGCACCATAGTCGGGCCGTGGTTCCCTAGAATAATTTGTAAATCAACTGCGGGTTGTAAATTAACAATTCTATGACCATTCATGAAAGTTACAGCAGATCCCCACTCGACTACTACTTGATCGCGCACTTGAGCAGCACGGAAGTTTTTTTCTTACAAAGAGAAAACATATCATGCATAATGCATGGTTATTTGCTATGTGAAAACATATTTATATCTGTCTCATTAAAACTCTTTACCTATTAAATGTTGTACATAATTAAATTCTTTACTCTGCAAATAATCAATAACGTTTAGAAATGAATAACATGTATAAAAAATCTCCAGTTGATATGACATCATGGGTCACTACTGGTTTCGACTCCCCTACACTCACATGACGCAAAGTAGATCCGACTATATAGGACATACTCATGTAATGTTACGACCCCTAGCCATAGGACATTTTATTTCAGCACAGACTTAGCTAAAAAAGGACATGTCAGCAGCAGACTTCAGACTTCACTGAAATGAAGTTTAATGGCTGTTTATAACATTAGTATAAACAAGAAACCGAAATGATGCAAGGAAGTTTTCTATGGAACCACACAGCTGAGAATGCCTGTATATACGAATTATTTTTTCCTTGTTCTTAAACTATAATAGCATGGTATGCCCAATATCCTGTAAAAGTGATCCACAGATTTTTAAAATTAACACTTCTGGTACTACTACCGTAACCACCTGAGTAGTTAAGCAAGTTAACATGCCACTTTTGGGACATTGGAGGTAAGACTGACCTATACTGAATCCATCTTGCAGTTTAAAGGCGTAGGCTGGTGAGCTGGTCATCCTCGATAAGGTTTTTAGGCTGTTTCCCACACCCTACTAGATAGATACTAGGCTGGTACCCACATCACACCCCATATACACTTTACACAAACATTTATAAAACTTTCTCACGCTTGCAAATTATATGTAGCGTAGATGCAGAAAGATAACATAAACAGATTTCATGTGGGAAGGGATTGGGGGAAGGGCGCAATCTTTAATTTCTTAGTCTGTTGGAACTCACAATCACCATCATAATTACTTCTACTAGAACTACCGCTACAGCCACACGGGATTAGCCAAGCGGTCTAAGGCGCTGCAGTCATGGACAGTGCGGCTGGTCCCGGCAGAGGTTCGAGTCCTCCCTCGGGCTTGGGTGTGTGTGTTTGTCCTTAGGATAATTTAGGTTAAGTAGTGCATAAGCTTAGGGACTGATGACCTTAGCAGTTAAGTCCCATAAGATTTCACACACAGTTGAACATTTGAACTACAACTACAACTATTATAGCACAGTTTGGTAACCTGTCTTCAATAATACAGGAAATAAGCAAAGAGATTTAGTACTACTCATCTTTCTAATTTGTGAAAGAGTACTGAATGATCCTTAGGCCAAAGATCTTATTCAAATGCATAAAAGTCCCAATGAGTTTATATCCTCTAACCACTGTTTTCAATGCCTCAAAGAAAAAAGTTGTTTCTATTGTTACTATCAATTGCCATTTTAAGAAGTCATGCAACAAATTCTGTATCTACAGAATAAAAATTCGATTTGGTAAATAATTACTCTCTCAAGCAACTTGTCTAGTGCTGAAGTCACTGAAACTGGCCTATTATTCAGTGTGCAAACGGATTCTCCTTTTCTATGGAATGCTCATATTGTAGCAGAATTTCTCGTGAGACTTTTTCTAACACTCAGAACGTCGAGTTTGGTGTATAAGGAGCTGTTTACAGCATTAGAGTAGTTATCAAATAGCAGAGGATAAACATACATTAGACTTAATCTCACTACTAGACAGGCTTGTCATAATGTGACAAAAAGTATCATGTTGTTCAGTATTAACTCACAAGCACACATTTCTATAGCTAGTTCACTAGTTGGCGAACTCATTAGACAACTAAACAAACACTGGTTTTGGCCTTGTTTCACAATTTTATTATTAATGTTATTGCACAACCTACATTTTGGGTTATCACCCCATTTTCAAATACATTACTGATTCACAAATATGATAATACACAGGTAAACATGATGACAAGGCAAAGGTAATCATCTCAACTTCTTAAGGTATCAATCCCTAGCTTAATATTTCATCAGAGAACATAGAACAAAAAGTGCTGCCTATAATTACAATGCCCCGAACAGTTGAAAGAAGCTGAAAAGGAATGCCATTGTCTTTTTGTTCTCTTATGGGATTCGGATCGGTGATGTTATAATTAATAAGAGATCTGTTCATACAGCGTTGTGGTTGTTATATAAGAGCAACAAAATACAAAAGAGTTCTTTGAAGCGCAGTAGGTTATTTCATTGCTGCGGTACTATAAATCTCTCTTCCAGCCCACGACCTTCTGTAGAAGTAGAAGTCACAGGGCAGGATTTGGTAGCCTGCGTAGCAGGTCCGCTCAAAGATGTATAGATTCCGCTTTTAATCTACCCATACTTGACTGTTAGCCAAGCAGGCGAGCTACCGCACGTTAGGGGCAGACAGGGATGGCTGCTTACTCCCGTCCAAGCCAAGCTACGCCCAATCCAAGCAGGTTTCCCGCAGGGCTGCGCTATGTAGTAGTTTAATCTGTACGCTTTCATTGGAGTGTTAGGAGTAGCTTCGGAAGTTGATGAAAAGCCTCTTTTTACCCAAGTAACACAAATCGAGGCTCAATGAAATATATATTCATTTTGGGTCATTGTAAGTCAGAAAATGGTGGATTTATTTACTTTTCGGCGTTTTTGAGCTCATTTATTTATATCCACATGAACAGTTTTCTCTGCAGCTTCACCCTCTTTCGACTAGTACCGGCTATTATCGAGCCGAACCATCATTAGGTCACCTCTAATACATGTTTTCTGTAGGAATCAAAACCATCTCTGAAAGTCGAGTTCCTTTGCACCTAAGAACCTGCAGATGTGTATGATACTGCAAGTAATGTTTCGGAAGTCTAGTTTCTATAACCTTCGTATGTTTCAGCCAAATATGACTCCCATTATACCAAATTTAAATACTTTTTCCAGACTGTGTATTGCGGGTACGCTGAATTCATTCTAATTGGCCAAAATAGTTTAATCTAACTTCCCCAAATGCATTGTAGCAAATCGAAGTTCCTTTTTTTCGCATTATATTAATCTAAAAAGTATATGTCTGAAAGAAGAAGCTTTACTTTCATATTAAGCTTTCCCCGCACTGTGTTACATACCTCCAGAATATGGTTTTTAACACCCATATTTTTTTATATTTCAGTCAATGTTTTCCCTAAGCTTAGAAAGCCTATATACTGTTAAATGGCCTCGAGTCCTTAGCATTTGCACATACTTGTCACTCACTAAGTCTTTGTCCTCTTTCAAAATATTTATGCAGTGAGGAAATTGCTGGTCAAATTTACAAACGTGCCGTATCATACTCGAGGTTCCCGAATGAGTATTCAGTAATTTTTTGTACAATTTTCATTGGGAGACATTATCGATTTATTTGAAGATGTCTGACAAACACAAAAGAAACTTTCCCCCTGCTGGACTTGGGCTCTGTTCCGTGATTGATACATACTCCCCAATTCCTGATTTTTCTTCTAACTCCTTTAAGTCTGGTTTGTTCATTTTGCTGCTCCGATTGTTACGATAAATGAGTTACAGTAAAACTACCTACGCAACCATGTATCTAGTCTCGGTGGATAGATAGCACAACCTGTTCTCAGGTGCAGCAGGCTGAACGGGTACTGTGAAACTTGCCAGGCTTGCGAAAACCCAACATGGCCTGCTTTAACCACAGTGCTTCAGCACACATGTACTCTTGTCTCCGTTGCGGCAGGCTAATCTGCTTCAATGGTTGCGGCGAAGACAGGTGGAAAGAGAGTTTATACACCTCTGAGCCCACTCCATCAAGAAAAACGCGATGGTTCAAGTGAATAATTAAGATTAAAACTATCATCGATTGTGTCAGAGTCACAGACAGTTTGACAGGTAATAAGTCTTATGGGCTCAGTACAGTTATAGAATGGCACCATTAAACGCCATTAGCAATCTGCGATTAATTGCTGATGGCCCTTTAGTGTACGGGAAAATGTCGTCTTTAATTGCTTGTAAGAGGACAAAAGACAACTTGAACGGAATTCTTATTTGCTGTAATGAATGGCAACTTGCTGTAAATGCAGAAAAATATAAGTTACTGAAGGCGAGTAGGAAAGTACTCTATAATGTTGGAATAAAGTGTTGGATGTGTGCTGTATGACACAGTCACGTCAATTAAATATCTAGGTGCAACGTTGCAAAGCGACATGAAAGGGCACGAATACATAGGATGATTGTAGGACAGGCGAATGGTCAACTTCAGTTCATTAGGAGAATTGTAGAAGAGTGTAGCTCATCTCTAAACGAGACATACAAAGTAGCGCCAAATTTGTCACCGGTAGGTCTGATCAACTCGCGAGTATTATGGAAATGCTCCGTGAACTAAAGTGAGAATATCTGCAGGAACGAAGAAGATATTCTTCTCGCAAAATACTATTGAGAAAATATGAAGAACACGGATTTGCGACTGACTGCAGGACCTTCCTGCCGCCATCGACATATTTCTCGCAAAAGGACCGCGAAGACAAGCTAAAATAATTCTGGGCTTCTTCAGAAGCTTCTAGGCAGTAATTTTTCCTTCGTTCCGTTCGTGAGTGTAACATAAACGGAAATGACTAAGACCAGTATTACAATAGCAAATTTCTTAGATAAAGTTTGTCAGATATGTCTGACGTAGTGTAATAGGCAACTTTTGTGAAATGTTGCCTTTAATCGAATTTATTTGACTAAACCTAGCGCCCCGCCTTACATTTCATCAAAGAAAGCAGTAAGATTGAAATTCACTCTCTTTCTTCGAAGTGAATTAGACTATTCAGCTCTGACAGATTTGTCTAAGAAGTCAAAATCAGGAATGATGTAAGGCAAGTTCACTGTCACCAATGATGCTTATTTGTTCCTTGAAAACGGAATTAAATAACTGTTATTGTTTGTCAGGGGAAGAAAATTAGTTCAACAAGATTCATTGATGAAGCAGCAGGTGAATAGGAATTGTGCCCGCATCTCGTGGTCGTGCGGTAGGGTTCTCGCTTCCCACGCCCGGGTTCCCGGGTTCGATTCCCGGCGGGGTCAGGGATTTTCTCTGCCTCGTGATGGCTGGGTGTTGTGTGATGTCCTTAGGTTAGTTAGGTTTAAGTAGTTCTAAGTTCTAGGGGACTGATGACCATAGATGTTAAGTCCCATAGTGCTCAGAGCAATTTGAACCATTTGAATAGGAATTGTTTTTGTGCTAAATATAATGGAACATGTGCTAGCTATAGGTTACGATACGCACATAAAGAGGATAGCATCACAGGCCGACATGCTAGAGGACTAAATGCTAAATGTTGCAGCCGAGAAAGAGAAAGTTGATGGGCACACGCAAAACACAGAAGCAAGGATAAGTCCATACGGTCTTTTAGAAGAATATATAGCAGCTAATGTCCAAGAACGTAAAAATTGTGCCTAATTTTGAATGTATTAAAATGAGTCTTAAATCCGTAAAGAAAATCTAGAAACGACCAGCTGGGTTGGTACATAAGTTCATGGCGTTTTTGTTTTGCATGCTGGCATTCCAGTTGCTGTGGGTTTCTTTATCGATTGTCAATTTTGTTTGTAGTTGAGTGTTGCTATTTGAGTTCAAATATTTTCATTTTGTCATTTGGAGATACAGAGTGGAGCTGTGGACGCTAGAAAATGAGTTCTAAGCGGAAAAATCCGCCATATTCTTCTGTTTGAGTTCAGTAGGGGGGTGACAGCAGAGGAAGCAGCCGGAAACACTTGCGCCGCCTATTGAGATAATTCCACCGGACAGAGCATGGTAAGAAAATGATTTTTTCATTTTAAGGAGGATCGTTTCGACGTTAGTGACCCTCCACTTTCAGGAATACCTTCGGGGTTTGATGAAGATAGTTTAAAAGCATTTGCAATGGAAATGAGCGTTTGGCGTCTTTGGCCGGGAGGCCCCTTGCGGGGCAGGTCCGGCCGCCGTGGTGCAGGTCTTGTTACATTCGACACCACATTGGGCGACCTGCGGGCCGGATGGGGATGAAATGATGATGATGACAACACAACAGCCAGACCTTGAACGGAAAAAATTCCCCGACACAGCCGGGAATCGCACCCGGGCCCGTAGGACAGCAATCCGTCACGCTGGCCACTTAGCTATCGGAGCAGACTTTTAAAAGCATTAATCCACAATGATCACCCTCAGTCTACTAGAGAACTGGCAAATGTAATGCAATGTAGTCATCCCATCCCCGTGCGACATTTGCATGCAATGGGGAAGGTTCAAAAATCTAATGTTTGGGTATCGCATGCTCAAAGCCAAAACGACAAAAATCAGCAATGACCAGATGTACATCTCTCCTTGCTCGCCATCAATTGGCTCGTGAACAACACCAAACACTCCTATCCTATATCATTACTTGTGACGAGAAATTGTGTCTTTATGCCGGCATAAGGAAAAGAACGAAATGGTTGAGCTCAAACAAAGCAGCCACTCGCTGTACAAAGACCTGCGATCGTTCACGAAAAATAAAGTTATGCATCTAGTCGCACAGCTACGGTGTAGGGTACTGCGAATCGCTTCCCCGAGGTGTAATAATCACTGCTGTCATTTTTGCTCAACAAGTGAGACGTCTTGCGCACGAAATCCGAGAACAACGACCAGGAAGACTGTGTGAATTGATGCTACTCCATGATAACGGCCGCCGGCGTTCTGCTAGACTGACAACAAACACTATACAGGAGTTAGGTTGGGAAGCCATTCTGCACCCCATCTGATCTTGTATCTTCAGATATTCACCTTTTCCGCTCTCTATCAAACAATTTTCGAGAAGCTTCCTTTTTGGACGAAAACGCGTTCCGGACATGACGCAACCAGTTCTTCGCCTGAAAACCACGTGATTCTACAGTCGCGAAATAGAAACGTTACCCTAGCATTGGCAGACTGTTGTAAATATATTATTGGTGTCCGAAGGCTCTGTGTATCTGATGTGTTTATTAAACTTATCGAAAAACGCTACGGTCATATGCACCAACCTAATGCTACCTCCAAAGGATCATAAAGTACCTGGCAAGCACGCAAATATACTCATGATCAGTTCCTTTTGAACTTCAAAACATCAGGTCACAATTCAGTTCTCATCTTAAAGGATTTTTCGATGATACCATTACGACTCGGCTACTGTGATCTGTATACATTACAGTGCACTCAGATTATATTAACATTAACACGAAGATTAAATTTCGTATTCATGTTCGGAAATATCACTGCCTCGTTTAGTGACTGGGAACTACGAAGCTAAAAATAACAGTTTCTCCGTTGGTATCATGTGGTTCTTTTACGACTACATGTCAGCTATCTGAAGGAACTACGACAAAATTTTTGATGACTGAGTAATGCTCCTTTTTCAGCCAAGTCAAAGATTTTTGTCAAAGAAATATGATTAATATTTGATCAAACTTCTGTGTCAAAGAAATTTGATAGTGTAATACCTGCCTAACAGCGGTACAAGGAAACATCCGCCGTGCACCGTATGTATGGTGGCTCGTGGACTAAGCATGTAGACGTACATGCTCTAGGATTTGTAAGGTGTGGTGAAATTCAAGAGTTTTGGAGCTTCGTATGGTCTTGCGATTAAACGTTCTAATACATATGTCGAAGAACTCATGGGCCAAAGTATTGTCATCACTTTTCACTCGAGTGTGTCGCACTGTATCTGAGGGAAGTATGAATATCTTTGTAGTCAGAGGCGGCAAACAACCGGCGTTCTGTTTACGTGTCAGCCACGTCAGTGTCCCGCGTCCAACTGAGGGTACAGCAGGAAGCAGACCGACTAAGCGGCGTCCACAAAATGGCAAGTAGACGGGTTGTGCCACTGCTGTCGGCAGTTGAGTAGCCAAGGTTTCTGTAGGGAGAAAAAAAAACAAAAAAAAAAGCCATAATAGCTATTTTCACACGTGGACTCTCGCACGCATAGTGCCGGATGTTGCACAGCCAGCCCGGGCACGCCGGGTCAGGCTCTGTTGTGGCCGCCGGCGGCCTCGTGGCAATCAATGTGTTTAAGGCCCTACACACGCACCGACCGACCGACAAATTGGACGTGTGTAAGCGTTTTGACCGGCGGGCCGACGAACTTCCCTTATCAGGATGTCGCGTCGGGCACGTCGGACCAACCGACAGCACACTTCCACCGCTCGAAGTCACTACACCCAACAAATCATGCCGCGTGTAGCGCTCTCGTACCAACCGCCCGACACATGTTCATCTTTCGTTGCTGCGTGCGGGATTTTATGCTGTTCTAATCTACATGACAGGGTGTGACGCAGACGAAACTTTGACAGTTACTGGAGAAAATTAGACTGCAGATGTTTGTGGGACACGTCGTGCAAGGGGTATAGCAATATAGATGGAAGAAATAAGTTTTTCATTTTTTTAAACTAATCACTAGTGGTTTCGTGTGGAACACACAGAATAAGTCTGTCGACCTTCTGTATTTTTTTAGTTTTTATTTCCGATGCTTATTGGTAATGAAATCTGAAAACCGAAACATGGAAATTCAGTGGCCGTTCATTCAGAAAATGTTTTGCTTAAATGTTATAAATATTTAAGTCCAATGGTTATCCAAGACCACTGCTATGATGAGCAAAGACTGTTTCTACATTCCTAACAGTTGCTAATTACTTCATTTCTTACATATCTGTTGCTGTATTTGTTAGATGATTTGCTCCACCGCCATGTTTGATCTTCTTCAAATCTGAAAAGAGTTTCTTAAAATACGGGTCATTTTTATGCTACGTAACATTCACATGTCTCTTATTTATTTTGCTTTTTCATCATGTATTTCCTCGGGTATTTATAAACCCATTGCAAGTGTCAGGAATCAATTTAGTTAATAATTGTGGAGATAAAAGAGCACTGAGTTTGAGGTCCTCTCAACATCTGCAACTGGCTAGTAATTGTAATGTCGCTAACAGTCTCACCGCAGTTTTCAGCCTCTCATGATTATATTCTTTTTCGTTAAAATGGTTTTGTGTTCAGCAACTCCGAAATACATGGTTCATCCGTTCTTAGCTGACTATGAAAAATCGTCGGCTTTGAGCTGCTTAAGTAACAGAATGTGGATAAATTTCTTTCCTCGCCTTAGCAACTTACTTGCCAACAGCTTTGTCTTGGTTTTTTTTTGTTTTTTTTTTGTTTTATCTCGTTACTTCTAAAACAGCCAAGGCAAACCGTTTTTCCTTCTGTATAATACCGAGCGGAATTTCGTCGAACATATCTTCCGTGAACTTCAGTCGCAATATGACGGCTCTGAAATCGGTGAGAGCCGTCGGTCGGGATGTGTGTAGACTGCCACAATATTGATCAGTCGTTCTGCCGATAAACCGGCGCGTGAAGGGGCTTTTAAACGTAGTGGGTGTCTCCTTACATGTTGTGCAAAAGCGGTTGTCGTTCGCACCCTAACAAGGCAGAATGCTAACACATAAAGCCATTGTTATAATCGTGTTTAGTAATCCAGCTAAAGGGGCCTTAACATGCTAAATACTATTGTCAAACCGTCAGTGTATTGACTGATTGAGGGCGCGTATTGACGTATTGTCAATAAGAGAAATATTGACAAGCAGTATTGTTGGCACAAAAATATTCTAAGCATTGTCGACATGTACAGTGTGTTTGAGATCGAGAATCAACGGACTGTGAACACGAACCAGCCACACGACATAAGCGGGAACTGTTTTCTATTTGTGTGCATATCACACATCTTTCAATTTTTCAAGTTGTCCTTTAACACTAAAGTTTTAGTAGGCCACTGCAGGGATAGTAACCGAATTTCCAACATTTCCACAGTCTGTGAAAGATTCACTGTGACACTGCTCTATCAATTTGAAAGCATGGTATTTTCTTCTTACAGTGTGGACAAACTCTTCTAGTTCGAACAAAATTTTTTACGTTGAATATCGGAGTACAACCTTGCATGGCAGATAGTGTGATTCTGCGATGTTAAAAGCTTTCAGGGATGGTTAAGGGTAAATGTGTTAAATTGGGGAAGAGACGCTTGTCCGGAAACGACCGTGTCGTAAGTCATAACTGTCAAAAATAGTTAGGACATTTCTGGCAACGAGATAATGCACTGGTACTGTTACTGCTAAGACTGTAGAGTAAGAAACTTTTAGAGGTGGTAGTATAGACGAAAACAAAGGAATAGTAAACATGAGCTCTAAAATGCATGCCGTAAGAGCTATTGGCGCGTGTTCAGCAGGAATGGGTTTCACAGCAGCGAAGATGGAAAAGTGCACATAGCTCTTAATGTGTGCCGTAGTAGAATCCATGTTTACTAGATCTTTTTTCTAGACTTTGGTCCACATGACCACCTCTGAAAGTTGCCTGCCGTACATTCATAGCAGCAACATTACCGGTACATGTATTCCGCTGTCAAGGGAACAGAACGATTTTCGCTTATCTTTGCCAGATCAGGATCCCTTACTTCAAACTGATACATTTATTCTCCTCCATCATCCCCGAATGTTTGTAACATCGCTGATTCACCACGTATAGCTGTGCCATAGGTTTGCGTAACAATTTTCAAAATTTTTCCTGATGTATCAGTAAACTCCGAGCATTCGAATACTTGCCTGTCACCAGAAATGTGAAAGTTACTCCAAATCTCTAGTTGACTGTGATTGCCTCTCTTTAACATATTCTGTTTCTCTATTTATATCGTGTCAAAGTTGCCATAAAACACAGGACTCGTCTGAAAATACGTCTCGAATCAGTCAGTAAATTAACAAGCGACAGATCGCTCCTTTGCAGCTGTTCTCAGACTCATTTCTTCTTTATCGCCATTTACTGTCGTTTATTCCCAGCTATAGCTGATAAAATTGCGACTCACTTCCTTTTGGGAATTCGAAATTTTTAACCTTCTTATATCGCGTTGCCAGTTGACATTCGACGATATTGACAAAACTATTGGTGTTGAGTGGCTTCAGTGTATTGAACGTTTGACAAATTAGTATTGTAAGTAAAATATTTTGAACCTGTGTGGGCCCTTTTAAGGCTCGTATTACACTGTAAAGGAACTTAATCAAATAATCTTTTATAACAGTTTATAAATCTTTGATGTTGTATGTGGATACTTCAATCGTTCATAAGACCATGGTTCTATCTTCGATACAAGCTTTGTTATAGTTCTTAGACAGCCTAATACGCATCTTATGGTCAGGGTTATTGACAATATGTCAAGATCTCTGTGGCTGTAGCTTTTAGGTTAGAATATTTTTGTAAGTAACATGCAGCCTTCAGTAATATTTTGTATTGAGTCCAAGGCCTTTCGGTGCTCGACACTGTAAATCATATCCTTTTAAGTAAATTAGAATATTATGATGTAACTGGAAATGCAAAATGGTTCAAATCCTATATATCTGATAAAAACAAAGGGTTCAATAGGAAAGAGACGTATTAAGCTATCACGCATTATGCAACTGGGAACCAATAACACATGCCCTCCCTCCTCCCGCACAATGTTCCATTTTAGGCGCTCATTTTTTCTTGAGTATACCAATGACCTTGCATTAGTAACATTAGCAGATGCCAAGTAGTTGTTTTCAGATGATACAAACATTGCAATAAATAGTAAATCAAGTATAGACTTAGAAAGATCGGCTAATGAAATTATCGAGGACGATAATAAATGGTTCTTGACAAATTCTGCCACTAAATCTTGAAGAAGAAATACTATACGCATTTCAGAACCTGTAAAAGGTTTCCTGCCAGTGTATGCCTAAACTAAGTAGATAGAAGTTGAATGAGTTAAATTATTGGGATTACAGCCTGATAAAAAATCTAATTGGGAGTAGCATACCACAAAATTGCTGAAGCGCCCAAGTAAATCTATATGCTATGTAAATGTTGTCAGACATAGGTGATACAAAATAAAAAGGTAGCGTGCTAAGCATACTTCCACTCCACCCCATATAGTATTATTTTCTGTGGGAACCCGTAAAGCCAAGCTAAAGTTTTCCAGGTCCAAACACATGCAACAAGAATTAATCGGGGTGTGAACTAAAGAGCGTCCTGCAGAGGGCTGTTCATTGAACTGCGAATACTAGCTACTGCTTCGCAATATACTCGTATTTATTCTGTTATCAAATTTGGCATTAACATAGCTTTCTTTTTCAAACTAACGGTTTAGATGATGGAGTCAGCACTACAAATAAGAATAACTCCCACGAAGATTTATAGTCACTTTGGTGTGGAAAAGTGTCCACTATTCACATTTTCAATAGCATTGCCCCCGGTAGGTGCGGGGGTTACAATAGGCCCGAGGTATTCCTGCCTGTTGTACGAGGCGACCAAAATGAGTTTCACACGTTTCGGCCTTTATATAATGGTCCCCTGTAGGGTTTGACCTCCATTCTTCAAAATTTTCCCGAAGAGCGAGCCAACTGGGGAAGGGCACCTTACAAGGTGCATCATTTCCATCATGCATTGAGATCTTTAGCCCACTTTGTCGTCGTCGCGTTGTAGTCCTGCCCAATCTCCATCTCTTGGGCGAGGACACCTTGTTGGGTGCGTTTTCCACCGTGCACTATGCAGTGTCTATTTCTGCATCGACGATGACCATGGACTTACTTGCACCTGATATCCAGCACGGTAGCCAGTCCGTTGTGGTGGGGCCGCCATGTACCCTGTTGTTTGTAGCCCCCTGACCACACAGGGATCGCTCTGCTGATGCCTGCGCCGTTAACTCCCCACTTATGCCAAGGGGTAGATGCCCATCCCCATGGTGCATCAGGACTCCCGGCAGTGGCCATCCTGCCAGGTGACCTTTACTGTGGCTGGGTGGCGCCAGTGAGGAGGGCCCCTGGTCGGAGTGGGTGGCGTCAGGGCGGATGACAAGCGATGAAGCGTAGTCCATCATCTCTTGCTGGTGGTGAAACAACAGCAGTCTCTAAGCAATGAGCAGCTCAATTCAACGCACAGAAGTACGGCCCCAAATCGTTCCCCTCCATGACCTCACCATGGGAGGAATGCAGGCTAAGGATGGCGGTGAAACTTATTCGCTCCAGTACCTCATATGTACGAGAGTTGATCGGAAATCTTTTATGTCCATGAAGACTAAGATATTTGTGGAGCGTTTGGAGGACAAGTTTAGGGAGGTGGAGGGCGTGTCCAAAATGCGCTCTGTGTCAGTATTGATAGAAACAGCATCCTCTGCCCAGTCATGGGCATTCTTGTGGCAAGTTGGGGTATGTTCCTATTACCATCATGCCTCATAAAATCTCAAATATGGTCCGGCGTATTATATTCCACAGGGACCTTCTTTTGCTGTCTGACGACGAGCTGCGCGCCAATTTAGAGAGGCGAAGTGTTCATTTTGTCTGGCACTTCCATCGGCGTCTGAGGGGTAACCAGGTTGCCACCGGTGCCTTCATCTTGGCCTTCGAGGGTGACACATTGCCTGAGGTGGTCAAGGTGATGGTCTACTGCTGTGACGTCAAGCCATATATCCCTTACCCAATGCAGTGCTGTAAGTTCTGGAAGTTCTGCCATATGTCTTCCCGCTGTACTACCAGACCCACTTGTCGAGATTGTGGACGTCCATTACATCCCAATAGTCCATGTGCCCCGCCTCTCATCAGTGTCAACTGTGGAGAGCATCATTAACCTTGATTGCTAGACTGTAGGATTTTACAGAAAGAGAGGAAAATCATCGAATATAAGACCCTCGACCGACTGACCTACACTGAGGTCAAGAGAAAAATTGAGCTCCTACACAGTGGCTATGACCACCTCATACGCCGCCGCTACGATAACAGTTGTCGCCCCATCACTTCCTCGAATTACTGTCGCCTCTCGGAACTGGGAGACTACACCTGCCCCCTTGATGGTGGGGAGCACTTCCCTCCCTGTTGCTCCCGCACCACCTACTTCGGGAGCAACATCCTCCCAACCATAAGGGATTTCAGTTCCCACTTCTGAGCCAGAGAAGTGTAAGTCTTCCTCGGCTTCTCTCTCTAGGAAGGAGCCCTTGGGTCACTCCCTTCCCAGCTTTCTGCTAGTGGGAAAGATGACACTGCCCAGTGACTGAAGAGCCCTGAAGCAACTGGTCATAGGGCTTCATGCTAATCCTCAGCCCTGGAGACTGATGCAGTGAAGTCCTCCCAGCCAGGGAAACAAAAGGAAAAGCGAGATAAATTGAAAAAGAAGACCCTAAGAACAAGGAACTTGAGGTGGCTTCCACACCACCGCTACCTACAAGCTCTGTGTCTGAGGATCGGGTGGAGATTCTGGCGCCCACTGAGTACCTGGATCTCGCTGGATCCTCAGACAAAACGAATATAGACTGCTCAGGCAAAAAGTCGGTGGCAGCAGGTGACCTTGAGGCGTAAACTGTCTCATTGAATATTCCATGCTTCCCCAGTCTCATAATGATGTCATCCTCCAGTGGAATTGTGGATTATTCCACCGCCTGGCTGAGCTACGGCAACTGTTGAGTTTTACACCTGCTTGCTACATTGCCCTCAAAGAAACCTGGTTCCCAGCAATGCCGATCCGTGCCGGCCACGGCTTTAAGGGATTTTACAGGAACTGTAGAGACTACAATAGTGTCTTGTGGAGTTTGCGTTTATATGGTAAACTCAGTCTGTAGTGAAACTGTGCCCTTTCAAACCCCTCTTGAATCTGTGGCTGTCAGAATACGGATGACACAGGAAATAACTGTCTGCAATGTATTTCTTCCTCCAGATGGTGCAGTAGCCCTGAATGTATTAAATGCACTGATTGATCAACTCCCTAAACCTTTCCTACTTTTAAGAGATTTCAACGCACATAACCCCTTTTGGGGTGACACTGTGCTTACTGGGCGAGGCAGTGATGCCGAAACTTTACTGTCTCAGTTCGACCTCTGCCTCTTAAATACTGGGGTCGCCACATTTCAGTATGGCTCTTGGGAGTTACTTTGCCATTGATTTATCAATTTGCAGCCCAGGACTTCCCCATCTATCCACTGCAGAGCACATGTCGTCCTGTGTGGTAGTGACCACTTTCCCATCTTCCTGTCACTGCCCCAGCGTCAGGCCCACAGACGTCTGCCCAGATGGGCTTTAAACAAGGCGAACTGGGAAACTTTCACCTCTGCTGTCACCACTGATTCTGCCCTACACGGTAACATCGATGTGATGGTTGAGTGGATGACAATAGCAATCGTTTCTGCGGCAGAAAACGTGATCCCTCGCTCTTTAAGGTGCCTCCAGCGAAAGGCGATCCCTTGGTGGTCGCCAGAAGTCACTGAAGCAATTAAGGAGCGTTGACGAGCTCTACAGCGACAAAAGCGGCACTCTTCCCTTACGCATCTGATAACCTTTAAGCGGATCTGTGCCCATATACGCATTATAAAACGACGGAAACAGGAGTGTTAGGCGAGACAATACCGACCATTGGGTGCCATACATCACCTTCCCAAGTCTGGACGAAGATCATATGTCTTTTCGGGTACCAGACCCCAACAGGTGTCCCTGGCGTTACCATCAATGGCGTGCTATGTACCTACGCAAATGACATAGCCAAGCACATTGCTGAGCACTATGCTCGAGCCTCTGTGTCAGAGAACTACCCCACAGGCTTTGGCACCCTCAAACGGCGGACGGAAAGGAAAGCCCTCTCGTTCACTACACTCCACAGTAAATCCTATAACACCCCATTTACAGAGTGGGATCTCCTCAGCACCATTGAACATTGCCACGACACTTCTTCTGGGTCAGATCGGATTCACAGTCAGATGATTAAACATCTCTCATCTGACTACAAGCTCCATCTCCTCGCCATCTTCAACCGGATCTGGTGCGATGGTGTCTTTCCATCGCAATGGCAGGAGAGCACCATTGTTCTGGTGCTCAAACCCAGCAAAAAGTCGCTTGATGTGGATAGCTATCGTCCTATCAGCCTCACCAACGTTGTCGTTAGCTGCTGGGATGTATGGTGTGTCAGGAGTCGGATGGGGTCGGGTCGTGGAGTCACATGACCTACTGGTTACGTGCCAGGGCGGCTTCCACCTTGGTCACTCTACCACTGATAATCTTGTGTCCCTTGAGATTGCAATCTGAACAGTCTTTTCCAGACGCAGACACCTTGTTGCTGCCTTTTTTGATTTATGAAAAGTGTGTCACACCACATGGTGACATCATATCCTTGGCACACAATATGAGTGGGGTATCTGAGGCCTGCTCCCGATTTTTATCCAGAATTTCGTGTCGCTTCGTACTTTCCGTGTCCGAGTTGGAGCCCCCCATAGTTCTCCCCTCCCCCCATATACAGGAGAATGGGGTCCTGCAGGTATCTGTATTGAGTGTATCTCTAGTTTTAGTGGCCATTAACGGTTTAGCAGCAGCTGTAGGGCCGTCTGTCTCACCCTCTCTGTATGCAGTCGACTTGTGCATTTCGTACTGCTCCACCAGCTCTGGTGTTTTTTAGTGGCACCTACAGGGGGCCATCCGCAAGGCAGTCTTAGGTTCTAGCCTACGGCTTTCAGTTTTCGGTCGCAAAGTCGTGTCTCATGCACTTCTCTCGGCAGTGTACCATTCATCCGGAACCAGAACTTTACCTTACTGACGATGCCCTCACTGTAGTGGAGTCGTATCGACTTTGAGGACTGGTTTTCCATGCACCTTAGTCAGCTTAAGTGGACGTGTTAGCAGCACTTCAATGCCCTCCGCTCTCTGAGCAACACCAACTGGGGTGCAGATCGCTATACGCTGCTGCAGCTATACAGAGCCCTTCTTCATTCCTGTCTTGACTGTGGGAGTCTGGTTTATGTTTCAGCGGCGCCCTTAGCACTGCGTTTACTCGAACCAGTGCACCACTGTGGTGTTAAACTAGCGATGGGAGATTTTAGGACGAGTCTGGTGACCAGCGTCCTTCGAGGTCAGGCGTGCACAGCTGCTCGCCAGGTACATTGCACATGTTTGTAGTTATCCTGCACATCCGAATTACTGTCTCCTTTTCCCACCCACGCTGGTTCATCCCCCACATCGGGGTGCAGGTCAGAGCGTATAGTTCCAGTTAGTATCTGATCCCTTCTATCTGAATTCGAGTCCTAGCCTTTACCACCTATACTCGAGGTCCATTCGCGTTCACCTCCTTGGTGTACTCCTAGGCAGCGGTTTCACCTGGACCTTTCATGTGGCCCATAGGACTCAGTTCACCCACAGCTCTGTGCTGTCACTTCATCTCGATTCTTGACATGTACTGAGGCTATGAAGTGATCTACACTCATGGCTTGATAGCTGATGGTCACGTTGGCTTCGCGTATGTCCATGGAGGAAATATTGAACACCCTTTTGTGGGTATATGTGTGGCTCACACGGGACCCCGAGCTATTGCAGTCTCCTTCCTTTTTCCAGACTGCATTACCGCCCCTGTTCCTTTTCTTCCCTGTCCTTGCTCCTTTCTCCCTGCCCCCTCCTTCCCCTCTTGGTGGACTTCTTTATGTGGACCTGGCTATCCTCCCAACTTTGTTTTGGTATGTGTTATTGTTTAGTTTGCTATTTTCATCACCTTTCCGGTGTTTTTGGTCCCCCTTGAGGTTTGACCTCCATTTCCAACGTTTTCTGTTCAGTTTGAGCTATTTGGGGATGAACTCCCAACCTAGTTTCCGTGGTGCAGGCTTCTCCCCATCCCCTCCTTTTTCCCCTTGCACCCTGGCCCCCTTCATGCCAGGTCACCAGCACGGTAGCCAGTCCATGTGGTGGGGCTGTTAAGTACCCACTTGGCCGAGCCCCCTGACAATGTGTTGATCATACTGCTAGTACATGAGCTGTTAACGTCTCATGAATGCCAAGGAGTCTATGCTCATCACTTTGGGGCAACAGAACTCCTTACAGTGGCTGCCATGCCAGACGCTGTTGCTGTGGCTGGGTGGCACCCATGGGGAGAGCCCCTGGTTGGAGTAGGTGGTGCTAGGATGGACGCCTTTCACATGAAATGACAAAAGCTTCAACATCCTGGCCATTCTGTGGCCGTCTCTAAGAGAAGACATGACACTCCTTCTGATCCTTTGGCCTTCCCCTCCCTGGATACCCCCTGGGAAGAGGGCCAATTTTGGCAGCTTGGGTTGAAACCTTTCCTTCGGTACCTGGTTTCTACCAGCACAGATGGTGAAATTTTTGCCACGACCATGTCTTTGTTTTTCGTGGAGACGATTAAAGATAAGTATTTCAAAGTGGAATCAAAGAGTAAAATACGGCCCGGTTCTTTGCTCATAAAGACATCTTCTGCTACCCAGCCTGAAACCCTGCGTGCTTGTGACCATCTCAGTGACATCCCAGCCTTCAACACACTCCACTAATCTTTGAACTCAGTACAGGGCTTCATTTTCCACTGGGACCTTCTCCAAACTGACAAGGAGCTCCGTGCAAACCTTGAGTAGTGAGGAGTCAGATTCATCCACCCCCTGCGGGTCCGGGGTAAGAATAGGCCCGAGGTCTTTCTGCCTGTAGTAAGAGGCGACTAAAAGGAGTTTCAACCATTTCGGCCTTCCATGTGATGGTCCCCCTTGGGGTTTGACCTCCATTTTTCAAAATTCTACAGAAGTACGAGCCTTTTGGGGAAGGACGCCTTATGTGGTGTACCACTGGTCCTCAGTGCACTAAGACCTTGGCACTCAGCATTGTCCCGGCGTTGTAACCATACCCACTATTCCTCCAATTGGGCCTAAACGCCTGATGGGTTCTACAAGTTACGCCCTTAGTGCGTCCCCATCTGCACCTACGATCATGATGGACTTTCCATGGCACCAGAAATCCAGCACGGTAGCCAGCCCGTTGTGGTGGGGTCGTCATGTACCCTCTAGGTTGTAGCCCCCTGACAACACAGGGATCGTACTGCCGATATCTGAGCTGCACCCTCCCCACATCGGCCAAGGAGTCTCCTTGGGGCATCAGGACTCCCGGCAACGGTCATCCTGCCAGGTGGCCCTTGCTGAGGCTGGGTGGCGCCTGTGGGGAGAGCCCCTGGTTGGAGTGGGTGGTATCGGGGCGGACGTTTCGCAGATGAAACGTCAACACATATCAGGTCGCTCTGCGGCCGAGTCTTTCAAAAGGAAAGGTAATGTCTCTGGTTCTGGTTCTCCTGCCCTTTCCCCCTTGGCCACTCCCTGGGAGGAGGGACAGGCCCGCCGGCTTGGGGCGAAGTACTACCCCAAATATTTGGTCTGTTCTCGAACCGAAGGGGGGATGTTCGCCACCTTCAAGCCCATGTTCTTTGTTCAGCACATTGAGGACATCTTCGGGGAAATTGAGGCTCTCAGTAAGATGCATTTGGGGTCCGTTCTTATAAAGACCACCTCCGGCACACAGTCGGCGGCGCTCCAGGTGTGCGACCGCCTAGGGGACATCCCAGTGTCCATTGTCCCGCATCTGGCACTAAATAGGACGCAGGGGGTTATTTTTCATCGGGACCTCCTGCTGCATTCTGATGAGGAGCTCAGGGCCAACCTGGAGCGCCGAGGCGTGCATTTCGTCTGGCGAGTCCAGCGCGGCCCCAAAGACCATCGCATCGACACCGGGGCCTTTATCCTCGCCTTCGAGGGGGACGTTCTTCTGGAGAAGGTCAAGGTGATGTGCTACTGGTGCGACGTGCGACCTTACGTCCCGCCTCCTATGCGCTGTTTTCGGTGTTTGCGCTTTGGGCACATGTCGTCACGGTGTGAGGCTGAGCCCCTTTGTGGCGATTGTGGACATCCTCTTCGTGAGGAACATACATGCACCCCACCACCTCGGTGCGTTAATTGTCCTGGCATCCACTCGTCTAGATCCACAGACTGCCCCGCATATCAGAAGGAGAAGAAGATACAAGAACTCAAAACTTTGGATCGTCTCTCTTATTCTGAGGCCAGGAAGAAGTATGACCGCCTCCATCCCGTGCCGTTGACCACTTCGTTTGCCTCAGTTGTGTCCACTCCTTCCGCGGTATCCTCACCCCTATCCTGTCCCCCTCTGCCTCCTCCCCCCATCCGGGGTCTCTACCTCCGCCTCCCAAATCTCTCCCTTCCAAATCCTCCTCCCCTGTGGCCCCCGCCCCCTCTGCCCCAGGGGCCACCCTTCCTCCTCCTCCTCCTCCCCCCCCCCCCCCCCCCCCCCGCCGCCTGAGAAGCGATCCTCTTCTCAGGCGTCCATTGGGGAAACGTTCCGGACCCCAGCTTCCGAGGTCCGGCATTCCAAAATGGACCCCGTGTGTGAGGACCTTCTTCGGGTCCAGCCCACCATCCCTGTGCCTCCTCGGATTTCCAAGAAGGCTTCCAAGAAGAAGTCTCTATCCCCCTCTCCACCCCGGCGCGTTTCGTCTGACGCTCCATTCGTGAGTTGCTGCTCCCGGCCATCCTCAGTTTCGCCGGGACACTCCGCTGCCAGGCGCTCAGCTGGCCTCTTGTCGCCAAATGATGCTGCCCCTCCTACACAACGAGGGACAGCGGCCGCAGCTGGCGACGACTCGATGGAACAGAATCCGCCTCCCGCCGGTTGTAGCGTTGTTCCCTCGAAACCTGATCCTCCGCAGCCGTCGAGGTGACCAGCTCTTCCCCCGTCTCGTTCCCCCTCTTTTTTGACTAGCGATGGCCTTGTTACATTGGAACATAAGAGGTATTCGATCTAATCGGGAGGAATTACAACTGCTCCTCCGCCTGCACTGTCCGCTCGTCCTTGGTCTCCAGGAAACCAAGTTGCGCCCGACTGACCGTATTGCCTTTATCCACTATACCTCGGAGCGGTATGACCTCACCCCTGTGGACGGTATCCCAGCTCATAGTGGGGTCATGTTGCTCGTTCGGGACGATGTCTATTACCATCCCATCCGATTGACCACCCCACTCCAAGCAATAGCTGTCCATATTACTCTTTCTGCTTTTACTTTTTCAGTTTGTACCATCTACACTCCATTGTCATCCGCTGTTAGTTGGGCTGACATGATGCACCTGATTGTTCAGCTTCCCCCGCCGTTTTTATTGTTTGGCGAGTTCAATGCCCATCATCCCCTTTGGGGCTCTCTTGCATCCTGTCAAAGAGGCTCACTCTTGGCGGATGTCTTCAACCATCTCAATCTTGTCTGCCTCAATACTGGCGCCCCAACTTTCCTCTCGGACTCTACTGATACCTACTCCCACTTGGACCTCTCGATCTGTTCTACCACTCTTGCCCGTCGGTTCGAGTGGTATGTCCTTTCTGACACCTATTCGAGCGACCACTTCCCCTGTGCCGTTCGTCTCCTGCACCACACCCCATCCCCACGTCCTTCGAGCTGGAACATACTGAAAGCTGACTGGGGACTTTACTTCTCCCTGGCGACCTTTCCGGACCACGATTTTCTCAGTTGTGACAGTCAGGTCGAATATCTCATGGCTGTTATCATCAATGCTGCCGAACATTCCATTCCACGTACTATCTCTTCTTCACGTCGCGTTTCCGTCCCCTGGTGGAACGAGGCTTGTAGAGACGCTATCCGTGCTCGACGACGTGCTTTACGCACCTTTCGCTGCTATCCTATGTTGGCGAATTGTATTGCATACAAACGACTCCGAGCGCAATGCCGTAGTCATCAAAGACAGCAAAAAAGCTTGTAGGGCCTCTTTCACCAGCACCTTTAACAGTTTTACTCCCTCTTCTGTCGTATGCGGTGGCCTGCGCTGGCTGTCGGGCATTAAGGCCCACTCCTCAGTACCTGGCCTGACCTCAGGTAATGAGGTCCTCGTTGATCCTGTGGCTGTCTCCAACGCCTTTGGCCGCTTTTTCGCGGAGGTTTCATGCTCCGCCCATTACCACCCTGCCTTCCTTCCCAGGAAAGAGGCAGAAGAGGCTCGGCGACCTTCCTTCCACTCGCTGAATCTGAAAACTTATAATGCCCCCTTTACTATGCGGGAACTCGAACGTGCGCTTGCACTGTCCCGGTCCTCTGCTCCGGGGCCAGATGCCATTCACGTTCAGATGCTGGCACACCTTTCTCCGGCGGGCAAAAGCTTCCTTCTTCGTACCTACAATCGCGTCTGGACCGAAGGTCAGGTCCCCATGCGTTGGCGTGACGCTGTCGTTGATCCTATACCCAAACCCGGGAAGGATAGACAACTTCCTTCTAGTTACCGCCCCATTTCTCGTACAAGCTGTGTCTATAAGGTGATGGAGCGCATGGTTCATGCTCGGTTAGTTTGGATTCTTGAATCTCGACGGCTACTTACCAATGTCCAATGCGGCTTTCGTCGCCGCCGCTCCGCTGTTGACCACCTTGTGACCTTGTCAACATTCATCATGAACAACTTTTTGCGAAGGCGCCAAAGGGTAGCTGTGTTCTTCGATTTGGAGAAGGCTTATGATACCTGTTGGAGAGGAGGTGTCCTCCGCACTATGCACAGGTGGGGCCTGCCCCTTTTTATTGATTCCTTTTTAACGGATCGAAAGTTTAGGTTACGTGTGGGTTCCGTATTGTCCGACGGCTTCCTCCAGGAGAATGGAGTGCCTCAGGGCTCCGTCTTGAGTGTAGCCCTTTTTGCCATCGCGATCAATCCAATTATGGATTGCATTCCACCTAATGTCTCAGGCTCTCTCTTTGTCGATGACTTCGCGATCTACTGCAGTGCCCAGAGAACATGCCTCCTGGAGCACTGCCTTCGGCGTTGTCTAGACAGCCTCTACTCATGGAGCGTGGCAAATGGCTTCCGGTTCTCTGAAGAGAAGACGGTTTGTATCAACTTTTGGCGATATAAAGCGTTCCTTCCGCCATCCTTACATCTCGGTCCCGTTGTTCTCCCATTTGTGGAAACAACTAAGTTTCTAGGGCTCACGTTTGACAGGAAACTGTGTTGGTCTCCGCATGTCTCTTATTTGGTGGCCCGTTGTACACGTTCCCTTAATGTCCTCAGAGTTCTTAGCGGTTCATCTTGGGGAGCGGATCGCACTGTCCTGCTTCGCTTGTATTGGTCCATAGTCCGATCGAAGCTGGATTACGGGAGCTTCGTCTGCTCAGCCATCCCTCTTACGCCATCTCAACTCCATCCACCATTGGGGGTTACGTCTTGCGACCGGAGCCTTCTACACTAGTCCTGTAGAGAGTCTTTATGCTGAAGCTGCCGAATTACCATTGACCTACCGGCGCGACGTACTGCTGTGTCGGTATGCCTGCCGGCTGTTGTCTATGCCCGACCACCCCTCTTACCAGTCCTTCTTCGCAGATTCTCTCGACCATCAGTACGGGTTGTATGTGTCTGCCCTGCTGCCCCCCGGAGTCCGCTTCTGTCGCCTGCTTCGACAATTGGATTTTGCCCTCCCTACCACCTTCAGAGAGGGTGAGAGACCAACACCACCTTGGCTCCAGGCTCCGGTTCATATTTATCTCGACCTCAGCTCACTCCCGAAGGAGGGTACTCCGGCTGCAGTGTATTGCTCACGGTTTGTCGAACTTCGTGCTCGACTTGCCGGTCACACCTTTATTTACACCGATGGCTCCAAAACTGACGATGGTGTCGGCTGTGCCTTTGTCGTCGGGGCCGCCACCTTTAAATACCGGCTCCTCGACCAGTGTTCCAGCTTTACGGCCGAGCTTTTTGCTCTCCATCAGGCCGTTCAGTACGCCCGCCGCCACCACCATTCATCGTATGTACTCTGCTCTGACTCACTCAGTGCTCTTCAGAGCCTTGGAGCTCCATATCCGGTCCATCCCTTGGTTCAACGGATACAGCAGTCCCTCCATTCTTTCGCTGATATTGGTTCTCCTGTCAGCTTTCTGTGGGTTCCCGGACATGTAGGAGTGCCTGGGAATGAGGCTGCGGATGCTGCAGCCAAGGCTGCAGTCCTCCTGCCTCGGCCAGCCTCCCATTGTGTCCCGTCATCTGACGTTCATGGGGATGTTAGTAAGAGGCTTGTGTCGTTGTGTTAGGATGCTTGGTCATCCCTCCAAGGAAACAAGCTCCGGGCAGGAAAGCCACTCCCAACTGGTTGGACAACCTCCTCCCGACCATCTCGGCGAGAGGAGGTCCTTCTGACCAGGTTGCGGATTGGCCATTGCCGGTTTAGCCAACGCTACCTGCTCTCCGGTGACCCAGCCCCGCAGTGCCCTTGTGGTGAGGCATTAACAGTGCGCCATGTTTTATTGTCGTATCCCCGCTTTAGTCAATCTCGTGTTGTCCTGTCCCTGCCATCTACTTTATCGGATATTTTAGCTGATGACGCTCAAGCAGCTGCTCGTGTTCTGCGTTTTATAACTTTGACTGGCTTGTCCGAAGACATCTAACTTTTTTACTTATCTGCATCTTTGTCAAGCCTTTCTGGTGTCCCCCATTCCCCTTGAGTTTTACTAGATTCCATGTGCTCTAATAACTGTGACTGGGCGCTAATGACCTCAGTAGTTGAGCGCCCTTAAACCCCACAAAAAAAAGATTCATCCACCGTACACAGCAAGACCCTAAAAACAAATCACTGATGCAGGTGACTTTATCCTGGCCTTTGAAGGGGATACCCTCCCAGAGGAGGTCAAGGTGGTGGTGTATCGGTGTGATGTAAGCCCTTACATTCCACCACCAATGAGATGCTTTAAATGCTTACAGTTTAGACACATGTCTTTCCACTGCACCAGTGATCCCCTTTGCGCTGACTGTGGGCGCCCCCTCCATGAGGGGTGTGCCTTTGCTCCCATACCAATGTGTGTAAATTCTAATGTGCAGCATCCTCCACACTCACCAGCATGCCCGGTGTACATGAAAGAATGCCAGATTCAAAAGACTTCAGATTGACTTATGTACACCAAGGCTTGTCGAAAGTATGACAAGCTCCATCCCGTGCCTATAAATTCCACTTTTGCTTCAGTTACATCCATTCGCCATTCTATCCCCTCTTCTTCCCAGCCATGCCCCATTCGCCTTCCACATCACCCTCAGTCTTCCACTCCCTGTCCCCTTCCCCCTCCCCATCAGTACCCATACCCACCCCTTCAGGTGCTGCTCTCCTCCCCTGCCAGGGAAGTGCTCTCCTTCGGCAGCTGCTGGTACTGAACCTCCCTGCCAGGACTCCTCTTCCTGGTACCACACTGAAAGGCGAACTGCAGCTCCACATTGGCCATGCGATCTGGGGCCAGTGGGCGCAAAGATTGCCAGGTTTAATTCTGTGCCCAACCTTGCTGCACTCTGTCCTTCTCTTCCTTCACAAGAGAAGAAGCAGAAACATAAGAAAAAGGGCAAGGCCCCTCTGGTACCCCCTGAGGTGCATTCTTCCCCTCCTCCAGTCAATGAACCAATAGTCGGACCCCACCTATATGTATATTACCCTATCCTTACCAGTTGACAGATGGGGACTCGGCGGCGTGACCAGCTCTGGTCTGTTCACTTCCAATTTGGACTCCAGCTTGAGAATCCTCCAGTGGAATTGTAATGGCTATTTGCGTCACCTCTTGGAGTTGCAGTCCGTTCTTTCCTCCTACTCTGCTGCTTGCATTGCTCTCCGGGAGACCCATTTTGTCCATTCTTAGTCACCCACCCGTAGTGGGTTCCACGCTTTCTGTCAAAACTCAATTGGCCCCTTGAGGCCTTCCGGTGGTGTTTGTACCTTGGCCCGCAAGGATATTGTTAGTAAATGGGTTTCCCTCTATACCACTCTGGAAGCAATTGCTGTCAGGCTCCACTAGCCACTACAATCACGATCTGTAATCTATACCTCCTGCCTGACAGGCCACCCACATCCCTTGCCGTAACCACCCTGCAACAACTCCCTTCTCCCTTCCTGCTTCTGGAGGACTTCAATGCCCACAACCCTCTTTGGGGTAGTCAAACGGCAGGACAGTTGAAGCTGTTCTGGCAGGGCTTGACCTCTACCTCATAAACATTGGCCCTCCTACACATTTTAGTCTGGCATACAGCACTTTCTCTGCCATTGACCTCTCCATTGGCAGTCCTGGCCTTCTTCCACGATGACTTACGTGACAGCAATCATTACCCAATCGTTTTGGCTTTCTTTCAGTATATCTCGCTTTGTCACCCTCCCAGGTGGGCCTTCTCTAAACCTGATTGGGGTGCCTTCTCCTCTGTTACCATCCTCCCTGTACTGCCACACAGTAGTAGTGATGAGTCTACACAGACGTTGACTGCTGTCATTCTTCCTGCAGCTGTTCCAGCCATCCCTTCTTCCTTGGGTTCGCCCTGTCGGAAGATGGTCCTTTGGTGGACTCCGGAAATTGCTGTGGCCATAAAAGACTGCCACTGTGCTCTTCAATACTTCAAATGGCACCCTTCTACTGCTCTCGTTCTGGTCCTTAAAAAATTCAACACGTGGACCTGCTAGCTAATCAAATTTCAGAAACGGATTTGGTGGGAGCGATGTGTGGCTGCCATAGGACCGCACTCTCCCTCTTCACAATCTGGGCGAAACTCGGGCGAATTTTTGGCCGTCGTCCTCCCACCGGCGTTGCAGGAATTTCTGTGCATGGTGTTGCCCTTACCTATCTGGACTTTGTCGCAGAGCATTTCGCTCAACACTTTGCCCTAGCCTCTGCATCGACTCAGTATTAAACCATGTTCCTCCTCCTGAAAGAGTGCACGGAACGACTGCCTTTGACTTTAGTTTCACGCTGCTTGGAGCCTTATAATGCCCCATTTAGCGAGTGAGAATTTACCAGCGCCCTCAACATTTGTGCCGACACGGCTCCTGGACCAGATCTGATATATACAACCAAATGCTCCGACACTTATCGGTGACTGGCGACCGTCGTATACTGACTCTTTTCAACTGTCTGTGGAGTGAGGGGGTATTTCCTACCCAGTGGCAGGAAAGCATGTTGAAGCCTGGGAAGCCACCTCTTCAGTTGGATAGCTACCGTCCAATTAGCTGTACTAACACCCTCTGCAAGCTCCTTGAATGCGTGGTGAGTCAGCGGCTGTTTTGGACCCTTGAATCCCACGACCTTCTGTCATCGGCTCAAATTGGTTTTCGCTGTAGCTGCTCTGCAGTGGATAACTTGGTCCACCTGGAGTCTATCTGGTCGGCCTTTGCCCATTGGCAACACCTCATTGCGGTTTTCTTTGACCTGCATAAAGCCTACGACACCACATGGCGCCACCACATCCTCACCATCCTTCATGAATGGGGCCTTCGTGGCGCTCTGCACGTTTTTATCCGTAAGTTTCATTCTTGTAACTCTTTGCTGGGTCCAAGTTGGTTCCTCCTACAGCGCTTCCCATCGGCAAGAAAACGGGGTTCCACAGGGTTCTGTGCTCAGCGTCCCTCTTTCTCGTTGCCATTAATGGACTGGTGGCGGCTGCTGGGCCGACAGTGTCCCCCTCTTTGTATGCTGACGATTTTTGTACCTACATCGCTTCCTCCATAATGGGCGCTGCAGAATACCGTCTACAGGGGGCAATCTACCAAGCGCAATCTTGGACACTTTCCCATAACTTTGTTTTCCGTGGCCAAGTCGTTTGTCGTGCATTTCTGCTGTCGCTGTACAGTCCATCCCCATCTGGACCTGTTCCTGAATGACCAGTCCTCCGAGGTGGTGGACACCCATCACTTCTTGGGTCTGGTCTTAGATGACTGGTTGACATGGCTCCCTCATCTTCGCCAGCTGAAGAGGATGTGCTAGTTACATATCAATGTTGTTAGATGTCTGTGCAATACCACGTGGGGTGCAGACCGCTCTATCCTCCTGCGATTGTACAAAGTGCTGGTCCAGTCTCGATTAGACTATGGGAGTTCTGTCTGTGGTTCTGTGTCACCTTCGACATTGCAGGACATGACCCATCCACCATTGTGGGGTACGCCTAGCGACTGGTGCCTTCCAGACTAGCCCTGTGATTAGCCTTCTCGCAGAGGTAGGGATTCCACTGCTGCGAGTTTTGCGCCAAGAACAGCTGATGTATTACGCACTCCACATTCGCTGCACCCCAAAGCACCCTAATTATGCTCTCCTTTATCCAGACATGGAGCTTAACCTCCCGCGGCCCCCCCCCCCCCCAGGGGGTCTACAACTCTTTTGTGGATACGTGCGTAGCGAGCACGGGACCCCAAGCTAATGTGGCCCTCCTCCCTTTCCGGGCTGCATACCCTCACTTTCCGCATCCTTCCCCGTCCCCCATCTTCGCCCCCCCCCCCCTCACCTCTAGCTCTTTCCTTCCCTTTCTCTCCATCTGGGAGTATGGTTTGTGCCTACGTCTGGAGACGGACGCTCGAAACTGTTACAAATTCCTTGCTTTCTATACTTGCCAGTCTTCGTCCTTCCTCTGTCCTTCTCTTCTCCTTTCCTCTTCTCTTTGCCCTTTTCTCCGCTTCGGCGTTTGAGACCCCTCTTCTTTCCTTTCCCTTTCTCTTTCTTCCTCCCTGTGCGTGTCTGAAGGCCGACCCACGCACTTCCATGCGTAGCCGGTGACGGGGTAACGCGTAATTCCCCGCCCCGGGTAGACAGGTAGGACACGTACCTACCCCCTGGTAACGGCCAGGCCCAGGGAGGGTTGATTACCCGAGCTGATACCTTCCGAAAGTGCCGATTGGTCCCTCCGTCCGTTTGTGGGGAGGTGTGACCTGAGGTGTGAACAATCACCTAAGGCGGGAGTGCCCTCAGAGAGGGCCCCCACAAGGGAGGAGCGCGCCATCGGAGACGCCGGTAATCATGGGGGATTCTTCCGCAATGGTTTCCTCACCTGCCACTATGTCTGCTCACAAGCGTAAGTTCACTGAGTCTCAGCCACAGACAGTTCTTCCATCGTTGCCACAGTTCCTTGTTGTTTCTTGGTCTGACGAAGTTCACGACTTCTCCACGGTCAACCCTTTCATTATTCAGAAAGGTGTAGACGCAATTGCAGGTCCTGTAAAGTCTTGTTCCAGATTACGGAATGGCACGCTGTTGTTAGAAACAGTCAGTGCCCTCCAGGCACAAAAATTGCTGCGTGCCTCACTACTACACACCTTCCCTGTCCGGGTGGAACCGCACCGTACATTAAATTCCTCGTGTGGAGTCGTTTATACACGCTCCCTCGATGGATTGTCTGACGAAGAAATTCAGCACTACCTGTCTGACCAGGGCGTAACGGCTGTTCATAGGGTTATGAAAAGGGTTGACACGAACATCATTCCAACCCGCACTGTCTTCTTGATCTTTGACAAAGTTCAACTCCCATCGAAAATCAAAGCAAGCTATGGGATAATTTCCGTTCGCCCTTAAGTCCCAAACCCAACGCGTTGCTATCGGTGTCAGCGGTTCAATCACACCAGCCAGTCCTGGTCCAATCCGGCCAAATGTGTCACGTGTGGCAAGGATGCCCATGAGGGTGCTTGTCCACCTCCATCCCCTCGCTGCATCAACTGTATGGGTGACCACGCTGCTTCGTCTCAAGATTGCCCCGTTTTTAAGGACGAAAAGCTCATCCAGGAAATTAGGGTGAAGGAAAAGGTGTCGACCTTTGCTGCTCGAAAATTATTCGCCAGTCGAAAGCCCACCGTGCCTCAGACAGGAAAATACAGCACTGTCCTTGCTTCTCCTTGGCCAACAAAGGAGGCGGCCATGCAGACTTGCGACCTCACCTTTAGTGCCACGGTCGTCAGATCGGCCAGCGGAAAGATCGCCCGTTCAACCTCACCACTTTCGCCTGCCCACTCTCTGGCTCACCCTTCGTCGGGTTCTGCTAAATCTCGAAACCAAAAGTCAGACACCAAGACTTCGAAAAAAGAGCATACTCGTGAAGAGTTTTTACGTACCGCAACTTCCCAACCATCGGTTCCTCCTTCATCTAAACATCATACTTCCCAGAAGGCTACAAAGAAACCCAGTTCCTCGCCTTCTCCGCCAAGGCGTGTCGCATCTACAGCACCACCTGGCGGAAATCGCCCTCGGCCGTCTTCTGTGTCGCCGAGGCGCACTGCTGGCGGCCGATCAACCGGCCGATCGCTGGTGGCAGGAGCTGCTCCAGAACAACCTATGGATCAGGATCTTCTGGCTTCGGCTGAATGCCATTCCATGCTGTCGGTCGCAAGCTCTGTGCAGTCGATGAGTTGACAGCAACCTTGATCACACTCCTCCATTTTCTGTTCACCCTATGTCCATTATCCACTGGAATATCCGCGGTATTGGAGCCAATCGGGATGAATTGTCGATCCTCTTACGATCCTACTCGCCGGTCATCTTCTGTCTTCAGGAAACAAAGCTGCATCCCCATGACCGCTTTGTTCTCCCTCATTTTCAGTCTGTCCGGTATGATCTCCCCTCTGTTAAAGGCACTCCAGCCCATGGTGGACTCATGATTCTTCTCCATGAAACTCTCCATTATCACCCAATCCATTTAAACACTTCCTTCCAAGCTGTCGCCGTCCGTCTTTCCCTTTCCGGATACACATTCTCTCTTTGTACTGTATACATTCCATCGTCCACACCAATGGCACGAGCTGATCTCCTTCATCTTCTTGGTTAGCTTTCACCCCCCTATTTGCTGGTTGGGGACTTCAATGCCCACCACCCGCTTTGGGGATCTCCGCATCCTTGTCCACGTGGCTCACTATTGCTAGACGTCTTCCACCAAGCGGATCTAGTTTGCCTCAACACCGGGGTCCCTACATTTTTGTCTGCCTCCACGACAAATTTATCTCATTTGGACCTTGCGGTCGGTACTGTTCCGCTAGCTCGGCGCTTCGAATGGTTCGCCCTTGACGATACACACTCGAGTGACCACTTTCCATGTGTCCTTAGACTGCAGCCTCAACTGCCATACATGCGCCCGCGACGCTTGAAGTTTGCCCAAGCCGATTGGACACTTTTTTCGTCTCTAGCGACATTCGATGACCGTCACTTTCCCAGCGTCGACGATGAGGTCACAGACATTACCGACGTTATTCTTACAGCTGCGGAACATTCAATACCACGCACCTCCGAATTGCACCGGCGCCCCCCAGTTCCTTGGTGGAACGAGGCATGCCGTGATGCAATACGTGAGCGGCGACGTGCTCTCCGCGTTTTCCGCCACCACCTACTTTGGCCAACTGTATCCGCTATAAACAGTTCCGAGCGCGATGCCGTCGCGTCATCCGCGATAGCAAGAAGGCAAGCTGGAAATTCTTTATTAGCTCATTTAACACCTTCACTCCCTCCTCGGAAGTTTGGAGTCGGCTTCGACGGTTCTCAGGCGCGCCTAGTTTCTCCCCGGTCTCTGGGCTCACTGTCGTGCATGATAAATTAGTGGACCCCGTCGCAATTTCTAACTCGTTGGGTCAGCACTTTGCTGAGATTTCGAGCTCTTCAAATTACCCGCCAGCGTTTCTCCCGAAGAAACGTGCAGTGGAAGTGCGACCTCTTGCTTTCTCCTCTCAAAATCGGGAAAGCTGCAATACTGTTTCCTCCATGCAGGAACTCCAACATGCACTCTCTTCTTCTCGCTCCTCCGCCCCAGGACCGGATGATATCCACGTCCACATGTTGCAGCATTTATCAACCCTTAGTCTGCGTTTCCTCCTCCGCCCTTATAATCGAATTTGGACCGACAGTACTTTTCCCAGACGATGGCGGGAAGCTATCGTCGTTCCTGTTCCGAAACCTGGAAAGGACAAACATCTCCCTTATAGCTATCGCTCCATTTCTCTCACGAGTAGTGTCTGTAAGGTTTTGGAGCATATGGTGAATTACCGTTTAGCGTGGTGGCTGGAATACCGCAGTCTTTTAACACCTCCCCAATGCGGTTTCCGAAAGCATCGTTCTGCAGTTGACCATCTTGTTGCTCTCTCCACTTATATCATGAACAATTTTCTCCGGAAACGCCAAACATTAGCAATATTTCTTGATCTGGAGAGAGCATACGATACCTGTTGGAGGACAGGCATCCTCCGCACACTGTTCTCTTGGGGCTTTCGAGGTCGGCTGCCCCTTTTGCTTCGCGAATTTATGGCAGAGCGCACATTTAGGGTGCGGGTGAACACTACTCTCTCCCGTACTTTCTCCCAAGAAACCGGGGTACCCCAGGGCTCCGTGCTGAGTGTTGTACTGTTTGCCGTTGCCATCAATCCAATTATGGATTGTCTCCTTCCTGATGTCTTGGGCTCCCTCTTTGTGGACGATTTTGCGATCTACTACAGTTCTCAACGGACCAGCCTTCTTGAACGACGTCTTAAAGGATGTCTCGATCGCCTCCACTCTTGGAGCATCGAAACCGGCTGTGTTAATTTTTGGCGACGTAAGGAGTTTCTTCCGCCCTCCTTACATCTAGGTCCTGTCAACCTTCCGTTTTCAGACGTCGCTAAATTCATGGGTCTTATGTTTGACAGAAAACTGTGCTGGTCCTCCCACTCTTATCTTTCGGCTCGCTGTCTGCGATCCCTTAACACCCTGTGTGTACTGAATGGTACCTCCTGGGGAGCGGACCGAGTGGTCCTTCTCCGCCTCTATCGCGCCTTAGTGCGCTCGAAATTGGACTATGGAAGCATAGTCTACTCCTCTGCTCGGCCGTCTATTCTTCGGCGTCTCGACTCTATCCATCACTGTGGATTACGTTTAGTGTCTGGAGCTTTTTACACCAGCCCTGTGGAAAGCCTCTATGCTGAGACTGCTGAACCTCCGCTGTCCAGTCGGCGAGCAGTCCTTCTGAGTCGTTATGCTAGCCATCTGTCTTCCATGCCTACTAATCCAGCCCATGACATTTTTTTCGACGCCTCCTTTGATGTAGGGCATGCAGGCCGCCCCTCCTCCCTACTACCACCGGGAGTCCGCTTCCGTCAACTGCTCCATTCTCTTTCCTTCCGCTTTCCTAAAACTTTCTTGACAACTTGGGGTACAGCACCGCCTTGGCTCCGTCCCCGGATCTGCCTGCTCCGTGACCTTTGTCGATTTCCCAAGGATGGTACCCCTACACTTGTTCATCGTCGGGCATTTGCTGCTCTATGTGCACAAATGACGGACGCCACATTTATTTACACAGACGGCTCGAAAACATCGTTAGGTGTAGTGAGTGCCTATATTGTTGGCGACACCCCAAATCACTTTCGGCTTCCCGACCAGTGTTCGGTTTATACTGCGGAGCTTTACGCTGTTCTCCAGGCTGTCCACTACATCCGCCGCCATCAGCGGATACAATACGTTATCTGCTCAGATTCCCTCAGCTCTCTCCTCAGTCTCCAAGCTCTTTATCCTGTGCACCCTCTGGTGCACCGGATTCAGGACTGTCTGCGCTTGCTCCACCTGGGGGGCGTCTCGGTGGCGTTCCTCTGGCTCCTGGGACACGTTGGTATCTGTGGAAATGAGGCGGCCGATATTGCAGTCTCTCTTCTTCGGCCAGCTATTCAGTCGATTCCCTTCGCCGATCTACGGAGCGTTTTATGTCGTCGTGTTGTTCATTTATGGCACGCGCATTGGTCGACACTTCCCCATAATAAATTGCGGGACGTGAAAGCTCTTCCTTGTGCTTGGACCTCTTCCTCCCGAACGCGTCGTCGGGATGAGGTAATTTTAACTAGACTCCGGATAGGGCACTGTCTTTTTAGCCATCGACATCTTTTAAGCGGTGATCCTCCCCCACTCTGTCCCCACTGCTCTCAGCTGTGGATGGTAAGACACCTTTTAATTGAGTGCCCCTATTTTAATCCGTTACGCTCCCGTCTACAGTTATCGCGTGATATATCGTCGATTTTAGCAAATGACACGCGCTCAGCCGACCCCGTTCTCAAGTTTATTAGTGCCAGTGAAATGACGTCAGTCATTTGAAGCTTTTTTTGGGGACAACCAACCCCTTTCTGTAGTGGATTTTTAAGCCTTCCTTCTGCTTTGTTTCTCCAATTTTATGGCTTTCGTTCCCATTGCTGCTGGTTTCCATTTTCGGTTTTTTTACTGTTTCCTAAGTCACGGACCGGGCGCTAATGACCATAGCAGTTTTGCGCCCTAAAACCCAAATAAAACGAAAGAAACAAAAAAAAAAGTTACGGTTCTTGGTCGTGTCCTTCTCTTCGGTTACACGTTTCCACTGATAGAAAAATAGCTTCGCATCCGGCAAACCTAAACGTGATACCAAGGTAGGCGTGAAACGTTATTTACATAGTAAAATTTGAACATGAAGAGCAGTACTATTAGTAATTTGGATTTCGGATTGAAAACGGTAAAATTGTTCGAATTTGTTCACGGAATACTTCATTTGACTCAATACTTAGGCTACTGTTTCATGTTAAAATATTTCTGTAAAAAGAAAAGAAACGGCAGAGTCTACCATATGATCGACGAAGTTGGTTCAAGATGAAAACTATACAACGTTCATTACTCGAGTCCAATTGAAGTTACTTCATAGCTGACGTCTGTGTCTGCCGCTACAGTGTTGCCACATTGGCTGCCGGCTACCACTCGGTTATAGGCGAAATACAAATACGACTTTTAATATGTAATGTCGGAAGCAGCCGCCACCGCCGCGAAGTATGACGGAAATCGGTGAGGCTTTATCGACAGCTGTTTTGAAATGAACACTGACTGAAATGTAGTAGACATGTTCTAAACGAAAAACGTGATAGCAAGAAAAATAAGAGCAAATAAAGTCAATACGACGATTACAATGATGCGGCAAAGCTTTAAAAATGCAAAAAATATAGTTAACTAATGATCAAAGATAGCTTTTGATTAGATTTAGAAGAATAAAAAAATTCGTTGAATTTGACGGGATTAAAACATACGAACTTTTGCGTGTCAGGTTTATATGCTAACTGCTATGCTGTACCATTACACTGAGAAAGGTTTTTGTGCTTGATTCTGGTAACCCCGTTGCAACGATTAATTGCAGCCTTATAAAATTCTAGTTAACACAATGCTGTTGAAAGCTTATCTAATGTAAGCAGATATCCGCGTATTGTGCGGAGGAATGCTGTAGCGTTTGTTAGCGCTGTGTATGAAAAGTTGTATAATGTCAGCATAGTGTGTGTGTGTGTGTGTGTGTGTGTGTGTGTGTGTGTGTGTGTGTGTGTGTGTGTGCGCCCTGTAGTTATGTGTGATGAAATACTAAATAGAAGGGAAGGGATAGATCGAGGATTTGGGATCCAAACACATTAAGGAAGCGGAACAAGGAATTTGAAGTGAACTAATTGTTGTGACAGTTTGGCAACGGCGAACGTTTCGGGCGTGACGTTGAGCGCTCCGATTGGAGGAAATCAGCTACAACGAGTAAAGTGTCAACTATCAAGTAATTTTAATTGGAGTATAGGAAGTATTCGTAACAGAACAGTCTGCAATGAGGGTCGACCAACAACGAAATAATGTTCCGCAAAACTGAACGAATACGAATTCAGTAGGATTAACAGCAATCCCTGTTTCGGTACTGCTATATTTACGTAAACATCGCTTCCCTTTATGTAATGGTATCCCGGATGTACTATCATCATTCAGACTTCGTTACAATAGTGCACGTAACTAGTTTTTCGTTCTTTTTCTGCGAGAAAAAAGTAGGTAGTGGAAAGTTACAATTTTTTAAGTTCCTTCTCCAAGATGTGACACACGATCGTTCACTACACGAAACTTACTTTGGGTTACCACGGGCGGTTTCAAGTGGTTAGGAGTCCAGAGTCCTGGGAGAAAAACATTTTGTTCTCCTAAACACCTATACGAAGTTTGTCCAAAAAGCAGAGGAAATTTTGTAATTTCCCGTATAGTATTAGATTCACGCAATTTTCTTGTTGTGTTGGTAACCATGTCGAAAAATATATTTACGTCAGCCATATTGAATTTTTATCCTTAGTTACCAAAACAGTTACATGTGATTCGATATTTTGTGTATAAGGGGATCACAGGACTTGTACTAAATACCGCTATGAGAACGATATAGAGTGTAGCAAAGTTTTAGAAACGTTTATGAGTAAACAAGCAGGAGGTTAAAGTCCCAGCTTTGACACAGATTTTAATTCATTACTTCAGTTTCTTATAGTAAATGAGGGTTTATGAGAGGTACAAGTTTTTTTCTATGAAGGCCGTAGATGACGAGCGCCCTGGGTCTCACACATAAACAACCAGTTATATTGGGGAATAGTTGAAAAACTTTACCCATTGAAAAAATCCTGTCAAACCACAAAAAACTAATACGCTCCTCTTTAAAAGACTGACAAAAACTGAGTCGGCTGGCACGGTTCTCATTTCACTTTTCTAACAAAAAATTTTGGCTTCGGGATCGAACCCGAGCCGAAGGCTGAAATGTTCCGTCTGCTGTCATCTGCTATATGAGAACAACTGACACTAACCGTAATTAGCGGGCTGCTTGAGTTTGCACACGCAACGGCCAGCTTGTCTAATTTCAGTGCTAATTAACTCGGAAGTGGCGAAACGTATCGAATTTTTTTTTTGTTAGTTGTTTCTCACTGCAACCTACTTTGCAACACTCAAGCTTTTCAGATTATGTCTGACCACCCTGTATGAAGTGTCAAGGAGGGAACGCGGAAAACTGTGCAGTCATTGTCATGATGAAGAAACGGAGCGATTTATGTAACGTTCAAAGGAGCATGATCATGGGTGGGAGTATTTCCGAAACGCAGAGTTTGTAAACCGTTCGCGTGCGATCATGGTTGAAGTATATCGCGCGCGGGAATATGGCACTATCCAAAACCAGTGCTGAGGCAACTGTGTTCGTCACAGGCTGATGGCCCTAGATGTCAAGGGTGAACGACGGCTATGAAGGTGAGCAGGGGTGAATGCAGACCAAACTCCTGAGCAGCTGACTACCCAGATGAATCAAGGGGCTAGCCAGTCTCCTCGACGGTCGTCCAGCGAACATTGCTGTCTATGGGTCTATGCAAGAGGTGCCCACGCTGACAGCTGTTAATTGGCGAAGAAGGCTAGAATTGGGATAGAAATAACGCAACTGGACGTCCACAGACCGACGACAGGTGAACTTTTCAGATGTAGTTTTACGTTTCACCGGCGTGAAAAGTCTGAAAGCAAATAGCCTACAGCAATTGTCGGAAGGGTCCAGGCCGGAGGAAGGAGCATTATGGTCTGGGGAATGTTGGCATTCCCTGTGAGATGACGTAATTCTGAAAGTCACAATGGATCAACACAGGTATGCGTCTGTCCTTGGTGACAATGTCCGCCCTTACATGCAGTTTATTTTTCCCCAGCATGATGGCACCTCCAGCAGGACACTGCAATATGTCACACAGTTGGCAGAGTATATGTGTGTTTTGATGAGCAACAGGATGACTTTACCGTACTGCCCTGGCTACCAAATCTCCCCCCCCCCCCCCACAATATCTAAACGCAATCGAGAAAGTGAAAGACCATCCGAAACGGACTATATCCTCAACCGAGAAACCTAGCGTGGAAGGCCACGGCACTAGTCAGCTTGGTTCTACATTCCTGCTGGTTCCTTCCAGAACCCAAGACACTTCATGGCTGTCCTGTAGCGGTCCATACCGCAAAAAGTGGTTATTCCAGCTTTTGACAGGTGGTCTCTCATCCAACACAAATTCGCTTTACACTACTGCACATATAAATGCACATCATCTTTAGGGTACACCTACCGTATACGCCGGCCGCGGTGGTCTCGCGGTTAAGGCGCTCAGTCCGGAACCGCGCCACTGCAACGGTCGCAGGTTCGAATCCTGCCTCGGGCATGGATATGTGTGATGTCCTTAGGTTAGTTAGGTTTAAGTAGTTCTAAGTTCTAGGGGACTGATGACCACAGAAGTTAAGTCCCATAGTGCTCAGAGCCATTTTGAACCTACCGTATACATAAAATGCGGCGTTAGATTTGTAAGTACAGAGAATTCCTTATGGTAAAAAGTTTTTTTTGTGGGGTGCTGATACTGCCATTTCGGGGTCCAGAAAGCTTGTGTAGGCGTGCAGTGCCCACTGCATGGAAAGTGCCATAGAATTTAATTGCTGAAAAAAAGAGAATGTTGACTAAAATTTGGCGACGTTAGAATTGTTTAGATGACACCAGAACCATGGAAATGTTTTCAGTACATCCGTCAAAACTTCATTTACCTCAGACTGGATATTAAGTGCGTGTAGAAGTACCATAATTCTGAATCTCTGAAGCTCGGTAACGGATAATAATATTGAAAAAAGTTTGAAGATTCCAGGAGATCATCATCTTCGGAATGTATGGTAAAAGTTTCGGCGATTATCCGTGCGGTACCCAAAAACTGTAGTTAGCGGTGTTTTTTCAGGTACCGCCCATGAACAAATGGTGACATCCCCAGGAACAGGACAGGGATTGGAACTCCTTATGGAAGGCTAAGCCCCAATTATGACATTATTTCTCGCAGTTTGCATTTATTTTTTTATGAGATAATCACAACTGAGAAAGGGTTCATTTGTTCCAAAGAATTCGAACAATTGTAAATAGTGAATGACATAAGTTCAAATATTGTGCTTCACAATCCATTGTTTTTAAAGAGAAGGGTGCAACAAAAATTTAAAACTTTTAGTTGAGGCGGTGCTGAATGACAACTACAGAATCGGCATACCAGTTGCTGGACAAACGTTGAATACTGAATAAACTGTGAATTTAGCAAAGCCAGTCAGGTAAAAAAAAGATGTAATTGTATATTAAGCAATACCCGAAACTGTTTCAGAACAGTCTTTAAGAAAGGCCCTTCTTCAGAATGAATTAATTAGCAAGAACTGATTAACAAATGTTTGAGTCAATAGCAGTAAGTCCTTAATATCACAGGCCTGCACCAGCACTTACGATCAGTGGGCTAGATAGAATCTCAGGACGCGAGGCACTGAGGAACAATGGACTAAACGTTACAGAAGAAAAGGCAAACTCAACTAAGAGAGTTGACGAAGCGGCGTGAAAGCTGCCCGCGGAGGTAAGTGACGGCGTCAGACCTCGCACTGCCCAACAGCCAGAATTTCGGAGTCGCACCGCACCGAAAAAACGCTCGCGGCAATACACTTGACTCCAGTCCCGGTTTCCCCCCTTATCACGCAACCAAGGCGAGAAACACTACGTGGTAGGAAACAGCACAGCGATGAAATCTCCTAAGCAATACAGGTCCCAATCAAACTGTAATACAGGCACAATAGCCCTTCGCCAGAGGTCGCGCAAGAGACACCTAAGTCCCTTCAATTAGGTACAATTAAATGATCAACTTACTGGCCTGTGTGCTAGAATTTGAATATCGATTATATTATATACAGAACAAACTTAGTGAAAACTCTAAAGTAGACAAATTAAATTTAATATACTTTGCCGCACCAATTAGTTAAATTGAAAACAGTTAAAAAATTACTTAATCTGATGGATAATGAGCACTCAAACACCACCCCAAAAATGTTTGCGTTTGAGGTTTGAACGTAAGATTACAAAAGCCAAACTAGACCTTACCTCAAAATCACAGGGCAATGGCGAGCAACTTACCAATTCCTCCATAGTAAGTCGTGAAGACCTATCCAGGCAACGAATCAAAACTAAAACGAATACATATTAAAACATGAACATACAATAGATGAATGACCAGTGTTAAGCACAAATGAGCAGAAACTCTTATGATACTAGCACCCTGGCAACTCTTATGATACTAGCACCCTGGCAGGAGACAGTATTAAATAAGTGATGGGTTTGGAAACCTTCAGCTCAATACAATAACCTTAAACACACTGAGTTCATTATGAAGAGCACTGTCACTACCAAATAATTTGTAAAAATTCCTCTTTAAGTCGTGATCAAAGACCTTGACAGGGGAACAATTACAAATAGGAAACCTTAAGGTTATATTGGAACAAATAAACTCTCAGAAGCATTAATAAAATGCTGGAGAGCAATACGACCCAAGACAGAGGCACAAACGTCCTGCCCCAAGACAACTCGCGACATCAGCAACCATGCTATTGAGCATCTCGTCACATGTGCGAAAAAGCTGGAGACTGTCGCATTACGCTCACAGCGTTCAAGTTAATGCAGCATAAACCACCAGGTTGCGGTTGTTTCATGCAATGAATGGAATGCACGAGTACAAAAAAACGCCTTCCCAACCACTGATCTTTCTTGTTACACCACAGATAAACATCACAGTGTAAGCATTGCCTCACATAAGGCACAAAAATAAACATGGGTACTGCCTCCTGCCCCAATGTCAATGTCTTCTGCCCCCTCTTTCCTTCTTCTGCCCCCTCTTTCCTTCTTCTGCCCCCTCTTTCCTTCTTCTACCCCCTCTTTCCTTCTTCTACCCCCTCTTTCCTTCTTCTACCCCCTCTTTCCTTCTTCTACCCCCTCTTTCCTTCTTCTACCCCCTCTTTCCTTCTTCTACCCCCTCTTTCCTTCTTCTACCCCCTCTTTCCTTCTTCTACCCCCTCTTTCCTTCTTCTACCCCCTCTTTCCTTCTTCTACCCCCTCTTTCCTTCTTCTACCCCCTCTTTCCTTCTTCTACCCCCTCTTTCCTTCTTCTACCCCCTCTTTCCTTCTTCTGCCCCCTCTTTCCTTCTTCTGCCCCCTCTTTCCTTCTTCTGCCCCCTCTTTCCTTCGTCTGCGCCCTCTTTCCTTCGTCTGCGCCCTCTTTCCTTCGTCTGCGCCCTCTTTCCTTCGTCTGCCCCCCTCTTTCCTTCGTCTGCCCCCCTCTTTCCTTCGTCTGCCCCCCTCTTTCCTTCGTCTGCCCCCCTCTTTCCTTCGTCTGCCCCCCTCTTTCCTTCGTCTGCCCCCCTCTTTCCTTCGTCTGCCCCCCTCTTTCCTTCGTCTGCCCCCCTCTTTCCTTCGTCTGCCCCCCTCTTTCCTTCGTCTGCCCCCCTCTTTCCTTCGTCTGCCCCCCTCTTTCCTTCGTCTGCCCCCCTCTTTCCTTCGTCTGCCCCCCTCTTTCCTTCGTCTGCCCCCCTCTTTCCTTCGTCTGCCCCCCTCTTTCCTTCGTCTGCCCCCCTCTTTCCTTCGTCTGCCCCCCTCTTTCCTTCGTCTGCCCCCCTCTTTCCTTCGTCTGCCCCCCTCTTTCCTTCGTCTGCCCCCCTCTTTCCTTCGTCTGCCCCCCTCTTTCCTTCGTCTGCCCCCCTCTTTCCTTCGTCTGCCCCCCTCTTTCCTTCGTCTGCCCCCCTCTTTCCTTCGTCTGCCCCCCTCTTTCCTTCGTCTGCCCCCCTCTTTCCTTCGTCTGCCCCCCTCTTTCCTTCGTCTGCCCCCCTCTTTCCTTCGTCTGCCCCCCTCTTTCCTTCGTCTGCCCCCCTCTTTCCTTCGTCTGCCCCCCTCTTTCCTTCGTCTGCCCCCCTCTTTCCTTCGTCTGCCCCCCTCTTTCCTTCGTCTGCCCCCCTCTTTCCTTCGTCTGCCCCCCTCTTTCCTTCGTCTGCCCCCCTCTTTCCTTCGTCTGCCCCCCTCTTTCCTTCGTCTGCCCCCCTCTTTCCTTCGTCTGCCCCCCTCTTTCCTTCGTCTGCCCCCCTCTTTCCTTCGTCTGCCCCCCTCTTTCCTTCGTCTGCCCCCCCCTCTTTCCTTCGTCTGCCCCCCCCCCTCTTTCCTTCGTCTGCCCCCCCCCCTCTTTCCTTCGTCTGCCCCCCCCCTCTTTCCTTCGTCTGCCCCCCCCCTCTTTCCTTCGTCTGCCCCCCCCCTCTTTCCTTCGTCTGCCCCCCCCCTCTTTCCTTCGTCTGCCCCCCCCCCTCTTTCCTTCGTCTGCCCCCCCCTCTTTCCTTCGTCTGCCCCCCCCCTCTTTCCTTCGTCTGCCCCCCCCCTCTTTCCTTCGTCTGCCCCCCCCCTCTTTCCTTCGTCTGCCCCCCCCCTCTTTCCTTCGTCTGCCCCCCCCTCTTTCCTTCGTCTGCCCCCCCCTCTTTCCTTCGTCTGCCCCCCCCCTCTTTCCTTCGTCTGCCCCCCCCTCTTTACATCTTCTGCCCCCCCCCCTCTTTACATCTTCTGCCCCCCCCCTCTTTACATCTTCTGCCCCCCCCCTCTTTACATCTTCTGCCCCCCCCCTCTTTACATCTTCTGCCCCCCCCTCTTTACATCTTCTGCCCCCCCCTCTTTACATCTTCTGCCCCCCCCTCTTTACATCTTCTGCCCCCCCCTCTTTACATCTTCTGCCCCCCCCTCTTTACATCTTCTGCCCCCCCCTCTTTACATCTTCTGCCCCCCCCTCTTTACATCTTCTGCCCCCCCCTCTTTACATCTTCTGCCCCCCCCTCTTTACATCTTCTGCCCCCCCCTCTTTACATCTTCTGCCCCCCCCTCTTTACATCTTCTGCCCCCCCCCTCTTTACATCTTCTGCCCCCCCCCCTCTTTACATCTTCTGCCCCCCCCCTCTTTACATCTTCTGCCCCCCCCCCCTCTTTACATCTTCTGCCCCCCCCCCCCTCTTTACATCTTCTGCCCCCCCCCCCTCTTTACATCTTCTGCCCCCCCCCCTCTTTACATCTTCTGCCCCCCCCCCTCTTTACATCTTCTGCCCCCCCCCCTGTTTACATCTTCTGCCCCCCCCCCCTGTTTACATCTTCTGCCCCCCCCCCCCTCTTTACATCTTCTGCCCCCCCCCCTCTTTACATCTTCTGCCCCCCCCCCTGTTTACATCTTCTGCCCCCCCCCCTGTTTACATCTTCTGCCCCCCCCCCCCTGTTTACATCTTCTGCCCCCCCTGTTTACATCTTCTGCCCCCCCTGTTTACATCTTCTGCCCCCCCTGTTTACATCTTCTGCCCCCCCTGTTTACATCTTCTGCCCCCCCTGTTTACATCTTCTGCCCCCCCTGTTTACATCTTCTGCCCCCCCTGTTTACATCTTCTGCCCCCCCTGTTTACATCTTCTGCCCCCCCTGTTTACATCTTCTGCCCCCCCTGTTTACATCTTCTGCCCCCCCTGTTTACATCTTCTGCCCCCCCTGTTTACATCTTCTGCCCCCCCTGTTTACATCTTCTGCCCCCCCTGTTTACATCTTCTGCCCCCCCTCTTTACATCTTCTGCCCCCCCTCTTTACATCTTCTGCCCCCCCTCTTTACATCTTCTGCCCCCCCTCTTTACATCTTCTGCCCCCCCTCTTTACATCTTCTGCCCCCCCTCTTTACATCTTCTGCCCCCCCTCTTTACATCTTCTGCCCCCCCTCTTTACATCTTCTGCCCCCCCTCTTTACATCTTCTGCCCCCCCTCTTTACATCTTCTGCCCCCCCTCTTTACATCTTCTGCCCCCCCTCTTTACATCTTCTGCCCCCCCTCTTTACATCTTCTGCCCCCCCTCTCTCTTCCTTCTTGTTCTGCCCCCCCCCCACATTTCCTTGTTGTTCTGCCGCCCCCCCCAACTTCCTTGTTGTTCTGCCGCCCCCCCCCCCCCCCCACTTCGCCTTTGACGTCCTTCGTACTTATGCCGCCGCCCCCCGCCCTCCCCCCTCTTAGCATCAAAGGAAACTCGATCATAGGTCTGTGGTTTGGAACGCCCCTCCGTTACGGGCATCATTTTGGAAGATACATATAATACCATTATACTTCATGAAACTAGTGGCAATGACGCGGAAATATTTCACGATGTCCCACAACAAATTTAGCATTTTTCAACCGGAATTGGCAGAGAAAAAAGTAGCACTATTTATTAAAGACCAGTCATGAAAAGCAGACTAGCACTGACGGAAAGTTCATTCCAGGCAAACAGAAGCCTACTAGTATCAAACATAGGCCTTAGTTTGAGGAGGAAATGTGTGACAATGTACGTTTCGAGCATAGTATTGTACTGCAGTGAAACATGGACTTTAGGAAAAGAACAGAATCGAAGCCTTTGAGATGCGATGTAACAGACGAATGTTAGGTGGAGTGATAAGGTAAGGAATGTGGTTCTCCGCAAAGTCGAAGACTAATGTAATAAATGGAAAATACTGATAAGAGACAGAACGATAAGACATCTGTTACGATATCAGAGAATAGATTCCATGGTACTAGAAGAAAAAGAAAACTGTAGACAAAGACACTAATTGGAATACGCCTAGCAAATAACTGAGGACATAGGTTTCGATATTACTGAGAGATGAAAATGTTGACGTAGGAGAGGAATTCTTGGCGGACCGCAGAAAACCAGCCAGAAGCTGACTACTCAAAAGGCCGGTGGCAAATCAGGTGTAATTGATAAAGAAGCATTGAGCAACTGCAATTTCTTCCGTAAGAAGTGCCCTCTTGGAACTATGACAAAAACTATTAATTAGCTGATAAATTATACGTTCATAGTTTACAAACGAGAAGTCGAAAAGTAAATTCAGAGACTAAAGGCGAGTGAAGAACGTTATAGTTTAGTTTTCTCCTTCTCAAATAAAAGGAGCTTCAATTGGAACGCCTTGAGCTGGTCAAGCATGTGTACTATCAACAAATATTGCCCCTATAGCGAGACGTCAGCCAGAAAAGCAACATCTAATATCCATTTTGGTTCTATGAAGTAAGGAATTTCTAGCCCTTTCTTCACGAGTTACAAGAAACTAAAGAACCTTATTTCTGCTGATCAACTGAAGGTGTAGCGGTAAGGTATGTCTCCGTATCTCGAAGAAACCCTCTGAGCTGATGATGACTGACACTGTACCTACGTACAAAAATGACACATTTGATTATAATGTCCAGCACATGACGAAGTTCCACACTTAAAGTACACAATGCCCCCTGGTGTGCATACAGCATGTGTCCTTTCCAGTCACTCTTAAGTTTATTTTTTACAATCGCACTTTAATGCGACTCTGTCTGTTTTAATTATTCGGGAGTTGACCGTCTGGCTTTAAACTTTCTTTGCTTTTTGCGTTTAATTTGATTGGGAAACCGTTGAGATTGAACTTAACACATACGTGGATGGACATGAGAAATGAAAGGTTGCAATAAATTTTTCATCTGTGATTATTACTTTACATATGAAGTATTCTGTTGCAGATTAATAAAACTGACTTTCTTTGAATATTCCCAAAATAATGATTCAAGCTTTATTTTTATTCAAGTACTAAAGCTGTTTGTGCAAGAATGAAAATATTAATGTCCATCGAACTTAGCAATTATTTTCACGTTGCAGTGGATTTTTGTTTAATTGTATATACCCCGACTAGCTTTGAAGCATAATACTATCTTTATTATATGAAAATGTTTTCTTTTTTTATATTGCTAAGCTCTCATGAAAATTGTCCGCTTTTAAATACAGTTTACTATATGTTCAGAATTTATCATATTTTTTTTGAATGAAAATTTACAAAAGCTGCAGCTTGTATCCACCTGTGAATGCACAAGATAAAATTTACTATCTCTTTTTATTCTGCGTCTGGAATACTGTGAAAAGAAACACTTTATTATTTTCGTTCGTCTCTACCTGTACACTTTTTAGATGTGGTCATTATTGCGATCGTATATTTAAATCTGCCGCTGCTGCAGACTGGTCGCTCGCGGCACAGCTCCGCACCGCCAGCGATATCCCATAAAATGCTGAAATTTCTTAAATAAAATGGGTAATGTCCGGTGCGAACTCTGCAGTAATTATGACAGATTTTACTAGAGAAATATATTTTAACAGAAACAATTAAAATCTTTACACACCTTTTACAATCCCAGCTACAAATGGCGTCGATCATCGACTTATGATAAATGAAGACTACGTAAGAGCCTAATGCAACGTCACGGGTTCCTCTCCCATTCAGTCCGTGCAGAAGACAAGCGATTCTGTTACAATATATTGCCTATTTATATCTTAACTAATTCTTGTACAGTCTTCGTCAGTTTGGATTACATATAGTTTCTTCTGTGGCGGTTTTCACATCCTCCGCCACAGATAGTGTTTCACACTCTTTGAATAATCATTTGTAATAGCAAAATTCATAATTATCTTTTTCCTCACAAAATTAAGTGTCCTTTTGAAATTCAGTTAATAGAAATACATATAAATTATATGTTACAGTGAGCATTATACATCGAAATGTTCTTTTAACTTTCACTTTGGATGCGTGCTGCCAGAGAACGGTACAGCACAAACGTGGCGATTTTTAAATTTACTGTTGCCATTGCAGAGTGACCAGTTCGATGTGGCGATCCCCTGTAGATCTGCGCCTCAAGGGCCGGATCAAAGCACTGAGAGTTCTGATACGGTCTCGACGACGACGACGACGACGACGACGACGACGACTACTACTACTACTACTACTACTACTACAGCACCGCATCAACTCTACAGGACGCAAAGCCAGGAACACTCTGTGGTGGCTTCGTCACCTTCGCCTCCAGACCGGGCTGAATCCTCGACTGGTTCGTCGCACCTTCCACTGCACATGGCGGGACAAGATCCAGGGCGTCTCTTTCGCCGACAGTCTCCACGAAATCTAGTAAGTCTACCCACAAGGATGTCCAAATGTTACATTTGTATTGCATACGGTGAGGCTGGTATGAAACAGCCATCAGGTAGTACAGAATGTGGAACAAGCGCATGAAATAGTTTAACGGCCACCGAAAAGGACGACGTTGGAGAGATGTGCTACATACTATATACACCTTATTCCGAAATAGATCCACCGAGCGATTCACGCGTGTTACTGTGAACTAACTGTACACATAGAACATTTGTACAGTTAGATACATTTTGTTCATTCCTTACTTAGCCTGAACAGATTACAACCGTAAGGCACCCCCCTCTTACCTCTGGCCAGAAACAACACATACAAAAATGTTACATGAAAATTACAATAATTTGGATTACTAACAAGTAATAATCTGTCATAGTAATAAAAATGTGACAATGGTCGCTAGGAAATACAGAATTTCAGTAGAGAAACCTGTAGACGAGAGTAGGGAAAACTGGTGACGGAGGAAGGGTTGATGAAAGTGAGCTTCAACAAGATACTTGAAGTGATAGGAAAACCATAACTCTTTTGAAATGTGAAAGGATATCAATTTCCCCAATATTTTGAGGAAGATGGGTTCAAAGTTGGATACTGATAGGGAATGAAGCGTAATATGCCACCTCTTGCTGATGGGCCGCGGTCAGCAGTCTCTACGCGGGCAAAGTCTAACTTCAATACCAAGAAATATGATACCAAGTCGTTCCTCTCCCTGGCCACAACATGGGAGGAACGCCAGGCTAAGGATGGCAGTGAATCTTATTCGCCCCAGTACCTCGTATGTACGAGAGTTGATGTGGAATTTTTCACGAACATAAGCCTCAGTTTTTTGAGGAGCATTTGGAGGACAAGTTTGGGGAGGTGGAGGGCTTGTCCAAAATGCGATCTGGTTCAGTTTTGATAAACAGCACATTCTGCCCAGTCAAGGGCATTGCTCGCTTGTGGCAAGTTCAGGGATGTTTCTGTTACTATCACGCCCCATAAGAGCTTAAATATGTTCCAGGGTATTACATTCCACAGTGACCTTCTTTTGCAGTCAGACGACGAGCTGAGCGCCAATTTAGAGCGACGAGGAGTTAATTTCGTCCGGCGCGTCCGTCGGAGTCTCAGGGATAACCAGGTTGCCACTGGTGCCTTCATCTTGGCCTTCGATGATGACACACTACCCGAGGTGGTCAAGGTGATGGTCTACCGCTGTGACGTCAAGCCATATATCCCTCTCCCGATGCGATGCTTTAAGTGGTGGAAGTTCAGCTATACGTTTTCCTGCTCTGCTTCTAGCCCCACCTGTCGAGATTGTGAACGTCCATCGCATCCCAATACTCCATGTGCCCCATCTCTCATCTGTGTCAACTGCAGAGACCAGTCTCTAAGCGGACAAGCTATGGGAGCTTTTAGAATGAGTCTGGTGACCAGTGTTCTGGTGGAGGCTGGAGTCCCTCCATTGCAGTTCCTACGTGAACAACTGCTCGCCAGTTAAGTTGCACACACTCATAGTTTTCCTGAGTATCCGAATTACTGTCTTTCCACCTATGGCAGTTGATCTCCCGCATCAGCGGCCCAGGCCATGGCTAACTATTGATTTTAATGTTGGATGCCTTTTGTCTGAACTAATCCTTCCCTTTACCACCTCCCATACAGGTCTTTCTGCATACGCCTCCATGGTGTACACCTACACCGCAGATTCATTTGAGCCTTTCGCATGACCCTAAGGACTCAGTTACTCCTGCCGCTCTCCACTGTCTCTTCGTCTCGATTCTTGACGTGTTTTTGGGCTCGATGGCTGATGGTAATGTTGGCTTCACCTATTTTTACAGATGCCATATTGACCAGCATTCCTTGCCCTTTGGCTGGAATGTATTCACTGCAGAGCTTTGGGCCATACATCCTTCCCTGTTCTGGTGATTCGTTTCTCCTCTGTTCTGACTCCCTGAGCAGCTTACAAACTATCGACCAGTGCTACCCTCGACATCCTTTGGTAGCGAACATCCAGGAGTCCATCTCTGCCCTGGAACGGTCCAGTCGTTCAGTGTTGTTTGTCTGGACCCTAGGACACGTCGGAATCCCAAGCAACGAACTTGATGATGGGCAGGCCAAACAGGCTACATGGAAACCGCTCCTGGCAATGGGCATCTCTGAAACTGACCTGTATTTTGTCTTACGGTGCAAGGTTCTTCGGCTTTGGGAGACGGTGGCATAACAGTATGCACAATAAACTGCGTGTCATTTAGGAGACGGCGAATGTGTGGAAGTCTTCCCTGCAGGCTTCTCGCAGGGAATCAGTTGTCATTCGTCAGCTTCGCATTGACCATACGTGGCTCACTCATGGTTACCTCTTCCGTTGCGAGGACCCACATCAGTGTCACTGTGGCTCCAGAATTACAGTCGTCCACCTCTTGCTGGACTGCCCACTTTTAGCCGCTCTGCGGCGGACTTTTAGCTTTCCCAGCACCCTGGCTTCGGTGTTGGGCGACAATGCCTCAATACCAGCTTTAGTTTTACGTTTTATTCGTGATGGTGGGTTTTATCATTTGTTATGAATTTTAGCGCATGTCCTGTGTGCCTTAGTGTCCTCCACCCTAGGGCTTTTAAGGTGGTGGTTTTAATGTGTTGCAGAGTGGCTGGCTTCTCCTTCTTTATTCTCATGGTCAGCCAGCTGTTGCAATCTTTCTTGTTTTTAATCTCTTCCCCCTGTTTCTTGCGTGTCTCTGTCGTTTTCTTTTCCTGTTTTACCAATTGTAGTGTTTGTTGTCCTTCTGTCGTTCCTTTGGTTCTTCTTTTCTCCTATTATTGTGCCGTATGTGGGTAATTGTTCTACTGGGAACAAGTGATCGATGACCTCGCAGTTTGGTCCCTTTCTCCCCTTTTAAACCAACCAACCATCATCTGCTACACCCTGCGCTCCTCATGGCATCTGGAAGGACCTGTTCCACATATGGATTTATGCCGGCCGCGGTGGCCGAGCGGTTCTAGGCGCTACAGTCTGGAACCGCGCGATGGCTACGGTCGCAGGTTCGAATCCTGCCTCGGGCATGGATGTGTGTGATGTCCTTAGGTTAGTTAGGTTTAAGTAGTTCTAAGTTCTAGGGGACTGATGACCTCAGAAGTCAAGTATCATAGTGCTCAGAGCCATTTGAACCATTTTTGTTGTGGAGTTATTCCACCTGTTATGCACCCTGAGTGTACATCGGCTTTCTTCCCTTTCTTGGCAGCCATGTCCCTAAGTGCCCCCATAACGTGACTAATATTGGAGCTCCCAAAAGCCAACAATTACATCCTCTGTGATTTCCTGGATCTTGCAGGCTAAGAGGTTTCCTCTAAAACAGGTAAGAGACTGCATGTGCCTAGGGACAGTGTCAGCCACAGACAGCACGTGGAACCTGTTTGTCACACTAACCAGGGAGGGCTTACGTGCGGCCCATGGGAAGTCTTTCGCCGCCTCCCACTCGACCATGGATGAGAGGTCAAACTCAGTGCGAGCAGTAACTGGACTGGCGACCTGTGCGGACCGATCGGTGGACCCAGACGTGCTGGACTGCAATTAAACTCAAGTTTTCGGCACAAATCGGAAGTGACCTCGCGAGGACTGTACACCGTCCTGGATCGAATAGATTTCACAGAAGTCATTGTTACTGTGTCACCCATAATGTTAACAAATCCGCGCAGCAAGTGGTGACAACTATTTTCCATTTTTGTGGCGAGCAATTATTTTGAATATCAGAAGTCAGGGAAAAAGACCATTAATGGGAAATTACCACAGAGGTCGACTCTGAACTGCTATTGGTGCTGTTTAGCTTAGAGATCTATTATTAGTATTAACATCATGAATATTACGATGTTGTGCGCGTGGAAATCTATCAAATATATCTATCAATTAGAGCGCAATCTTCATTTATAATCTTAGTCCTGATCACGCTAAGTAAATAGAGATTAGAAACATTTTTCAGAGGGCTGGACAGGAATGGGGACTTCCAGACTGGGAACGATTGTCAGTATGTTTTCCATCACTTTTTGGTTGACCACAGAAATAATTTCCAGGCTCTCGTAAAGGACGGTGAAAAATATTCTAATATTTCCTACTACTTAGGGTTTATCAGTATTAACCCGCCGCCCCACACAGTCTGTTGGATCCCCAAGGCCGACCCACAACAGTGATACCAACTCACTGCAGCTTCGAGCTGCATAACTGAAGCCATCACTGTCGAGAGCTGAGCGAAGTGTCAGCAGCTCGGATCCACACATTGCAATCACAGCCCCCTAACCATGCTAATACCGTGGAAAACTACACTACCCAGCGAAACGAAGGACCATCAGCATGCGAACTCTAGTGTAGACACTGATGAAAACCGCAAGAACTGCGTCTAATATATTAGTTTAAGACGCAGAGATTCAAAATCTGAACAACCAAAGCACACAGATGAAACTATACAATTCGCTCCTGGTTATGAACTCGTAAAATGTCACAAAATCGGTTACTTCACTGTGGCTGCTGCCTGACAACTTGACAGAATTTCTTCGTCAGTCTGCATGTATTTGTAATACGTTCAATTATACTTGGACATGTTGCGGGAATTTCTTAGTACCTGACCCTTCAAAGAAATAATTTGAGACTTGCGATACACCGATTTAGGCCGCGTCCCGCGTTAACGAAATAAGCGACCAACAGTTCACGACATGTGGATCTCCAACATCCCAGCGACAAGAAGCAGCGTCGAGCGAGGCGCTCGAGGCCGGCCGCTGTGACCGAGCGGTTCTAGGCACTTCGGTCCGGAACCGCGCTGCTTCTACGGTTGCAGGTTCGAATCCTGCCTCGGGCATGAATGTGTGTGATTTCCTTAGGTTAGTTAAGTTCAAGTAGTTCTAAGCCTAGGTGATGACCTCAGTCCCATAGTGCTCGAGCCATTTGAACCCTTTTTTTATGCGCTCGAGTGTGTTGCGGTGGACCGACAAATTCCCGCCGCAAGTTGACTGCTAGAACCGACCAACTGTTCCTACAAAACGGCGCTCAATAACCATAAAATATTGAAGCTCGAGAGTAAGGCCACGAAGTTTGCTTTAATTATCAAAATAAGCCGATAACGGAGCACGGTGCATTAACAAAAGAAGGAATCTTAATGGAGACTTCTATAATTTGTATCAACTACGAGGATCATCAGACAAATGTTCGGAATATTCGCGGATGTGCAGAGATATATTCGATCATCTCATTGACGAATTAAAGAAAAATATTTATCTGATCACGAACTTTGAACAGTCGATAATTCCGAAAGAATGGCTAACGTATGTGTGAAAAAACGAGTGACTTTATCCACGAGGTATTCATAGTGTAGCGATAGCGTCTTTAGTTATCTGAATTGTCGTGGATCCTGGTTTTGGATCCGGCAGTTTGTTATATTTTGACTGACTCGGCTATAATACTATAAAGTGTTGTGTATACCCAGTTTTACACCTAACCATTACACTCAATTTCAAAGTGTATTTTCAAGGTATGCAGGGTGATTTTTTTTTTTCCACCGTGTAAAAACTCTAGGGATTGATAGATGAGAGGATATGGAACAAGAACTTATGTCCGGAAATGGTTTCCATATTAGGCACTATTTATTCAGTCATACTTCGTTACAGTGGTTGCAGTCTAATACGCGCTACACCATGCAGCCATAGCTAACAGTACGCGTGGTTTTTCTCCTAGGGGGTGGTACTGTTCCTTATACGTCATACCCAAGCGCCCTCTCCTGCCATAGTAATTGGTAATGTTGTGTTCGATTCACTTCTCTTGCTGACTCACCTTGTAGCGGATGTGATAAAGCATTGTACACAAAGGTTCCTTGTTCGAATCCAGAGCTTAGTGACAATGCCTTTACTTAAGGAAAGGCAAATGGCAACGGACGGCGGGCAGCAAGGTTATATCAGGAGATCTGCTCCGCTGACAACCAGCACAACATTCAATGTCTGCAACTGTGTTTCGCCGTTTTTCTAAGACAGGGTCGTTTCAGGAAGCAGGGAGTCATGAAGGACGTACCTGAAATGTTGGAATACCAGACTTTGAGGAAAATGTGGTAAACGCTGTGGAAGGCGATCGCCGTGTCACGACCAGGCAGTTGGACCGCCAGTGCAGGATAAGCCAGACGATCGTGAGGAACATTCTCCATGACAAATGTTACTACCTTTATCACTTACAGCGTGTGCAGGGCTTACTAGCGTCAGACTTTCCACATCGGAAGCAGTTCTGCACTGTTTTCTTCACCAGGCAACCACGATTCCAGGATCTGTGTCATTCCTGCTGTTCACAGATAAGGCCACCTTCATGCGGAGTGGTATCTTCAACTTATTATACATCATCTGTGGGATAGTACGTTGAACCCCTATCGTATGGTGACAGCGAATCATCAGCATCTGTGGCGCCAGAATGTGTGGGCCGGGATAATTGTAGACCGTATTTTGGGACAAGTCTTCCTTCCACGTCACCTAACAGACCGGAACTACTGGCGTTTATTGCCGGTGGCTTTGTCTCCCTTACTGGAAGAAGTGCCATTAATTATTCGGAGGTTTATGTGATTGCTACATGATGTTGCTCCAGCCCAGTTCACCGATAACGTCCGGACTCATCTGTCTTGTCTTCCCTTGTCGACTGATCGTAGGAGGGGTCCAGTTGCGTGGCCTCGTTCACCAGATCTCAACCCGTGCGATTTCTGGTTATGGGCCATCTCGAAAGTATGCAGAACCCACCTGAGATGTGGAGACACTGGAGCAGCGTATTCATGCTGCCTTTGACTCTGTTGGGATGCAGCCTGACATACGTGAACATGAAACAGAACCATGTAACACACATGCATTGAGGCACATGAAAACAATTATCAACACATACTGTAAATGGCTGCATGGTACAGCGCGTATTATACCACAGTATCTGTAACAATGTATGAATGAATATATGGTCTCTAGCGTGGAACCAATGCATTTCCGAACATAAGTTCATTATATCTTTTTTTTTTTTTTTTTTTGTTGCGTGTTCTTTCATCGATAAATGACCAGAATTTTTACACAGTGGAAAAAGTCACCCAGAATAACACACGTTAAATTCCTAATAAAACACTCTGAACAACCACGAAATTTTACTATTTCTAGATTGTTGGGAACTTAATTCATTACCAATCAATTTTCATGCCAAGGGTATCAATTAACCTAAATATCGAAAAATAGTTTCGTAAAACGATTTGTCTAAAAGTAAGAAATGACAAATGAAACATTTAATGCGCCTCATTCGCTGTACATGATTTCGAGCATCATTCAAAGCGACGTTAAATGTTCCTCTAATCTAATTTATTTGTTGTAGCAAAATAGTTTCAGGAAATATTTGATAGATTTTTAATTATTTAAAGTTTTATTTAGGAAGCACGTTTTACTAACGCCGACTTTGCTTTCGTAGCATCTTATGTTCTCGAAATGTCATAAATCTGGTAGATCCGGAGAAAGCCTTTCCTACCGTTAAATATCAGACCGGTGTATCTTATTATGCGTAAAGAAAATTGGAGACGTACAGTAGGGCTACTTAGAACGCCAGTTTATTGTGCTCTCTCTTCTATCTGGCATTCTGAATAGTCCAATACTACCAATGCTCACGTGCTGGCAAACATCTTGCTGGGAGCACATAATTCTACGTTCTTCACGTGTATAAGACCTGAAAGCAGTAATGTTAACTCGTCTCCCTGAGGGTTAAATAGGTTTATTCGCCCAAAATGTCTCTATAGTAATATGGACAAACAAGTCTGCACCCATTAACTAAGGACGCTGATGTTCAGCTTAAAGCAATTATTCAGAGTTTATTGAGTTCTAGTAACTGATTTAGCGTATTTAGTTCTCGATGATTGCTGTAGATTGATTTATTGAGAGTAAAGCAAAGGGAAACATACGTGGAATTATTGTTAATTCTGGGACGGACCAAGTAATAAACTGAGACTACTACTACTACTACTACTACTACTACTACTACAAGTGGTGGTGGTGTTAACCTAAACCCTCTTGCGAATAAAAGTCCCGTCAGTTTAAGAGGGACCTGGTTCATCTCTAATACAGAATACCGTTTTACAAAGAAGTTACTAAATAGTGTAAAAGGCTAATGCTACGCTGTTCCTCCATTGTCGCTGCACGCACAATATTTCATAATACCAGTACATACACTATCAGCTGACTAGGAGCATAGCGACACCACTTGGTTTTCATTTTGTGTAACGGAGTTTTCTGGGTGCTAGCTTGGAACATAGTCAGCATTCCTGGATCATGAGTGAGATGTTTGGCTCAGAAAGAGGATAAGATGTTAACATTATACACTGCATAGCTTTGGGAGTATGATTTTCCAGAAAAATGCGTGACTGTGTTACGTGAAATGTTTTGTTATAATTTTTTGTTACTATTATAAACAGTTACCCTTCTAGAAAACTATTATTGTGTTATGAGTAACCTTTCACTGTATAGACTTTATTGCTAAACAGGTATTCTTTAACTGCCTTTTCAAATACGTTTTCTTTACGAATCTCTCTCAACTCCTTGGGCATTGTGACGTACAGCTTTATTCGTTGGTAGAAAATGCTGTTTAAAGCAAATGTAAGTTGTCTGGATCTTGTTCGGTGGTGTTAAACGCCATCACCATTCTGATAGGTTTACTGTGGCCCTCCACATATTCCCGTCTTGGGCCAAACCCATCCTCTCACAGCAGTACTTAATCCTACACCCTGAATTACTTGTCTGATGTTTTCCAGTCTGTCTTCCCCCACAGGATTTAACCTCCATAACTCTCTCTAGTGTAATGAAAGTAAATCATCGATGTCTTAACACACGTCCTGTCATTCTATCCATGCTACTTCTTCGTGTTTTCCGTACATTTCTCTCTTAGCCGATTTTGCAAAGAACCTCCTCAGTACTTACCGTTTTAGTCCACCTAATTTTCAACATCCTTTTCTATAGCATCACATCTTACACACCTCAATTGCTTAGATTCTCTCCTGCCCAGGTTTCAGTAATTACCAATGCATTAAGTAGCCCATTGCTAAGAATTGTGTGTGTGGGGGCATGCGCTAGGCAGGTACTCGTGACTTTGCTACCAGTCACGAGCTCCATGTATGGAACTTCACGAAACAGATGAAAACCTCATTAATGATCATAAATTTGTGCAGAGGTAATGCTTAGGCTGTGTAAAAGTGCTCTGGGAAGCAGTATTTGGTGCCTCATGCACATTGCTGTCGCCTTGCAGAGTGACAGCTTCGATGCGGCAACTCCCTACAAGTCTCCTCGTCTGCAACGGGAGCAGAGCCCTACAAGGAATGACGACTCAATACCAGTACCGTCGCCGCAAATGCAGAGGACCAAAAGCCAGGAGCACTTGGTGGCTGCTTCGCCGCCTTCGTCTGCAGACCCGCCTCGCTCGTTTGTGGATTCGTCGCTGTCTCCACGGCGCACGGCGGGACAAGATCCAGGACGCGCCTGCCTCCAGGAGTCTCCAAATCGAGTAAGTCCTTTCACAACCGTCTCCAAATCGAGTAAGTCCTTTCACAACCGTCTCCAAACATAGCATTTGTACCGCATATGCTGAGGTTCCCCCTCTCCCCCCCCCCCCCCCCCCCCACCCACCCATGAACCATGGACCTTGCCGTTGGTGGGGAGGTTTGCGTGCCTCAACGACACAGATAGCCGTACCGTAGGTGCAACCACAACGGAGAGGTATCTGTTGAGAGGCCAGACAAACGTGTGGTTCCTGAAGAGCGCAGCAGCCTTTTCAATGGTTGCAGGGACTACAGTCTGTATGATTGACTGATGGGCCTTGTCTCACTAACCGAAACGGCCTTGCTGTGCTGGTACTGCGAACGGCTGAACGCAAGGGGAAACTACAGCCGTAATTTTTCCCGAGGGCATGCAGCTTTACTGTATGGTTAAATGATGATGGTGTCATCTTGGGTAAAATATTCCAGAGGTCAAATAGTCTCCCATTCGGATCTTCGGGCGGGGAATGCTGAGGAGGACGTCGTTATCAGGAGAACGAAATCTGGTGTTCTACGGATCGGAACGTGGAATGTCAGATCCCTTAATCGGGCAGGTAAGTTAGAAAATTTAAAAAGGGAAATGGATAGGTTAAAGTTAGATATAGTGGGAATTAGTGAAGCTCGGTGGCAGGAGGAACAAGACTTTTGGTCAGGTGAATACTGGGTTATAAATACAAAATCAAATAGGGGTAATGCAGGAGTAGGTTTAATAATGAATAGGAAAATAGGAATGCGGGTAAGCTACTACAAACAGCATAGTGAACGCATTATTGTGGCCAAGATAGACACGAATCCCATGCCTACTACAGTAGTACAAGTTTATATGCCAACTGGCTCTACAGATGTCGAAGAAATTGATGAAATGTATGATGAGATAAAAGAAATTATTCAGGTAGTGAATGGAGATGAAAATTTAATAGTCATGGGTGACTGGAATTTGACAGTAGGAAATGGAAGCGAAGGAAACGTAGTAGGTGAATATGGATTGGGGCTAAGAAATGAAAGAGGAAGTCGCCTGGTAGAATTTTGCACAGAGCATAACTTAATCATACCTAACACTTGGTTCAAGAATCATGAAAGAAAGTTGTATACATCGAAGAACCCTGGAGATACTAAAAGGTGTCATAGATTATATAATGGTAAGACAGTGATTTAAGAACCAGGTTTTAAATTAAGACATTTCCAGGGGCAGATGTGGACTCTGACCACAATCTATTGGTTATGAACTGTAGATTAAAACTGAAGAAACTGAAAAGGTGGGAATTTAAGGAGACGTGACCTGGATAAACTGAAAGAACCAGAGGTTGTACATAGTTTCAGGGAGAGCATAAGGGAACAATTGACAGGTACGGGGGAAATAATTACAGTAGAAGAAGAATGGGTAGCTTTGAGGAATGAAATAGTGAAGGCAGCAGAGTATCAAGTAGGTAAAAAGACGAGGGCTAGTAGAAATCCTTGCGTAACAGAAGAGATACTGAATGTAATTGATGAAAGGAGAAAATACAAAAATGCAGTAAGTGAAGCAGGCAAAAAGGAATACAAACGTCTCAAAAATGAGATCGACAGGAAGTGCAAAATGGCTAAGCAGGGATGGCTAGAGGGCAAATGTAAGGATGTAGAGGCTTATCTCACGAGGGGTAAGATAGATACTGCCTACAGGAAAATTAGAGACCTTTGGAGAAAAGAGAACCACTTGCATGAATATCAAGAGCTCAGATGGAAACCCAGTACTAAGCAAAGAAGGGAAAGCAGAAAGGTGGAAGGAGCATATCCAGGGTCTATACAGGGGCGATGTTCTTGTGGACAATATTAAGGAAATGGAGGAGGAGGAGGTAGATGAAGATGAAATGGGAGATATGATATTGCGTGAAGAGTTTGACAGAGCACTGAAAGACCTAAGTCCAAGCAAGGCCTCGTGAGTAGACAACATTCCATTAGAACTACTGACGGCCTTGGGAGAGCCAGTCCTGACAAAACTCTACCATCTGGTGAGCAAGATGTATGAGACAGGGGAAATTTCCTCAGACTTCAAGAAGAATATAATAATTCCAATCCCAAAGAAAGCAGGTGTTGACAGATGTGAAAATTACCGAACTATCAGTTTAATAAGTCACAGCTGCAAAATACTAACACGAATTCTTTACAGACGAATGGAAAAACTGGTAGAAGCCGACCTCGGGGAAGATCAGTTTGGATTCCGTAGGAGTGTTGGAACGCGTGAGGCAATACTGACCCTACGACTTACCTTAGAAAATAGATTAAGGAAAGGCAAACCTACGTTTCTAGCATTTTTAGACTTACAGAAAGTTTTAGACAATGTTGATTCGAATACTCTTTCAAATTCTGAAGGTGGCAGGGGTAACATACAGGGAGCGAAAGGCTATTTACAATTTGTACAGAAACCAGATGGCAGTTAAGAGTCCAGGGACATGAAAGGGAAGCAGTGGTCGGGAAGGGAATGAGACAGGGTTGTAGCCTCTCCCCGATGCTATTCAATCTGTATATTGAGCAAGCAGTAAAGGAACAAAAGAAAAGTCGGAGTAGGTATTAAAATCCATGGAGAAGAAATAAAAACTTTGAGGTTCGCCGATGACATCGTAATTCTGTCAGAGACAGCAAAGGACTTGGAAGAGCAGTTGAACGGAATGGACATTGTCATGAAAGGAGGGTATAAGATGAACATCAACAAAAGCAAAACGAGGATAATAGAATGTAGTTGAATTAAGTCGGGTGATACTGAGGGAATTAGATTAGGAAATGAGACACTTACAGTAGTAAAGGAGTTTTGCTATTTGAGGAGCAAAATAACTGATGATGGTCGAAGTAGAGAGTATATAAAATGTAGACTGGCAATGGCAAGGAAATCGTTTCTGAAGAAGAGAAATTTGTTAACATCGAGTATAGATTTAAGTGTCAGGAAGTCATTTCTGAAAGTATTTGTATGGAGTGTAGCCATGTATGGAAGTGAAACATGGATGATAAATAGTTTTGACAAGAAGAGAATAGAAGCTTTCGAAATGTGGTGCTACAGAAGAATGCTGAAGATTAGATGGGTAGATGACATAACTAATGAGGAGGTATTGAATAGAATTGAGAAGAGGAGTTTGTGGCACAACTTGACTAGAAGAAGGGATCGGTTGGTAGGTCATGTTCTGAGGCATCAAGGGATTACCAATTTTGTACTGGAGGGCAGCGTGGAGGGTAAAAATCGTAGAGGGAGACCAAGAGATGAATAGACTAAGCAGATTCAGAAGGATGTAGGTTGCAGTAAGTACTGGGAGATGAAGAAGCTTGCACAGGATAGAGTAGCATGGAGAGCTGCATCAAACCAGTCTCAGGACTGAAAACAACAACAACAACAACAACAACAACAACATCATCATCATGCTGAGGTTGATTCGCGACAATTGTCAGGTGATACAGAATTTAAAGCGTATACACGAATATAGTTCCCAAGAGCATCGAAACGAAGGATATCGGGCAGGTGAACTAAATTCTGTTGTCTATCTTCGTAAATAGTTCTACTCTGATTTCCTGCTTCGTGGAATTTTACTTCAATCCGTCAGCACACAAATGAATGCATCTGGTGGGGTAGTTGCACACTTTTATCCAGGTTATGTGAAGAAAGGCTGTTTTCTCTCCCAGTAGATGTTCGCTGTAGGTCGCATGTGCGAAGAATGGAAGTTATTTGAATTGTATGTTATTCTGATATACAATAAGGGTCATCGAAGACACTCATGTATCTGCAGACGTATATTGATGACGTCACTGTGTTGAGGAAATTTCCAACATGTTTAACGCAGGCTATGTAAGGCTTGTTGAGAATCGAAAGCCTATTCAGTAGTGACCAATATGGATTACAGAGGCAGGGGTCTCTTATTGTTAGGTGACCGGCTGATGTCATATTCCTAGATTTCCATGGTATTTGCATGCTACTGTCATTATTGAAAAATACTAATTTCATAGACTACACGAACTTCGGGCAAGTTGTATATTAGTGTTCGATATTCTGATACTGCTGTCATATGTTAGTGTGACAAATCTCTCATCACACCTATGATAATTAGATGCGAGTCACCACTAATTCTTCTTCATCTAAGTGGCACCTAGAGTCAGCGTCTTCAATTATTCGTTGAAAATATTTCAGTCTGTCTTACTATACAGTTCAGATCATCTACTGCTATCTGTTCCCTCGAAAGCTGTTCCTTGAGGTCTTAGCACATGTCCTATCATCTAGCACATGTTTCTCTGATCACCGATTCTTTGGAGAACCTCTTCGTCATTCAATCTCATTTAGACATGTTTCTGTACGTTAAATGTCGTTCTTGCTTCTCACAATTCAGGATTCATCTGCTAGACACCCCGATAAATTTCTGCCTCAAATTAAGGCTGAAGTTTGATCCTTGCAGACGACTTTTGGGCGGAACGTACTATTTGCAGGTACTATTATGGTTTTCAGTTCGCCCTTGATTAGCTCATAATACCTAGTACTGCCTCACTTAATCTATTTTTCATCCCCGTCATGCACATTTTTATTTCGAGAACTTGGTTCTTTGTATTCTATTACTTTTAGCTCTTTGTTCTCGTACGTGCTTTATATTAACTTCTGACGGTATAGGTTTATCAGTTTTTATGAGAACTTCAAATGTGAAGTAACATTTTACATTGTGTAACAGTTACTCAGCTCTAAAATTCCTAAGAATGTATATTGTTCTTTCTTGTCTGCCTTCCATTATCAAGCATTAAGTCAGAACTGCTTCGCTTGTGGCTTTCTTTCCCATAGCTAAACTGATAGTACCCTGCAGATCCTAAATTTTGTGAATGTACGTAGATTTAAATTAGCTTTTGGTCATCGGTTTGAGATTGGTTGGTTGTTTTGGGGAAGGAGACCAGACAGCGTGGTCATCGGTCTCATCGGATTAGGGAAGGATGGGGAAGGAAGTCGGCCGTGCCCTTTCAGAGGAACCATCCCGGCATTTGCCTGGAGTGATTTAGGGAAATCACGGAAAACCTAAATCAGGATGGCTGGACGCGGGATTGAACCGTCGTCCTCCCGAATGCGAGTCCAGTGTCTAACCACTGCGCCACCTCGCTCGGTCGGATTGAGAGGTTGGTCTGTTATTCAAATAAGATTTAGGAAAAATCTCGTTGTACTTATTGGCACTAGATGAGCCCAGTCAAGACACTTGCTTTGTCACATAAGGCGTTTGAGTAATAGTCGTAAGTACAAAGCCAAGAATAAGGCTTTCATTGTCTCTGATATAAAATCGAATTTGCTTTGGGTTTTCATATGTGCTCTCTCGTCTGTCTTATAGTTCGACGTAGCTAATCACCACTTCGTACCTATATTCGACCGGTTTTTGCTATTTCGGTAGCAGTGAAGTAAGTCACCCTTAGCTCTGGTTCGCAACTTCATGGCCACCACACCGTATGGTGCAGCCTTCCAATGGACACTTACTTGGGGAAACCTCTCAGTAATTCTTAGAGGTATAGTCACGAATCATTACCCATGTTTCTAGATTTCCAGAAGGCTTTAGATACTTCTCTCCCAAGCGGCTTTTAATGAAACTGGTTGCGTATGGAGTGCCGTCTTAACTGTAAGATTTGATTCCTGATTTCTTGTCAGGTAACAATCAGAAATGATTGACAAACCCCAAGACTGAAGCTGAAGTGGTATGTGATGTTCCTCTCAAAGAAATTTTGCAGAGCCTCTTTTCCTAATATACGTACACGCATTAGGAGACAGAGCGGCCCTCTTTGTTTGCAGACGCTGTCATTTACCGTCCATTAAAATTATCATAATATCAAAAAGAATTAAAAAATTATTTAAACAAGATATCTGTATGGTGGCAATTGAGACTAAACTACAAAAAGTGAGCTGCTCCCCATGACTGCTAAAAGCCCGTTAAATTTTTGTTGCTCAATAAAAAACAACTTTAAAAATTGTTGGTTCAATTAAATGTGAAGGAATTATGTTAACAAGTAACTTAAATTCAAATAATCACACTGAAAATGTAGTGGATGAGGCGAACCGAAGACTGTATTTTCTTGGCTGGACGGTTAGCAGTTCCAACAAGTCTTAGACACTTTCTATGGTAGGGTTTCTCCGCCCTCTTCTGGAGTTGACAGACACAAAAACAATGATGTTCTTTTGTTGTGGCGAGATCCTGTCATGATATTCCCATCACCAACTTTTTTGCCTCCGAATACGAAAATACTTTCTGACATCCACCTAATTCATGGGAATGGTAACCGTTCTAAAATAAGAGAGATCGGAGATTGTACGGAAAGACATCGGTGTTCGTTTTTGCCACGTGCCGTTAGTGTCGCAAGATCGTGAATTAGTCGGAAGGTGGTGCGATTAACCCTCCGTCAGGCACTAAAGTGTCAGCTGCGGAGTTGTAGATGAAGACGGAGATGGCCTGAGACCTATACGTCTCTTCCTATCGATGAACGTCGTCAGCTATTGCCCTATCGTTTTCATCTGTCGTTTACTCGTATACGCATCCATACAACCCAATAATTCATCTACAGGCAGGCATCGTTTGTTCCAATGTGCACCACAATTTGCAGTTGTTTGCATCATGTTCCTTTAATGGCTGCGAGAATAGCCTCTTCAGCATTTTTAACGAAGCCTCCAGGCACACACACTGTAAGGTGTCCGAAGGCCCTTACTATAAGTTTGCACTCGGCACAGGTCGAAAGGGCAAACAATCGATAGTGTCGGGTTGCGAGAGCGAGTGAGAGTTGAGTCAGTCTGTTCCCAGGTTGCGGGCCGCACCGTGTGGAGGCCGGTTGATGTCGGCAAGGCTTACCGACAAAGGGAGTGGCCATCGCCGCGGTTTAACCCCCTTGTGTTAGAATAATACGGGGAGGTGAAGAAGTTTAATTACGAGAGTGATCAGTGATATTTTTGTGACGATATTTATTTGGTTTCGCGTCTACCGCGCCGGCATAATTTGGATTGCAGTGTTGGATTGCAGTGTTGGATTACAGTGATTGAATTTGCGTGTGACGATTATGAATAACGAAGAAGCCTGTGCTGAGATTAGCCGTAATTAAATATGTATGACGAAGGCAGTGGCTGTCTCCTTTTTCTTGTGTTTTTGAGACGAATATAGGTCTCGATTAGTGAAGCTGTGTTGTTGTTCTCCTTGTTACCAGACATTTCATTATTACAGCATTTGAGAAGGACAAAATGGAATGTAGCAACTCCGTAGCAGTCAAATCCGATTGCCAGCCCCATTAGGTACACGGTCACATTAATTAATATTTATTTGGGCAGCTATCAGATCCCGATCGAGCGGGATACATAAATCGGACGTGTTACAACACGGAGTGCAACTGTTCTTCCCTCTCACTCCCCTCTGCCATTTCTGTAAGGGGGCTGCACATTTAAACTATGGACGAATAACACACTATCCTCCTGCGTTCGCCACCTCTTGGCACAGGGCGCGGCAGGTTTTCCGACAGGCGAAGCAAGTCTTACTGGCTCACTTTCAGCTTCACTCAAAGGTAGTACCTCGAAGTTGTTGGTTAGGGAGATGAGTATTCCCTAGTCTTCGTTTCCCTTGTCAGCCGTTCGCTCTATAGAGTTCTCATCGCTAGTCCGATGCTACACCTTTGGCGGTCGCTATGTAACCTCCCTAATGACGTGCAGCGAGAAGGCGTGCACGCGACCAGCTACTTTATCTCCTGCTCAGTTCCACTTGCCCGCTAGTTCCTGAGCAGCGACAAGTCGTCGTTCCGTGGGGCTGTAAACTGATGATCATTTCTCCGCATTGCGCTGTCTGGTGAGTGGGTCTTGCATTGCTAAGGTCAGTTGCTTGAAAAACACGACACTAGAGTTACAACACGGCCTTGGTTCTCTTTTGCTGCTCGGTCCGTGGGTATACGGACAGAGTGGAGCAGCAGTCACATATGGATTTGTTTCTTGAACGTCTTGCCTGGTTCTGTAGCGTGCTTGTGCTCAGCGGTTAAGTGCACCCACTTTCAAGGGAGGAGTACCGGTAACGGCGTTAGTGTTTTTTGCCTACGTGCAACGGCAGCACTTGCCTTTTGGCGCGTATGCGTTAATCAAGCGTGTGCCACACGTGAAAAGTGCACATGCAAGCTCAAGTTTCCTAGTGGTTCCCCTCTTTTTGTACCCACTGACCTGGAAGGTGTTGGCCACATTTGCGTGTTGGATGGAGTGAAGTTATTTTGCTAAGCATGGGCCAGTTGAATTTTTTCAGGCTCTGTCATTGCTACATTTCTTAATTTGTTTGTTTAAATATCATATAAACTTTTCTTTGAAGCGTAAATTTTCTTTCCCTAACAACTGCCACTACTAAAATTTCTTCTGGCGTGATTTGGGCATTTGCTTGTACTTCGATTATTGAAAAGGTATTCTTGGATACTTTCTGTGGGCTTTGCTTGAAGTTCAGTATTTTGAGCACACTTGTTCGTGCAATAGCTGCGCTCCCATTTTCTTAATTGTGCTTAAAAGTTGTATTGTGATCACTTGCTCGGATTCTGATTGGTTGTGACGACTCACTAGTTCACCTGGGGCGATTCTTAAATTTCCTTGAATTTTGCTTCTGATCAGTGTGTCTAATGTAATTTTGTTATTGTATTGTTTGTCTGATATTGGTTGAACCAGGGACAGCGGGAACAATTGAACAGATTTCACCTCTATGTATATCTTGCAGTTACGTTCTTGATATATCAATGTTTTTAAATTGTTGCCCATTTGCTTAAATAATAATTTAATAGAGAAGTGTTGTTGCTAAATTATTATTACTTATTAATTAGAATTCGCAGTCTTTTGTTTTTCTGAAATCTTTGAGTTGTAACTCATTTCTTCTGCTGCCATCAGAAAGCGTTTTGTAATGAAAAGCGAAGTGAAGTATCTGAAATTTTTGGTAACTCTTTTTAACTGATGATTTAAAATAGATGCTCTACTGGTACAACCATCAGTTTTCCTTCTCAGCACCTTACGGCTTCCAGCTGGTCACTAGTTGCCCCATTTAACTTTCATCCTACTACTGATAATCCACACAGCCATGGGAACGAGTTGTGATGGATTCAGTTCTTTGTGCAGGGGAGATAGGATCCGCAGGAGAGCGTAGTACTTAAGATACCTTCGGTATCTGTGGTACATTTTTCCATGGACCTATCCCAACACAATCCACAGCAGCTTCGAATTGGTTTGCAGTAATCAGGATGATTTTCAACTGCTTGCGAAAGTAAACTATCTCATCCTCGTTTAGAGAACAGCATTCACAGTGTGGCTGCGTTGTGGTTGGTTCAATGGTTCACAGAACAGTATACAAGGAACTCATAAATAAACCTGCTCGTTCTCTCTTAATTTCTGGCTCTGTTAAGCTAAGAGTGCTATTAACTAGCTTCAAGAATGCCCCTCGGGAGGCTCAAGGCTCTTCCACGAGTGGGTGCATGCTGCACACGGGGCCCTGAACTTCCGTGATCTTTTTTTCCTTCCTGGGTTGCATTCCCTTCCCCGTGCTCCTCCGTGTCCTTGCTCCCTCTCCTCCGCCTCTTCCTCCCCTTTCTTCGTGCCCTTCTTACATTGCCCTGACTACCTTTCTGGTTTTTGCTCTTACAGTTTTATTCCTTTCCTTCCTTTTGTTCGTTTTACATATTCCTTTCCTTTCCTCCTCTAAAATTCGTCTCTGGTATGAGCCAACTAGGGAAAAACAACAGTGTTTTAGAATTGTGGCCTTAACACCACTTCTGTCTCTACCTCGACGCCGTTGTCCTTAAATGCCATATAGCCAGCAGAGTAGCCAATCTGTGGGATGGAGCTATTAGGTACGCATGTGGGATCACAATTGGTACCTGAGCTGTTGCCTCCCTGCGAATGCCTAAGAATGGCTGCTTGTCATTTTGGAGCATGCAAACTCCCGGCAACGGCTGCCATGCCACACAGCCCTTGATATGGATGAGAGGTGCCCATGGGGAAAGCCCACCATTGGAGTGGGTGGTATCAGGCTGAACGCTTTGCATATGAAACTCATTAAGCTTAAAAAAAATTTTCTTCTGCGGCTCTCTCCTTGCTCGGGGATGGATCTTTTAAACCTGATTCTAATGACCCTGTGACATCATCTGCCTGACTGCCCCCTAGGAGGGAGACCAGGCTTGCCAGCTTGGGGTGAAATCCTTTCCACACTACCTGGTCTGCATCAGGTCTGACAGACAGTTTTAACGCCACCAGGCCTTTACTTTTTGTGGAAACTATCGAAGACAAGTTTGGTGAAGTGAACACTCTGAGTAAGATGGGGTCGGGTTCGCTGTCGATCGTAACTCTTCTGCTGTCAAATCTGCGGCTCTTAGTGCCTATGACCATCTTAGACATATCCCAGTATCCATATGGTTACTTTATTCAGCGTGTTTCACAAAGGCACAAAGACAAATCAACCGATACTGGCACATTTATTCTGGCATTCGGAGGATTATCCTTGCAGAGAATGTGAAGGTTATGGATTAGCAATGTGATGTGGAGCTGTATCTTTCTCCATTCCTGAAGTGTTTTTAGTGTTGCATCTTGGGTACATTTACGTGTTGTACAGAGTACCCTTTTTTCTATGATTGTGGACACCGTTTCCATCTGGGGAGCCCCTGTGTTCTGCCGCCTGCGTGGGTTAATTGCCACAACCAAAACTCCATGTTAGCTGGTTTATGAGAAGGAAAGGAAGATGCAGAGGGTCTCTCAACTATTCGATGAGTATGTCCCTTTATTCCTTCTGCCTTTCCATAGAATTCCCTTAGTGGTGTAGACCCTGCATGGGCCCAGTACATGATTTAGACCCTAGATACCCATTTCACTTCCAGCGCTCTCTACATCTTTTAGTTAATAAATAAATGGTCTTCATTGTTGGGTTTGACCTGCCACCACTTTTCCAAATTTTTCAGAAGAGTGCATTGTGCAGGGAAGGTCACTAGTGTGGTGTCTGCTTCACCTTTCTGACTTTCCACAATAGCATCATTCGTTTCCAATAAGGTAGTATAAGTGGATAAGACTTCGTCTTCCTGGTGGTCATGAAACTTAAGTAGTCTTCACAGAAGGAAAGAACTCGTTCAATGCAGAGAGCGAAGACCTCAAGGTTTCCTTCCCTGGCTTCACTGTGGGTGGAACGCTGGGCTAAGCGACAAACGGAGAGAGTCAGCCCAATACCTGGTTTTTACAAGGACGAATGGGGATTCCTTTTTGGCCACAATCATTTATTCTTTGTGGAGACTATAACGGATAAGTTTGTGGAAGTTGCAGCCATCTTGAAAATGAAGAGTGGGTCAATTTTCATAAAAAAAGCGTCTCCTGCCCAGTAATAGGGGTTGCGTGCTTGTGACAAGCTGGGAAACATTCCGGTGACTATCATTTCCTATAATTGTCTAAATATGGTCCAGAGCATTATTTTCCATCGTGACCTCGTCTTGCAGTCAGAGGAGGAGCTGCGCGCAGTCATGGAGAGATGGGGCATAGGGGGAAAAGGACAATAAGGTTGCGAGTGGGGCGTTAATCGTAGCCTCTGAGGGCGATCCGTAGCCTGAAAAGATAAAGGTAATGGTATATCTATGTGATGTTAAACTGTGTTTTCCTCCTCCCCCTCCCCAAGCAGAGTGGTATGAAGTTCAGGGACATGATCTTACGCTGCAATACCAGTACAGTCTGTAGGGATTGTCGATGACCACTATTATGTTGTTCCTTGTGCTCAATCCCTGTTTACATCAACTGTGGAGAGCACCATTCCACCTGCTCACCAGATTGTATAGTCTTTCAGAGAGAAAGTACAAGAATGTGAGACCTTGGACAGACTGACATACCAAGAGGCAAAGAAAAAGTACGAAAGCCTACATCCTGCATGCGTGACAGCATCATATGCTACAGCTATGACAGTGTCATCCTCTCCGTCAATGCTACTCACCTCCATCACGCAACCTACAGCGAGACCTCAGTGGTGCTCGACCATGCCTGCCCTTCTGATGGTTGGAGGGTTTCCTCCTGCTGCTTCTCCCACACCCACTTTGGCAGCAATAGCTCCCTACCCAGCGGAGATGCCAGATTCCTGTCCCCCATCTGGAAATACATCAACCTCATTCGGCTTCTCACGACAGGAAGGAGTCGCTTGGGCATTTCCCTCAAAGGTTTCTGCCAGTCTGCAATCAGATATCAGCCAGTGGATGAAGGAGCCACAGGCTGCTGGTCATAGTGAAGAGAATCTTGAAAGGTGAAGGAAATTACAGCAATTTTTTTTTTCGATCTCCTGTCTGAACTGCGCCATCTCTTAAGCTCCTCCCCTGCTTTCTGCATTGCCTTTCAGGAAACTTGGTTTTCAGCAATGTGGACCCTGCCCTTCATGGCTACTGCGTATAATTTAAGAATCGTGCTGTTTGACAGAGTGTCGGTGGAGTTCTGATCTCTCTATATAACGAACGTTGGCTTCTTAATGAAATTTTCGAGGCTGTAGCTGTTCAGGTAAGGGCATTTCAGGATTTTGCCAACTGAAATGTTTATCTCCCTCCCAATGGAAGAGTGCCTCAGAATACATTACCTGCATTGGTTTCTCAGGTCCCCCATGTTTCCTAATCTTGGTCGGTTTCGGAGCCCATAACCCTTCGTGGGGTACAACCACGATCACTGGCTGTGGTAAGGACACTGAAAACATCCTGACAGATCGCGACCTCTCACTTGAATACTGCTGCCTATACTCGCTTGAGTGTGACACATGGAACTCACTCGCCCATTGATCACTCTATTAACATCCCTGGTCTTCTCCCATCCATCAACTGGAGGTTCCACAATGATTTATGTGGTACCATTTCCCAAGCTTCCTGTACCTCCCTCAGCACCACTCCCCTGGGTGTCTGACTAGGTGGGGTCTCCACAATGCCAAATGGGATCGTTTCAACTCCACTTTTGTTCTGAGATCACCTCAAAATGGAGGCACTGACGAGGCTGTCCAGAAAGCAACAGCAGCCATACTATCAGCAGCCGACTTAGCGATCCCATATTCATTGGAATGCCCATTTGGAAGGTAATATCTTGGTGGACGTCGAAATTGCTGAGGCCATTAGAGATTGTAGGCAGGTTCTCCAATGCCATAAGTAACATCCATCAGTCGAGCACTTCATTACCTTTAAATGGCTCTGTGCCCGGGTCTGTCACTTCACAAAAAGACAGAAGCAAGAATGCTGGGAATGACACATTTCAACCATTGCACCATGTATGCCGCCTCTACAGGTTTAGGGGAAGATCAGGTACCTCTAATGATACGTCCTCTGCAGGTGTGTTTGGTATTTCCTAGAATGGTGGTGTTTTTTTATTCCACTGACCTAGTCGCTGTAGCCAAATTTTTTGCTTTGCCTTATGCCCTAATCCTCTGCATGTCAGAACTATCAACCTGTCTTTCGCCTCCTTAAACAGTGGATTGAACGATTATACTTACCTTTCATACACACCACTTGGAGCCCTATAATGCTCCATTCAGCGAGTGGGAATTATTCTGTGCCCTAGTCCTTTGCCCTTATCAAGCTGTCCAGTCGTGTCATTCTTTACACCACTTCAAGTGTTGCTTAGCTTGACTACAAAAACGTGTGACTTATGAGGAGCTGCTGGACTTTGGTACACTATTCTTTTTAACTCCGTATGCACAATCACTGTGCTGTCTGTACTGCTGGTAGCACTTCACACGAGTGAGTCTTTCCGCTGATTTCATGTGATTTTTTTTTTTTACAACCACCCTCTACAATGCTCGACGGTCCCTTTGCGTCAGTACATCATCAGATCTGTCTGGTCTTGTAGCTCTAGGTGTTTTTTCGCGTTTCCGCTTTAGTCACATTATCAATAGCCGATGTAAGCATCTGCATAAAGATTGGTATATCCCTTGTAGTTTCGTTACTCACTTGAACCGCACTTGGAGTCACTGACTGAGATTTCCTGACGGACCCATTATGCAGCTGCTGCTTTCCTACTGAAATTATAAATACCCTACGCCTACTTTTACACTGGTGGGTCCGCTTCTCGTGACATCTAGTGGTAAGTTTCGCATTGTACACGGGTGTCCAAGTACTGTTGATACATTGGGGGGTACATAAATAAACGTGTGAATTGCAAAGGTTTTTATATAGTGAATTTGTGGTACGTTCAGTACTGATGTGCTGAACATGGATCCAGCAGTGTCACTTTCACAGCCAAATTTGCGCAAATTATGGCGCTTACTGACGTCATGGAGAAGGTCCGAGGGCACTATAATGTCAAGCATACCCCGGAAGGCTAGCTGTCAACTCCTACTCCTATGCGGAAATTTAGGCTGTCGAAAACGTTACTGAAGTGTTGCTTTCGGTCGCATCGTCTCCTTCATCACTTGTCAGATGTCACATACGGTTAATTGATATTTAGTCTTCGTTATTTCTGGAAGATTTTCCATCGTTATGTATGTAATATTTGCATGTTCCAGAATATTCATTGTCCCTATAAATAGCGGCACACTCTGTACAGGAGTTTCTACATTGATGTTGGTTATTGTTGGGTCTTGCCCACTTGTCTCGTATAGGGTGCCAAAGGAATGCTGGGTTCTTGGAATGCTATGCAATAATTCAAGCAAATAACATTAGTAATTTTATTTCTATAAAGCGGATTGACAATACTTAACTTTAATCTACAAAGGTGTCACACTCGATGGGCGATGTGCAACATAAATCAGTCATGGCTATACACAATGTTTAAACAATCAATGCATATGGATCACCACAATCTGATATCTAGCACACTCTGCTAGGCCATCCTAATAGTCCACTAATGTCCGGCCAAGGCTGGCAGGAGCGACGCTTATATTCACTTCTTGCAGGTGTCGCTCCTGCCGTGGTGTAGTCCTACCTCTCGGCTTGTCGCTACCTCTCGGCTTGTCGCTACCTCTTTTTTTTACCATGACCTTTCTGTGTTAAGTAAGCAATCCTTCAGTGTACAGAGTTAATAGCTTAGAAAAATAGGTAGTTGTAAGATGGCTACTTTTTTGTGAAACTGTCAACTAACTCATTTGGGAGAATGGTATGTAAATTTTCCTGATAAAGTAGTTGATCAGTTACACTACTCTGAAATTGCAGAATTAGCTTAGCATCAGCAGTGGCTGTTTCCACTTCACTTTGTGTTTGTTTCCTCTGTAGTACAGTGGAGGTTCCAAAGAATTGAAAACTTACAAGCTGGTTGCACGAGATAAGAATTCTTTTAAGAGGAGTTGGCCATCATAAAAACGTTGAGATCTTGACTGAGTCACAGCTTCAGGCAGTCCGACTAGCATTCCTGTATCCCAGCTCACTCTGCAGGCGGTATATGGGATGCCTTTTTCTTCTATTGGAAGAAACATCGAATTCTTCATAGATGCCTTTTAGCAAGATAAAAATCCCACACCAGATGTGACTTCTCAGAGGCCGTGTGAATTTTCGTTACATCGTCTCAGAATAACATTCGGTTTGAACTTCCATAATCAAGCTTTCCGATTGGGCCATACTATTATTTTCTGGAGAGCCCGCACTTCTTCACTGTGTGTTAGTGCAGAGCGTTGGATAGCCTGTATTCAGAACTGTACCACGGAGTGGGAAAGATTTTGCTGCGTTTCTCCGCACCTCAGAGCACTATTTTACTTCAACATAGCAAAAATCCCCAAGACTAGGGATTGTTTAATATCTTAACTTGTACTTCACTGGTTATGGCTCGTGAACCATTGGCCATACAGTTTCTGCTCTGACAAAAAAAGCAGAGCTACGTATGAGCGAGAAGGAACTGCCTTCTCTTTAGGCCTTCGCAGAATTTAGGACAGACGTGAGACTTCATTAGAGATGCCTGACGAGACGAGCCTTGTTGCAACTAGGACGTCTGTACAAGAGACAGCTGAATCTTGAATCTGAAGCTCCAGTCGCTACTGCCACCGTCTGATTTATTCACGCGCTACCCGCTGGGTAAGACGAGTCTCCACTGCACGCACGGACGCCCTTTGGACGCGAAGTTAACTCGCTCCATTCAGGAGCCGAGTGTGCAGACTCAAAGGCATGCATCCAGCTTGTTACTCTCAATGCGCGTTGTGGCAGTCTTAGGGTATTCAATCCCACCTTTTAGTGTGCTTTCTACATTTAACCAACAACTTACGCAGTCGCTGGCCATGTTCGCACATTATTAAAGTATCACTGTTTCAGCCTCCTCACCTACCTGTGTGAAGGTTACACTTCAGTTGTAATCCCTTGTGCGTTTGTGAATTATCACTCTCAATGTATCAGTGGGTAATTGTCATGTTTAAAGACAATAAATCATTGTTACAATGGTCATTTTTTTTCAATATGTAATCAGAATATCCCTTCTCCCATTAAAACATCTATGAGAATGATGTGGTACCCACTTCTTCCATGCTCAGTTGAGCTACCCTTATTAAAATTCATTAAATAATAAATATGCATTGCATGGTATTATCCTTGTTTTAAACTAATCTGGTTGATTTTTTTGGGGTTCTCCCTGACTCCGTTGGTCACTAAAGTATGGTCCTGCGCTTCATACGGGTATGCAGCTTACCATAACCAACACCCAACATCGTGTTAATTGTCTTTCCAAATAAGTACTTTTTAGCAATCTCTTTAAGGGGGGACACAAATGAAATTAACTGAGAATGTCAGTTTTCAACTAGAACTCATTGTCAGTGAGTTAACAAAGTTTCAATGATGATATCGCATCCATTAATTTTGTGACGCGACCGTCCTGCTACGTCCACTTCTTGAAGCAGAAATACAATATTTCCGTGACCAAAGATTCCATGGATTAGTTTCAAGTAAACTTGGACGGGATGTATCTAGAAGGCTATGGCGCATACTCACTACTTTTATAGGTAATGCGTGACTGTTAGAAAATATACCAAACCAGCTGCTTTGTTTAGGAAGAAACAACTCTGGTTTTGCATTTTGCAACTGATGGAGATGTGCGCAAGTGTTCCATTCTTTCATCATTCAATAGGGAAAGAGAGACACTGCGTTTGCAGATTTTAGTGAATGCAAGACATCCCATTCATTATCTGTGCAACATTAACTAACGTAAATATCTACAGGCTATGAGGGATGACAACCTCTACATTAACAAGGAGAGGCTTCCAAATTGTATCCTGGACATTGTCAAGCCCACTTAAAGGTTTCAGTCCGATGATCTTCTAAACAAGTGCGTTATTGCAAAATGAGTCTCTAAATTTACTTGCATGGAAACGATACCCTAAAACCATATTTTTCATCTGCTACAGTTACTAGAAATGCAACTTACGATGCTGTTGTATTTAATGACTGGAACGTCAGGAGGGTGAAGATATTAGAGAGACTGGATTTTAAGATAGGAAATGTCACTCAAGACATATTGAGAAAAATGGGTTCCAGTGCGTCTCTGCAGCTGAAAAGTCAGTTAAAGACCTGATAAAGGAAAGAAGGAAGAAAATAAGAAACCAGAAAAGAGGACCTGAGAGGATGAAACACCCTGAGTACAAATCTGGGGCGTTTTCAAGAGGTGACATCAGAAAAATTTTAGGGGGAACTTCAGAATTGAATTTCCTGAAAATTACGTTTTTTAATGATTATATATCTTTTTATCAGTATCTGAAGGTCAGAAATACGAAGTTTTGTATACTTATTTCAATAAACCCAATAAATATTGTCTCAAGAGTAAATTGAAACTTTTGAGTGTGAGCTGAGATATGTGGTAAAATCCTTTGAATTTTGCATGGATTTTATGTTATGCTTACAAAATTACACTTAAAAAAATTACTAAAATTCTCCTGTTTGACATATTAAAAGAACCTCATTAGAGAAGCTTACTATGTGCAAAGAGATTAAACAGAAAATTTTGTGTAAGCGTAGGCTTCCGCGGCCGTTGTCTTCTTCAATAAAAATTCTTCAGGGTATCAGACCGCATCGTCATAATTTTAAAATGCGCCAACGTTTCGGCCAGCGTTGCAGCTAGCCTTCATCAGGGCCTTACGTTAACTGCTAAATGAACACACCTGGATTCCTTAAATAGCTGCACGAGAAAACCGTGTCGTTACTTGATTGGCTGTACTAGGAGGAGGAGGAGGAGGAGGGGTGAAAGGTATGCTTTATTGGTGTTTCCTTTATTATCTGTTATTGGCTGAAATAGCTGTTTTCTATTGGTCTTTATATTAATCCACCCCATTGGAGGAGACGGACGAATAGCGAACAGGTGATGGCTGTGACGTCACACTGTTTCCATGCTGTCCAGAAGCCGGCTGCGGCGTGCCATTGCTTTGTGTGCTCGCGACCACTACTGTGGCTCTCCGCGTGTCCGCATGGGCCGCCTCGGCTCTGCCGCCGCTCCGTAGCCCTGCTACTGCAGGCAGCCAAGACCTCGGAAGCTTGTACCCGTCCTCTCTATTCATGTTGGCGGGTCTTTTGGCTATTTCTATCGCCTCTCTAATCTTTCTTTTGAAAGTGAGAGGCTGTTTCGCCAGGACGCGGGCTTCTTGAAAAAATATTGGTTTCCCGCACTCGTCTCGGTGTTCCGCCACTGCTGACTTAGTGTGTTGTTTCAGGCGGATATATCTTTCATGTTCCGAGAGCCTAGTGCTGATCGGACGTCCCGTCTCACCTATGTAAACTAATCCACACGCACAACCAATTTCATACACGCCAGCTGTGTGTAGTTTGTCAACTGCATCCTTGGTAGAACCGAGCATGTCTGATATTTTGTTTCTGCTTCGGAAAATTGGTCTGATGTCGGCTTTTCGTAGTATTTTGCCAATACGTTCGGTGACCCCTTGTACGTATGGTAACACAGCAATGCTCTGTGCCTCCTTCTCCTCTTCCCTATTAGTCTTCTCCCTTGTCGACATGGTGCTGTCTATCATCTGCTTCCCATAGCCATTAGTTCCGAAGATGGACCTGAGGTGTTCAAGTTCTGTCTTCAGATGTTCTTCGTCGCTTATCCTGTACGCTCTCTTCGTTAGCGTGTGCAGGGCGGACTTCTTCTGCGTGGGGTGATGGTGGGAGGAGGCGTGAAGGTACCTGTCCGTATTGGTTGGTTTCCTGTACACTTTGTGGCCAAGTTTACCATTAGGCTTTCGATAAACTTCCACGTCGAGAAAAGGCAGCACCCCATTCTTCTCTGTTTCCATTGTAAACTGGATTTTTCTATGCTGTTGGTTAAGGTGCTTGTGGAAGTTCTGTAACTCCTCTTCTCCGTGGGGCCAGATGACGAAAGTATCATCGACATAGCGAAGCCAACAATTTGGACGTAATGGTGCGGACTGGAGGGCTGTTTCCTCAAATGCCTCCATGAAAATTTCTGCTGCGATAGGCGATAGGGGTGAGCCCATAGCTACACCGTCAGTTTGTTCATAAAATTGACCTCTCCACCTGAAATAGGTGGTAGTCAGACAGTGGCGCACAAGCTCACATACATCAGGTGCCACGCGTTCTTCTAGGATGTTCACAGTATCTGACACTGGGACATTCGTGAATAGGGATTTGACGTCGAAGCTAACCATCAGATCGTGGTCCGTAACACGCATTTCCTTTAGGAGAGACACGAAGTGAGTGGAATCCTTAACGTAGGACTCGGTTTGATGCACTAGGTGTCGGAGCCTAGGTGCCAGTTCTTTCGCTAGGTAGTAGGTCGGCGAATTTATACTGTTTACTATGGGCCTTAAGATTCATCCCGTAAGTGACACAGGCACCAAGGATATATGGTGTACCGAAGGTACACAAACCCGACTTCCCCTTAAGGCCCATAGTAAACAGTATAAATTCGCCGACCTACTACCTAGCGAATGAACTGGCACCTAGGCTCCGACACCTAGTGCATCAAACCGAGTCCTACGTTAAGGATTCCACTCACTTCGTGTCTCTCCTAAAGGAAATGCGTGTTACGGACCACGATCTGATGGTTAGCTTCGACGTCAAATCCCTATTCACGAATGTTCCAGTGTCAGATACTGTGAACATCCTAGAAGAACGCGTGGCACCTGATGTATGTGAGCTTGTGCGCCACTGTCTGACTACCACCTATTTCAGGTGGAGAGGTCAATTTTATGAACAAACTGACGGTGTAGCTATGGGCTCACCCCTATCGCCTATCGCAGCAGAAATTTTCATGGAGGCGTTTGAGGAAACAGCCCTCCAGTCCGCACCATTACGTCCAAATTGTTGGCTTCGCTATGTCGATGATACTTTCGTCATCTGGCCCCACGGAGAAGAGGAGTTACAGAACTTCCACAAGCACCTTAACCAACAGCATAGAAAAATCCAGTTTACAATGGAAACAGAGAAGAATGGGGTGCTGCCTTTTCTCGACGTGGAAGTTTATCGAAAGCCTAATGGTAAACTTGGCCACAAAGTGTACAGGAAACCAACCAATACGGACAGGTACCTTCACGCCTCCTCCCACCATCACCCCACGCAGAAGAAGTCCGCCCTGCACACGCTAACGAAGAGAGCGTACAGGATAAGCGACGAAGAACATCTGAAGACAGAACTTGAACACCTCAGGTCCATCTTCGGAACTAATGGCTATGGGAAGCAGATGATAGACAGCACCATGTCGACAAGGGAGAAGACTAATAGGGAAGAGGAGAAGGAGGCACAGAGCATTGCTGTGTTACCATACGTACAAGGGGTCACCGAACGTATTGGCAAAATACTACGAAAAGCCGACATCAGACCAATTTTCCGAAGCAGAAACAAAATATCAGACATGCTCGGTTCTACCAAGGATGCAGTTGACAAACTACACACAGCTGGCGTGTATGAAATTGGTTGTGCGTGTGGATTAGTTTACATAGGTGAGACGGGACGTCCGATCAGCACTAGGCTCTCGGAACATGAAAGATATATCCGCCTGAAACAACACACTAAGTCAGCAGTGGCGGAACACCGAGACGAGTGCGGGAAACCAATATTTTTTCAAGAAGCCCGCGTCCTGGCGAAACAGCCTCTCACTTTCAAAAGAAAGATTAGAGAGGCGATAGAAATAGCCAAAAGACCCGCCAACATGAATAGAGAGGACGGGTACAAGCTTCCGAGGTCTTGGCTGCCTGCAATAGCAGGGCTACGGAGCGGCGGCATAGCCGAGGCGGCCCATGCGGACACGCGGAGAGCCACAGTAGTGGTCGCGAGCACACAAAGCAATGGCACGCCGCAGCCGGCTTCTGGACAGCATGGAAACAGTGTGACGTCACAGCCATCACCTGTTCGCTATTCGTCCGTCTCCTCCAATGGGGTGGATTAATATAAAGACCAATAGAAAACAGCTATTTCAGCCAATAACAGATAATAAAGGAAACACCAATAAAGCATACCTTTCACCCCTCCTCCTCCTCCTAGTACAGCCAATCAAGTAACGACACGGTTTTCTCGTGCAGCTATTTAAGGAATCCAGGTGTGTTCATTTAGCAGTTAACGTAAGGCCCTGATGAAGGCTAGCTGCAACGCTGGCCGAAACGTTGGCGCATTTTAAAATTATGACGATGCGGTCTGATACCCTGAAGAATTTTATTGAAGGAGAAAATTTTGTAGTAATCTCCTGAACATTTCCTGAGAAAAAGGTACGTGCACTATTCTTTCGAAAACAAAGTTTTTAAAGTCCGTTCAAGAAAGTTAAATAATTATAATCCAAGTCGCTTATCAGCACGTGTGTTAATTTAATCCAAAGCATGGTACAAAATTTCCTTTCTGTATCTTCAGAATTGTGGATTTGGTGCATCTTTTAAATAGTGTAGGTTTTTCATGAATATCCCCCCCTTCCCCCCTTAATCTTCTTCGGCAGTTTAATGTATAATTTTATTTCTCCGTAGAAATTACTTTTTTGAATAAACTTAATTTGTCTAGATCTTGTTTCATGGTACTGTTTTCTTAAGTCGTCGATATTATGATAAGTTCATTGTGGTTCTCCACGGATTCGTCTTGGACTACCTCATCATTGCACAGTATCGCTTGAAACCTGCGCCCTGAATTACTTGTTTCATGTTTTCCAATCTGTTTTCCCCTATAGTTTGCGCCTTCTTCAGCTTTCTTTACTACCATGGAGTTCTTCCTTGATCTCTTATCATATTTTTTCTTGTTAGTGTTTTCCATATGTTCCTTTCTACGCCAATTTTGCTGGGAACCTTACTTCTTTCATTAGTAGTCCACGTAATTTCCAGCATCCTTCTATAGCACCATACGCCAAATGCTTCGATTACCTCGTTTTCTGGTTACAGTAATTATCAGTGCTGTTTTCGATGTCCATATGCGATGAGTGAACGTACTTAAATAGTGAAGCAAGATCAACAGTGTTTTGTCAGATATTGACTATTGTTTTTAGTTATTCTCCGGGCATTTTTCTGTGTTTTGAAAATTGCTCATACTTACTGCATTTGTGTCTCAGAAAAGAATTTCACTGGTAAGAACAGGGTGTCTGTACACGAATGGTCTGTTAGTAGTCACAGCTTCAAGGCTAGGACTTCGTTAGGAATCGTTGGAGGATTTGAGTCTCTCGAAAACCTCGGTGATCACCTAAAACGTCTGCTGAGATAATGGTTAGACTGTCCCTAAAAATACTCTTGGGAGCATTATTTGGTGCCTGACGCACACTGCCGTCGACGTTGCAGTGTGGCCACATCGATGCGGCAACTCCCTGTAAGTCTCCTCGTCTTCGACGGGAGCAGAGCCCTGCGAAGAGTGACGACTCAGTAACAATAATATCGCCGCAATTGCAGAGGACCAAAAGCTAGAAGCACCTGCTGGCTGCTTCGCCGCCTTCGTCTGCAGACCAGCCTCGCTCATCTGTGGATTGGTCGCTGTCAACACGGGGCAGGGCGGGACAAGATCCAGGGCGCGCCTACCGCCTACTATATCCACATCCAGTAAGTCTATTCACAATCATTTCGAAACGTTCGATCTCCACTGTAAATGCTGAAGTTGATACGCAACAGTTCTCAAGTTCTAGCTAATTTAAAGCGTTTACGTGAAACTAGTCCACAAGACACTGAAACGAAGGATATCTGAGAGATGCACAAAATACTGAATTCTGTCTCCATAAATTGTTCCACTCTGATTTTCTGCTTCGTGGAAACTTACCTGAAACCCAGTCCAGCAAGAGAAGATTGCACCTGGTGGGATAGCTGTATAGTTCAATCTAGATTATGAGTAAAAAAGACTAGTTTCCTTATTAGTACCTGTTCATTGCAGGTCGCTGGTGCAATGAATGCAAGTTATTTAAACTGTACGATTCTCATTTCCTAGAAAGATGTTCAAACAGATGCACATAGCTGTAGGCGTGTATCGCTGATGTCACTGAGTTGCGGAATTTTTCCACACGTTCATTGTAGGCAATTAGACGTTTTCCGAACCAAAACGGCATTCAGAAGTGACTAACAGGGACTAGAGAGATCCCTTAGTGTTCCGTGTCTATTTGATAGGCATTACTAGATTTCCACCTTACCTGCATATTACCTTCACTATCAAGGAAAATACTTTCATCAGCTATATGAACTTGGGGCAAATCTTGTATCAAACGATCGATATAATGTTACTACCCCATCATATGCTGCTGTTACAAATCCTTCATCAGACCTACGATAGTTCGATGAGATTCACCACGAATTCCTTTCCATCTAAGTAGCAACTACACGATCTCAATTATTTGCTGAATATATTCCAGTCTCCTCCTATACAGTTTTTTCCTATACAGCTCTCTCAATTACCATGAAAGTTATTCTTAGATGTTTTAACACACAGTAAAAACTTCTACGTCATCAGTAACTCTTTGGAAAATCTCCTAATTTAGATATCCTTCTATAGCACCCTAGAGGTACTGTACACACTCTATGCTTTGTTAGGATGGCGTTGTGGAACCTGTAGAGCATCTCCCAAGGTTAATATAACATTATTAGAACATTAACATTGATTCGTTAAGATTGACAGTTCTATGTCTGACGCCTAGTGCCAGTGGCAGAGGAATTCCACTGTCTCCAGATTTCTACTCGGCTATCAGGTCCTCCACAAGACCACTACTCCTGCAACGTTGCTGAATTCATACAGGCTGCGGTCTGGCAGTCTGAAAACGAAGTCGTAGTGTGAGAAAATGCCCTTACGCTGTTAGTGTACTCGATCGTACATCAGATAATGACTCGCAATGACCCACTGGGATGTACTGCACTATCAGAAGTCACGTAGTCAACTGACCCTGGCTCCGCTAAACAGGTAGGCCCTGGCACCCAGAAGTGCCTCTAGTAATGATCAGGAACAGAGGCACTGGATGGTCCTTCTACCCAGCAATGACACTGACAATAGCGCGATATGCACCACGAGTTGTATTGGTGTTAAGTCCCTCAGCCTCCCCATAGGTGATTTGTTAGGCAGTGACCACCAGTATGGGGTCCCACCGGTGGCAAGTTCTGGTTACTTGGATGCTACCTTGGGAACCGCAAGCAGCATGTTTAAAGAAAGTGCTAAAAACATCTAACAAATGGATGTCACTACGCCATAGTAGGCATTGAATAGAATGCTTCGATATAAGTTATCGATCCTAATGCCCATCTGAAGTCAGAGATGAAGAACTTTACAGTGGTTCTCATTGAGCTGTGTTTAACAATTTACTTCATGTAACAGCTAACATATGCCTCACCCATTTTGCATCTCTGTCATGCACATTTTTCATTCGAGAACTAGGTTCTTGGTCTTCCATTACTTTCACCTCTTGGTTCTTCTGTGAAGTCTCTATTGCCCATCTGCCCATATAACATTACCTGCTTTCCTGAGAACTTCAAATGTCTAGCATCATTTCACACTGTGTAACGCTTTTTCTCTCTCTACAATTCCTAACAACGCTTCTTGTTCCTTTTTGTCTTATTTCCGCTATCAAAAGCAAAGTTAGAACCCTTTCCCAAAGCTAAGCTGATAGTACCCTGCAAATCCTAAATTATGTGAATGTACATAGATCTAAATTAGCTTACAGTTATTGGACTGAGATTTCGGGCGGGTATTCAGATTAGATTCAGTGTGTACAAAAGCTTGGTTGTCTGTAATGGAACTAATCAAGTGCAGTCATATGACTGCAATCCTTAGAGGTATAGTTACGAATACTTTGTGGACTGCACATTCCCCATATTTATAGATATCCAGGATGCTTCTGACACTTCTTCAAACAGCTTCTAATGAAACTGGGTGCGCATGGACTGTCTCAGTTGTGCGACTCGATTTCTTGTCAGGTCACAGTCCAAAGTACCTGATAAAAACGCACAGACTGAAGCTGAAGTGTTACCTGAAGTATCTCACAAGAAAACGTTCCAGACCCTCTGTTCCTAATCAACAGAGTGATCATAACTAAACTATCAAACCGCTGTAGAAATAACACCACTGATCAAAGATGTCAAATTTCAACGGAATATTATCAGAGGAGGAAAACCTATGGCAGAAGAAAAATAGTTACAAAATGTAGCAACAGATGGCGCTGTAAGCATCATAATTTAATAGTGGTCGACTACAAATGACAAATGAATGCTGCAACAATGCCTGAGGTGTACGTTTGACGTTAAACTGCGCTACTCAGGGTGCATGGGTATACGGGTGTGATACTGTTAGCTACGTAAGCCCATCCACCACGGCAAGGTCGTATCACATCAGATGGGAAAAGTCGGTTTTTAAATGTCCTGAGGCCAAAAACCACATAGAAGGCATCGGATTATTAATTTCCGCGTGACTAGCGCAAAACGTGTACAATACGCTGTCCACCGTTTCCTGCAACAAAATGAAACAGAGACATAGCATGTTGCACAACTGATCCAAGTGGTTCCTGGGTTACGTTCAGAATGTGTTGTGCAATGCGTACCTTCGAAGCAGCTACGTTTGCAATCGGAACACTGAACACAATATCTTTCAAATAGCCCCACAGCCAGAAGTCACACGGATCAAGATCAGGTGATCGGGGCGGCCAGGCTGTAGGGAAATGGCGGCTGATAATTCTAGCATTTTTGAAATGGGCTTCGGCAGCTGCTTATTGGCAGTATCCAGAGGTGCGCCGTCTTGCATAAAAATGATCCCATACACGCTGTTGGAGAGCTGGAATGACGTGGTTGCGCACAAGACACTCATAGCGCGGTACAGCTGACACGACCGGAAGCATCTCTTCATGGAAAAAATATGGCCCCATGGTAAAGGATGCCGTAAACCCGCACCACGCAGTGATCTTTTCAGGATGAAGTGGTACTGGTTGATTTGCGTGACGCCAGCATTGGTGGCCGAGCGCTTCTAGGCGCTACAGTCTGGAGCCGCGCGACGGCTACGGTCGCAGGTTCGAATCCTGCCTCGGGCATGGATGTGTGTGATGTCCTTCGGTTAGTTAGGTTTAAGTAGTTCTAAGTTCTAGGGGACTGGTGACCTTAGAAGTGAAGTCCCATAGTGCTCAGAGCCATTTTAATTTGATTTGCGTGTCGATTTTCCGTTGCCCATATTCGACAATTCTGTGTATTGATTCTCTTGCTGGCAGGTCAGCAGGAAGCAACTCGTGCACATGGGTAATCTTGAATGGATAGCAAAGAAGGATGTTTCGTAAGATTTTACGCACTGTGCTCAGGATTATGACCAATGTTCGGGCAATTCTCCGTGCACACCACGTTTGCACACCACCACTCGTCTCCTGCACTGCTGTGGCCACTGCTTCCACTGACATTGAATAAATTCGTTTCTCCCTCTACCAGGTCATACACCAAAAAAAGCTCGTCTTTTAAAATCATTTTCTCCAGACCCACGGCACTCAGCGGGCCAACGCGTTTCTTCAAACCCTTCAGTATCCGGAACTTGTGCAAAGTGACCTATGCACAGTCACCATTCTTGTAATACAGCTTCACAAGCAGAGCGCGATCCTGCACTGAGACAGTCATGGCGAACGTCGCAGACGCGAAACGAGGAAAAGCAATGTACCTGGCGTGTTTACACCAACTTCAATGGGTCGTGCGCATGACAGGTTTCCATTTACATATTCTGACACATACAGTGCCATCTATTGATCCGTTTTCACACTATTTTTATCTTCTGCACTAAGTTTCCCCCCTTCTCCGATAATACTCCGTTGCAATTTGACGTCATTCTGACCAGTGGTGTTATTTCTACAGCGTTTTGAAAGTTTAACTTCACTTACAATCACCCATATAAATGATTTGGGAGTCAGAGCAGCCATCTTTGTTTGTTTACAGATGACGTAATTTACCATCTGTTAAAATCATATCAAAACGAACTCAAAAATTACTTAAACAAGGTATCCGTAGAGTGGCAGTTGACAATCAACTACAGAAGGCGAGCTACACCAAAAGAGTACTAAAAATTCGTTGACTTCTTGTTGTATAATAAAAATCAAAACTTTTAAGTCTGTCGATTCAATTCAATATCAACGGATTACATTAACAAATAACTTAAATTCAAATACATTAAATTCAACCAATCACACTCAAAATATAGTGGAGGCGGTGAACTGATGTCTTACTGGTAGAAGACTTGAATGTTCCAACGAATCTTCTAAAGAGACTTTCTGTGGTTAGTTGATCTGTCCAGTCACCAGCTTTCTTCTCCGAATGCGAAAATATTTCGCTCACGTGCACCTTGTATCCGAACCGTCACAATTTTACGTAAAATTGGTGTTTTTATGTTGCATACTATCTTACCAAGTTTCTTACTTGTCAGTAGGAGACCAACACTTAGTGATCAGTAGGCCTTATTGTTTGTTGCAGGAGTTACGAGCATTTAAATGCGCGAAGTGCTGTCAAAACACTTACACTGATTTACGAAAGTTATTGTTCAGCGTAACCGGCCGATACATGAGAAATTTGATGCTGCACCTGTCCAGTACGCGCCCGTGGCTCGAAAACAGATCGCAACTTTTGCGTTCGTCAAAGTTTTCGGCGAACGTAACAGCCTTTATCACTGAATGTAGTGTTTGGATTGTGTTTACTTTGGGAAATAAGGATGTTATCAATGTTTTCGCTAAAGCAAACAGCGTTCGCAGGTAGTGATTAGTCACTGAACAATTGAGGCAATAGACTACTGGATCCGAAGTAACCAGTAGATAAGGGTTCGATCGTATATTTCATCCACTACTGAAAAATACCGTGTAATACTACTTAGCTCCGGTATCGTTTTGATATCGTGATTACATTTGTCAGTTGAACATATTCTTGTTATAGGCACAGATGATGGTGAATAAACTTACTTAAAACTTCAGAAATAAGTGTATAGGTTCGTATGGTCGCAGAGCCCTGAAGGAGCTAATTTCATTTTGAGTAATTCTGAAATTTACTGTGAATTAAATAAGCATTCCTTTTAACTGTGATTCATATTTAACAATGCAAGATGAAAGGAAGCAATAATGATTTTAATGCCACTTTCAAGCAGCAATCTTAAAGACTTCTACGTAATTAATTCATTGAAAATTATTACTTGGATTGTGAACTTTCCTTCAGCAAAACTGACGTCAGTAAGTGGAAAACAGAGCGGCAAATGCAAAAGGCTTAATTTATAAAAAGTTTAAATGAAGATCACAGTTAATATCAAACCACTCTAATACCGCGTCGATGTACCGTTTGGCACCACAGTTTGACATTCACAGCCCTTCTTAACACTTCAAGAGCTCGCCACTGTCTGTCTTCCCGCTACTGCTGCGCACATCACAACACAGGACGCCAAGCCAACCGTTCAATCCAATAGCTTGATTTTTCACTGCTCTACTTTTACTTCCAATAGACTGATCATTGTCACTTACAATAAAATAAATAAGATCCATCGTTTCTGTTCAAAGTAATGCACTTACAAAAGTAAGTCATTTATAAATTACAAAGATGCCTCCATACCCGTAATTAATAAATCATTTAGAGATTAATATATCTATAGTTACACAGCGACCAGAATCGAGTTAAGCCGTCACGGCGTACAGGTGGTAAACTGGCAGTTCATGCGATGGTGCTTTCCAGGGGTGACTAGGAAAACTTCACTGCAAGATAAAACACACTTTATTCATCTTGGACTACAATGGCGGCGAAGTGCTGTAACGTCCCTGGATTCGCCCTTTGCTGGTAGACGGTCCACCGGTGATGCCGATGACGTCGGAATGCCGCTGTGGTGGGATGGCCGCTCGACGTGAGTGCTCTGGTTTACTGACACTGCTTATCTCACTCAGTAGCGCGCGCTTGAGCTATCACTAAGCGTCCGTGAGTGAGCAGTTTCAGCGATGTGTACGTCTCCTGATTTCTCGTAGGCGCGCGCGGCTACTAGGTTAGGAGATCGCTCTGATGCGGAGGGCGCTGGCCGTGAACTGCTGTCCTCAAAGGCAGAATTTCGGTGCTGCTGTGGCACCTGATTTATCGCTCTCCATTGTATCGCGAAGTCCCCGGGACAGACATTGGTGCTCAGTGAGAGTGTTTAAACTCAGAAGAGTGTTCCTGGAGTCACTCTGTTGTTGTTGTTGTTGTTGTTGTTGTTGTTGACTTGTGGGGTGTCGCATTGTCCTGCTGGAATTGCTAAAGTCCGCAGGAAGGCACAACGGACATGCATGGATGCAGGTGATGAGACAGGATGGTTATGTGCGTGTCACCTGTCAGTCGTATCTAGACGTATCAGGGGTCCCATAACACTCCAGCTGCACGCGACCCACACCATTACGGAGCCTCCACCACCTTGAAATAAAAGATCTATGGATTCATGAGGTCGTCTCCATACCCGCACAGTCCATTCGCTCGACACAATTTGAAACGAGATTCGTTCGACCAGGCAACATGTTTCCGGTCATCAACAGTCCAATGTCTGTGCTGATGGGCCCAGGCGAGGCGCAAAGCTTTGTGTCGTGCAGTCATCAAGGGTATAAGAGTGGGCCATCTCGTCCGAAAGCCCATATCGTTGAGGTTTCGTTCAATGGTACGCATGCTGACACTTGTTCATGGCTCAGTATTGAAATATGCAGCAATTTGCGGAAGGGTTGCATTTCTGTCATGTTGAACGACTCTCTTCAGTCGTTGGTCCCATTCTTGCATGATCTTATTCCGGCCTCAGCGATGATAGTTGATGTTCTCCACTCTCGGCAATTGCCATATTATACATTGCCTCTAGAGTATGAGTCATGTGGTAAGAATATCCCACCGTAGCAAGTAAATGTGATGAATAGCGAGAGCATCCGAGAAATAGCAAAGATCTTTCACATAAACGAAACCTATGGAGAAAGGGGCATGAACTATGTTACAACAAAGCGAACAGTCAAAACTTCCAAGCCGGAACACAAGAGTCGTAACATGTTGTACTTGAGTAAAACGAATAGGAGGTAAGTACGTTTAGATGACCCTTCCTAACATCTCACTGTTGCGAACGGACGTTACACCACAACACAGACAAGAATCTGAATACAGCGAACAGACGCATCAATGACCGGACGGACAGGTCGTAATTTCGTGAAAAAATAGTGTGGAGGTACGGGGGAAATTTGAACGCGGATCTCCCACTTCGCAGTCAAACACAGTGACTATACAGTCACGAAACACTGGCTATTTAAAGTCGCTCGATGTTGCACATCTTGAGCTTCAACCACGATTATCGTCGCAAGATGGAAGTTGCGACTTCGAACGCAGAATGGTAGTTCGGGTTACAAGCATGGGACATAATACTTCGTAAATCAATAAGAATTTCAATGTTCAGAGGTCGACATTGTCGAGAGAGTACCGAGAATACAAAATTTCTTCACTTAACGGTCGAGAGCAGCGGCATTTTCGGAGAGTTGTTAGTGCTAACAGACAAGCAACCGTGCGTGAAATAACCGCAGCAATCAATGAGGGACGTACGACGACGGTATCCCTTTGGACAGCGCGGTGAAATACGGCGTTGATGGGCTATGGAAGCAGACGAGCGACTCGCGCCCATTTGCTAACAGCACGACACCGCCTGCAACCCTCTCTTGAGCTCATGCCCGTGTTGGTTGGACACTAGACGTCTGGAAAATCGCGACCTGATCAGATGACACTTGATTTCAGTTGGTAAGAGCTGATGGCAGGGTTAGTGTGGCGCAGACCCCACGAAGCCATGGAAACAAGTTGTCAGAAAGGCCCTGTGGACGCTGGTGGTGGCTCTTTGTGTGAGCTGTGTTCATATGGAATGGATTGGGTCCTCTGTTCCAAATGAACAGATCATTGATTGGAAATGATTATGTTCGGCTACTTGGAGACTGTTTGCAGCCATTCATGGACTTCATTTCTGTGGATGACAATGCGACATGTCACTGGGCAACAACTAATCGCCGGCCGCCGTGGCCGTGCGGTTCTAGGCGCTCCAGTCCGGAGCCGCGCTGCTGCTACGGTCGCAGGTTCGAATCCTGCCTCGGGCATGGATGTGTGTGATGTCCTTAGGTTAGTTAGGTTTCAGTAGTTCTAAGTTCTAGGGGACTGATGACCACAGCAGTTGAGTCCCATAGTGCTCAGAGCCTTTGAACAACTAATCGCGATTGGTTTGAAGAACATTATGAACAATTGGAGCGAATGATGTGGCCACCCATATATTCTGCAGCGGCACCACTTTCTTAATTACGGGCGGTTATAGAGGCAGCATGGCTCAATATTTCTTTAGGGGTCTACCAACGACTTGTTGCCCTCATGCCACGTAGAGTTGCTGCACTATGCCTGGCAAAGGTCTGACACTACTTTGAGGTACCCCATGACTTTTGTCTCCTCAGTGTACAACTTCCGTTTCCGTTTGACCTCTCTCTCTCAACCTTCAATCCCTCGAAAACTTTAAACAACTATTTACATGAAGTCCCCTTAACGGACCTTCAAGGTATCTTGTACGGTAAGCAACAGCTTTCGTTTCAACACTATCCAAATCTCTAGTCCTTCGAATCACAATTAGTTACTTCCTACAGTATAACTCTTATCACTACATCTAGCTTTTGCGCTTATCGTACCTTGTCATGTAAGAACGATTAACTGGTCCAGCGGTATCTGAGGTTATCGATAATTTCAACCGTGCGCAGGCATCGACATACATAGACGGTAGCTGCCCAAAAGTCAACATTAACATAGTGGCTGTAGTTGTGATGCTTATGGTCTTCGTGTGCTGCTGCTCAAGACAGTACTGAACATCTGAAAAGATTTGCTGTACTCAAAATGGCCTGTCTAGATAGTCTGTCAGTCAATTTAAGGACAGGATTGGGTCAGGATTAAACGTTTCTTTCATGCAGATAACATTTTTCACTGGAGCGATCGCTAGTGGCTTCGCCTGCCAGTACAGCTGTGGCTCCTTAATGTTAAACTTCGATTCTACAGTAACACAGGTTGACAGGTGAAATGTCTGACCTGTTCCATCACTGTCCGTCATATTGAAGTGTTCCACTCAGGTGAAGATCAGAAAGTTCAGCTCCTGCAATTTATTTTACTCGTAGCAGTTCGCTAATACCGTTTTGGCAGTGTTCACAGAAACCATGCAGCGCAAACCTGCTTGCTGAAAATGGTGTCTCGGCTCCAATAAGTAAAGTGTCTATCCTCATCCATTTGACCTAAGTACTTCATCATCTCGCACGTGGTGATATCCATTTGCTTCACCTGGGTCTGGAAAATAGTAACCCTTTCCCTCTGACAATGTTAGAGTTCGGTTAGTGACGTCACCGCGTAACTACCATTATCTGCGATCAACAGTACCTCCTTTGTCCTTATTTGGATGAATTTTCCCAAATTTATCAGCTTCAGTGTCCAACGATTATTTAAGAGTACAGCATCTTCTGACCTTTTAAAAAGCACTCTAAGTTCCAATGGTAGTACCCGCAGTGTCCCCACTCCACTCCTGGTGAAGAGGTGCAACATTGCTGAGATAAGGATCTTCATCTTCTACTTCGACCAGTGGCAATGTGGAAACAGGGAACTCTCACCAATTCCTTCTCCCCTTCAAGAAGCCTGCCGTTGCACAAAAATATCAAAGAAAACTCAACCCTAAAATACCTAATCTTCTAACAAATGAACGTAAAAGTATTTTCCTACATCTACCATGAACAGTTTCTTCCCCCTACGCTCAATCGCTGCTGTTCTGATGTTCACCTATGTCTCTAAATAGCACGTACAGTGTAACCCAAACATAAACTATTCCCTACTACTTCCTTCATCTTAATACGTACACGATCTCTTGTACATGTCATGCAAAGTTTCCGTACTTCTTCCTACTACCCATATTCCTACCCTCAACGGACGACACATGCACCAGCTCATCTGAAGCATCTCTAAACGACTTCAGGCGCCCCGCAAATACTATAGTTGTAAGAGTCAGTTACTGAAGCTTGCGTTTGTCGGCGAACTTTGCTCAACTACCTGATCAGCATTTGCTAACGAGTTACAGATTTCTTGGTCTTACCCTTTGGATAGTACTGGTTTGGTAACATTACCCACTGACCGATTTTATACTGTTTTAATTTGCCCACACGATTCCCCAACCGCCTTTCACATTCCAGAGCTCTGGTATCTGCTCCCTGAATTTTCACATTTTCGTCACGTTCTTAACAAGTTCATTAACGGACTCCCCGTCCCTGTCAGCTTTTGGCCTTATTTTATCAAATAATGATGGCGTGCACCTTCTGTAAAATACCTCATATAGTGTTAAACCCTGTCATTGAATGGACTTTCAAACTTCATACGCTCACGATGGAAGATGAATACACGTCCCAATCATTACGGTGTACGTCCACATGATAGGTAAACATCCTTTCCCGACTGTGCGATGTGCACCCTGTCCTACAGTTAGCCTGAGGTTGCAATAGCCTCGTCCTTAGCTTCTTAATCTCTAGCAACTTACGTAGCTGCTTCAACAAATCGGAAAAAGTTTGTCCCTTGATCAGTGATCATAGTTTCTGGATCTCAGATTTGAACACCCACCTGTTTACCAAAGCTTGTGCTATTGTTGCTGCCTTTTGTTTAGAGATACCTGTCATTTGCACATATCTAGAAAAATGATAAATAATCATTAACAGAGATTCCTAGCTGGAGTATTATTGAACGGCCTAAAATCGTTCAGCTGAATCATTTTAAAAAGCTCGGTTGCCTCTGGTAACCGCTTACATACCGATCCATATTTTTTTTCCTACACTCTTACCAGCAGTGCTCCGGTACTCGCCTATTCGTTGTTCTGCAACTCTTGTCAGAACACAACACTTGATAATGCACTTCTTTCAGCACTTCCTCTTTCAGCTTGCTTGGTACTACTACCTGCAGTCCCAACCTCGCAATATTACACAATAACCCGTCCCACATAGTGTGACTCATACTGTTTGCATTCCAAGTCTGCCTGTTGCACTCCTGGCCATTATGCAGTGTCGTGATCCAGTGTCGGGCCCTGTCACTTTTTGGCTTCAACTATCTGGGTTTGTGTGTCTTACCAGGATTGTGTGTAACTTCGTACCCGAATTCACTTAACCTCAATGCCTATCTAGCCAGCGTACTAGAGGGGTCCTTAAGCCCGAACAACCATTTAAGGGTTGCATTTTCTGTTACCACTTCAAACTCTATCCATGCAAATAACACCTGAAATATTTAGTACCGTATATCACATTATACATGTCCCTTCCCGTTGTCGAATAGCTCCTCTCTGTTCTGTTAAACTGCCTAGAAGCATACGCTACCGAATGCTGCTCCACATACCTGAGAACGCCTCCTATAACCTGATTGGAAGTGTCATTTGATACGATACTCTTTGTCGTAGTTTGGAAAAATTAGTGCTGTGCTTAATGTCAATTCTTTCTTTAACTGTGGGTACGTGACAGCATTGCTTTGTCTATTCGAACTTCAACCCTTTTTTTAACAGTCGTTTAAGTGGTTCCAGTACATCCGCAAACCTTTTTATGAATTCTCTATAATTGTCTAAACACACAAAAGATTGTAATGCCTTAATATTACTAGGAACTATAAATTCCTGCACTGCCTGTGTCAACCTCGGATCTGTCTTAACATATAAAAACTTAACTTATTCTAACGCAAAGCGACATTTTTCCGTGTTTAATGGTAAATTTGCTGCTCAGTCTTCCGAAAATGTCTCGCAAACGCTGTATGTGCTCTCCCATATCCTTTCCAAAAATTGCACATCATCCAGGTTCATCGTGCACTGATGAGGTTTCAATGCCCTCAGCACTCCACCCAGCAAATGGTGAAACGTTGCGACAATGTTTTCAACCATGACTGCGTTTTACAATATTGAAAATGGCCCCAAGGGACCGAGAACTGTTTCCTGACTTGTTCTCCGGATGTACCTGTATCTGATAGTATCCACTCAAGGTGGAGGCAGAGAAGTACTCAACGCCAAATCGTCAGTAGTTTCAGGAATTTTCGCTTTAGTTATGCATCGGTTATGGTTTTGCTGCTTAAATGGTCTAAGCCACAACGGAATCCACATCTTTTGGTCCCATCTCATGTCCTTCTCAGTAAAATAGCAACGGTTGCACCCAGACTGTGCTTCCCTCTATTACTCCATCCGCGAGCTGTTGCTCTAATATGGGTTACGTACATTGTGGTATACGGTAAGGTCTAACATATGGCAGCGAATCACTTACTGTAACGACGCTGCGTTGCAATTATTTTTGAAAGCCATACATAAAAAATAAATACCCTATTCCCTAAGCAATGCTGTTGTATGGGTAACATGCACATTACTCTGGTGCACACTGAGTCTGTCCCTACCCACATCATCAATAACTTACAAATTAGCTTCCAAGATTCTCTTGGTGAGCTGTGTTCCCTTCTCCTTAGGAAGCTACGTGATAATTTTAATACACAATTTTCTGCCAGTGGTTCTACCAAGCGCAATGCATTAACAGGCCGTTCCGGACCCACATTTACTCAGACCAACTTCCAGGTACCTTGTTGCATAATGAAGTACGAATTATTCATTATTTGTATTGACTGCAGTTTCAGTGGTTTACATCTTTAGATTGTTGCACTTTATGTTCGTATTTCACTGGTGGCCGTCTCCTCTAGCTGGAACGTCCCCCTAAGTTAAGCTAAGGTAAATTTTGGCATGCTGTGCTGTCAGAAAGTCCAGTCCTAAGATCATGCAGTAACCATAACTTACTCGGAGCAAGACTTCTACCTACTGATTAAAACGCAATATCCCCGCCTGAAAACTTGTCACTGCTGGACCCAAATACTCCACATTACTATCCCAAACGCCACGTAAATACACGGTGGCCCACGAAATGTGTTACCATTTTATTTCTGAATATAAACTTTATTGTCTATACAATCTGAAAGGAACATACACTACAATGAAGAGCCGTCCATGGAGATTTGTTCTAACTCAACACATGCTCAATATGTGCACCATTTCGTTCCTAACTTCCTTTAAACGAACACTGAAGTTAGTGATTACCGTACGGCACATGTCTTCCGTAATTTCACTGCAACCTTGAAGAATAAGTCTTCTGAGCTCCATTAAATCACGTGGACGTTTCGGGAAAATTTTACTTTAGGTACCCCTAAAGAAAAAAGTCGCATGGATTGAGGTCTGGACTATTGTGGGGCCAATTTTGTCCGTCATTTAAGCGACCTGGAAACCTGAGTGAAATGATCCGCATGTCGAAATGCTCGTGTAAAAACTCCAACACGGTGTTTGCAGTATGTGGCCTTGATCCATCCTGCGTAAACCACTGCGTGTTGAAGGGCAAGGCAGTAACAAGAAGCTGTGGAATGAAGCTATTGCGAAGCATGCTTAAATAACGCTCGCTGTTCACAGTTTCTTCAAAGAAAAAGTGTCCAATAAGTCCGTGACTGGAAATTGCTGCCCACGCTGTAATCCTCGGAGAATAATGTTGTCGTTAATGAAGCACTTGTGGGTTTTCAGTGGCCCAAAAGCTTACATTTTGTTTGTTAACCACACCGTCTAAATGAAAATGCGCCTCGACTGAAAACCAAACGTTGTTGAGAGTATCTTCCCTATCCTCCGCCCACTGAGCAAACAGTCTCTGCTGCTTGTGTTCTTCAGTGAGCTTCTGTGCACAGGTTATCTTGTATGGGTACATATGGAGGTCACTTTTAAGAATGCGTTGAACGGAGCGTCTGGATATTCCCAGTTGCATCTACATCCACATCCATACTCCGCAAGCCACCTGACGGTGTGTGGCGGAAGGTACCTTGAGTACCTCTATCGGTTCTCCCTTCTATTCCAGTCTCGTATTGTTCGTGGATAGGAGGATTGTCGGTATGCTTCTGTGCGGGCTCTAATCTCTCTGATTTTATCCTCATGGTCTCTTCGCGAGATACACGTAGGAGGGAGCAATATACTGCTTGACTCTTCGGTGAAGGTATGTTCTCGAAACTTTAACAAAAGCTCGTACCGAGCTACTGAGCGTCTCTCCTGCAGAGTCTTCCACTGGAGTTTATCAATCATCTCCGTAATGCTTTCGCGATTACTAAATGATCCTGTAACGAAGCGCGCTGTTCTCCGTTGGATCTTCTCTCTCTCTTCTATCAACACTATCTGGTACGGATCCCACACTGCTGAACAGTATTCAAGCAGTGGGAGAACAAGCGTACTGTAACCTACTTCCTTTGTTTTCGGACTGCATTTCCTTAGGATTGTGAATAGCAACGGTCCTATTACACTCCCCTGCGGCACACCTGAAATCACTCTTACTTCGGAAGACTTCTCTCCATTGAGAATGAAATGCTGCGTTCTCTTATCTAGGAACTCTTCAATCCAATCACACAATTGCTCTGATAGTCCATCTGCTCTTACTTTGTTCATTAAACGACTGTGGGGAACTCTATCGAACGCCTTGCGGAAGTCAAGAAACACGGCATCTACCTGGGAACCCGTGTCTATGGCCCTCTGAGTCTCGTGGACGAATAGCGCGAGCTGGGTTTCACACGAGTCTTTTTCGAAACCCATGCTGATTCCTACAGAGTAGATTTCTAGTCTCCAGAAAAGTCATTACACTCGAACATAATACGTGTTCCAAAATTCTACAACTGATCGACGTTACAGATATAGGTCTATAGTTCTGCACATCTGTTCGACGTCCTTTCTTGAAAACGGGGATAACCTGTGCCCTTTTCCAATCCTTTGGAACGCTACGCTCTTCTAGAGACCTACGGTACACCGCTGCAAGAAGGGGGGCAAGTTCCTTCGCGTACTCTGTGTAAAATGGAACTGGTATCCCATCAGTCCAGCAGCCTTTCCTCTCTTGAACGATTTTGTTTCTCTATCCCTCTGTCGTCTATTTCGATATCTACCATTCTGTCATCTGTGCGACAATCCAGAGAAGGAACTACAGAGCAGTCTTCCTCTGTGAAACAGCTTTGGAAAAAGACATTTAGCATTTCGGCATTTAGTCTGTCATCCTCTATTTCATTACCACTTTGGTCACAGAGTGTCTGGACATATTGTTTTGATCCACCTACCGCTTTGACATAAGACCAAAATTTCTTAGGATTTTCTGCCAAGTCAGTACATAGAACTTTACTTTCGAATTCATTGAACGCCTCTCGCATAGCCCTCCTCACACTACATTTCGCTTTGCGTAATTTTTGTTGTCTGCAAGGCTTTGGCTATGTTTGTTTTTCTGTGAAGTTCCCTTTGCTTCCGCAGCAGTTTCCTAACTCGGTTGTTGTACCACGGTGGCTCTTTTCCATCTCTTACGATCTTGATTGATACATACTCATCTAACGCATATTGTACGATGGATTTGAACTTTTTCCACTGATCCTCAACACTATCTGTACTTGAGGCAAAACTTTTGTGTTGAGCCGTCAGGTACTCTGTAATCTGCTTTTTGTCAATTTTGCTAAACAGAAAAATCTTCCTGCCTTTTTAATATTTCTATTTACGGCTGAAATCATCGATGCAGTAACCGCTTTATGATCGCTGATTCCCTGTTCTGCATTAACTGTTTCAAATAGTCACCAGAACGTCTAATATGTTATCGCCACGAGTCGGTTCTCTGTTTAACTGCTCAAGGTAGTTTTCAGATAAAGCACTTCAAAAATTTCACTGGATTCTTTGCCCCTGCCACCCGTTATGAACGTTTGAGTCTCCCAGTCTGTCCGGCAAATTAAAATCTCCACCCAAAACTATAACATGGTGGGGAAATCTACTCGAAATATTTTCCAAATTATCCTTCAGATGCTCAGCCACAACAGCTGCTGAGCCAGGGGGCCTATAGAGACATCAAATTACCATGTCTGAACCTGCTTTAACCGTGACCTTCACCCAAATTATTTCACATTTCGGATCTCCGTCAATTTCCTTCGATACTATTGCACTTCTTATCGCTATAAACACGTCTCCCCCTTCACTGCCCAGCCTCTCTCTGCGGTATACATACCAATCTGAGTTTAGGATTTCATTACTGTTTACGTCTGGTTTCAGCCAACTTTCTGTCCCTAGTACTATATGGGCATTGTGACCGTTTATTAATGAGAGCAGTTCTGGGATCTTTCTATAGACGCTCCTGCAGTTTACTATTAGCACATTAATATTGTTATTCCCTGTTGCATTTTGCCTACTCCTACCTTGCAGCGTCTCAGGAGGCGTCTTGTCGGGCCTAGGGAGGGAATTCTCTAACCTAAAAAACCCACATGAATGTTGCCTTTCTACACGATTTCCCGAGACTTCTCTGTACAGCAACTCGTACCGCTTCAATATTCTCCGGCGAACAAACCGGCTTAGGCCGAGGTCGCTTCGGTTTCAATATTGTTCCTTCCTGTACAAATTTATCGTACAACCTATGTATAGTCTTCTTGCAAGGGACCCATCGTGTGTTAAACTGTTGTCGAAAACGCCTCTGAGTCACAACAAGGCTTTTCGTTTGATGAAAAAGTAACACAATTGCCGATCGTTGCTATGTCGTCAGTCTTCCATTGTCAGCCATTTCTGCTTACTGGTCTCCTAACGGCAGTATCGTGAATTACAAGTCATTTCGTAACTCATTTGTTTTTCCAAGCTCTGCTGGTGCTGCTGTAGAGATCCCAGCGGGATATCTAATGTGCGTCGTAAATTGCGAAAGAAACAATTGGTAACACATTTCGTGCGCCACCCTGTAGTACCATGGAGGGTTGAATCGCTTCTGTCCTACGAGATCCATACTTTCCACAGACACATGCCCACTGTGTGTGTTAAAGACTTGTGCGTTCTCTCCTTCACTATTCCAACTAGACTTCAAAACTAATTATTCATATTCGTTGTATCGAAACTTACCGGGAACTCCGCGCAGCATTCCTGGGGGTTCCCTTTTGCGTTCAACACCTGTTTATTCGACCCTCTTTCCCGTTACCATTCCTACAATCACATCGGTGGTGTCCAACCACACATCTACTATGCCAAAGACATGAATGAAACCAGTTAATCTAGACATTTTAATGCAATGGCGCATCAGATGGTTGAGTCCTCCAAATAGATGCTCTGTCACAAACATCAGTTCGACAAGCATTAGAAAGACAGTTTCTCGTATTGCCTCGTCGCATATACCAAAATTATTGGGACCTTTTCGTCCTTCCCCCCCCCCCCCCCCCCTCCAGGCTCTTAACAGTTTTAGATTTTCTTACGAGCAGTGGTCTATAGTCACATTATACTAGGGGGACAAGAAGTGGCTGTGGCTGAAACCAGATGTAAATCGCAATAAAATTTTAAACTTCGACTGGAATGTTTCCGCTTAAATTTCTGTCGTTATAGTTTTAGGTGGAGATCTTAACTTTTCAGGTATAAACTGCGAGACTAAAGTGATTATGACGGATCGTAGGGACAGAGCATCATGCGAAATTGTTCAAGGTGCCTTAACCGAAAATCAGCCTGGGCAGTTAGAGACTGGTGAAGATAAGGTCTTAGAAAAGTTCGTGACACAGACTCGAACTTCCCTAATCAGCGTAGGATGGGAAGTCAGTGACCATAAGGCAATTACAGGATTACTGAATACGGTTCTGAATAGAAAGACAAAGAAAAACCGGAAGACCTTTCTGTCTAGAAATTCTTCAAGCCAATCACACTGTTGGTCTGATGCTCCATACACCCGTATTTTCTTAATTTGACGGTAGTTCGGGACTGTATCGAATGCCTCCCGCAAGTCAAGCAACACAGCCGCCACCAGGGAACCTGTATCTACTGCGTTCCGGGTACCGTGGAAGAACAAAGCGAGTTGGGTTACAAACGATAGTTGTTTTCGTAACCTATTTTGGTTCCTAGAGAAAAAATTGTGTGAAAGCGCAAATAATGTTCCGCAATTTCACAACAGACCTAAGTCAGAGATAGGGACCTATAGTTTTGTTCTCTGCTTGGCAATCTTCCTTGAGAACTGAAGTAACTTCTTTTTCTCCAATCGTCAGGAACGCTTCACCCCTGTACAGATATGTGGTACACTGTTGCTTGGGAAGGACAAGTTCTTTCGCAAACTGTGTACAATCGTAATGGTATCCCGTCAGGTCCAGTGGCCTTCACTAACGCGATTTCACGTTTCTTTTCTATCCAATGGTCACTTATTTCGGTACCTCTCACTTTGTCGTTAGTACGACAGCTTAAAGGAACTATGGTGTTACCTTCCTCTGAGAAACAGCTCTGAAAAAAGACGCTTCGTATTTCGGCGTTTTTTTGTGTTAGTCTAGATTTAAGTACCATTATGGTCACAGTGTGTGTATGCGGATGGCTTCGGTCGGTTTACTAATTTAACGCAAGACCGGAGCAACTTAGGATTTTCTGTCAATGTTGTGGAGTTTTACTTTCGCATTCGTTGAACACTTGACGCATGGATCTTCTTACGTTAATTTTGGTATCGTTAGATATTTGTTTGTCTGTGAGGCTTTGCCTGCGTTTAAATTGACAGTGAATCTCACTTTGCTTTCGTAACAGCTTCCTAACACGGTTGTCAAATCACGATTGGTCTCTTCCATACCTTACAATACCGTGTTCAGCTCATGTCGGAGGCGTGTTTAGCGATGCTCTGTAATATGGTCCATTGAAGCTCAACATTTTCAGTGCCGGAGTTGGAATTTTCTTGATGACCTCAGGGGTCATCTGAAATGTCTATCTGCCGCTCTTTCTAAACAGAATACACATCATTCTGGACTGAGAGGTGACCTCAGACGTGAAATTAGTTCGCGAGTGTCACAGGGTACTTTCACAAGACCATTCATTTTCATAATCTATACGGTGGTTATAATTAGCCTTTCGCTACTTCAGAGGATCCCCATGAGAAACGAGTGATCATAGGACTATCAAACTTTGTGTTCACATTCCAGTTTACAAACGATGCTAAATGTGAAGACCATATATACTTACGACAACCTGGAACAGCACTACACACTGCTCTGCTATCGCCCGCTACACTCATCTCCACCGTTAATGGAGTCGAATGTTGCCCTAACGACCAAATAGCTGCAAGTTTCGCAGAAGAATTTAACAAGATTTCTACATATTTTCGATGATGCTGAATCCGAATTTTCAAAGTCCCACCAAAATGTCGGTCCGGAAACGGGTCAAAAATTTACAAACCACGAAACTGGACTTCTTGTTTTTTCGCTTATAGTATAACTCGGAAACGACGCACTTCCCGGCAGAATTGACTGTTTATGAAAATAAAGAAGGAAAAATTTCCCACATGTTAGATATGAGCTAAATTTTCGTCAAATAGTATGGCATATAGGGCGTGTCGACGTTGGTCCATTTCCTCAGCTTCGAAATAGCACTGTCTCAGGACCTACAACCCCGAGGCCTTAACGTAATTTGTTACATACCCATTGCAGAATTTCATCCTCCAGCAGTTACGATGTTACTTCAGTGGTTGGTACTTTGCTCGTGAGAAGACAGGTGTCTTCTACTCCTGACGGCGGAAAGCCGGTCCTTTGCGTTGGTCACCTACGCCGGTTGTTGTTTACGCTTTCCCACTATGATGTATTTGCATTTGCGATCGATAAATTCGGTTTAAATGTAGAAAATACTCTTACATAATGAGTTCAAGGGAGTAGTGCATTCTGTTTGACAGTGTACTGGGTTGTGGGAGAAAAATGTGGTCACTTACGCCTGAAGTGCGCCTGAAGGGTGTTCTTCAACCAAGTAAGAGAAGGAATCGTATAGCTGCTCTTTCGAAGGGCAAAACTAAGGATCATGAACCATTCCGAAAAAGTAAACTAACAAAAAGTTAATCTCTGTGGAGGCGAAGAGGCTACGGCTGGTTCCAGACGAAAAGTAACTCGATCTGCTCACCTGGAATCTGATTTAAAAAAAAAAAAAACTATTTTTGTGTGGATCGACTATTACACCAGAATCTCTTGGTCAGCAAAAAACGCTTCCAGGCAATCAACGGAATCTGGTGTACTGTGTGCCTAAAGTGGGCTGCGAGAGACTGTTCTGAACCTTGATGAGACAAAGCAGTGAATTCTGACGCTCAATAATATGTTGGACTGGGCCAATTCCTGACCTGGTAGCAGATGCGCATTTCTGTGTAGATATTTTGGTTGGACTTAAATAATTCGGATTCAGCGCCTTCGAAAATATAAAAAGATTGTCAAAAACTTCTACGAAGTTTTCACGAGAATCGCCATGTGACTGGACTACATGTGTTAATATCCTATTGATAAATCCTTACCTTCAGGTAACCCCACAGCCAGAAGTGACACTGGTTCGAATCTAATGATCTTGGTGGACACGCAGTTTGGAACGACGGTTAATGATTCTGTTTTCTACAAACTTATTGCAGAGTAACAGTGACCTCACTAGCAATGTGAGTAGTAGTACCCTTGTGCATAAAAACAGACGACTCAAAACGTCTTCCCCGAATAACGGGAATCACATTTTGGCAAAGTAGATGAAAGCAACGTGTGCCGTTCACGCTGCATGTCCTTGGTCCTTGGGGGTCTGAGTTCCTCCAAACGTCGTCGCACCAGCACTGTCGCCTAACGGCAAGTTATGACGCACTCCAAACAACGCGAATCCCGAAGCGCACAATCTGAACATGATTCCTGTAAAGTTGGGTACCTGTAAGGTACGTACGGAAAAAAGCATGCCAGATTTAAAAGAACGCAAAATCCCCAAGATTGGCAAAGTTTTACAGAAGTTCGAAATATAGTGCGTACTTCAATGCGAGATGCTTTTAATAATTTCCACAACGAAATTCTGTCTCGAAATATGGCAGAAAACCCAAAGAGATTCTGGTCATACATAAAGCACACCAGTGGCAAGACGCAATCGATACCTTCACTGCGCGATAACAACGGTGAAGTCACTGATGACAATGCCACTAAAGCAGAGTTGCTGAACACGGTTTTCCGAAACTCCTTCAGCAAAGAAGACGCAGTAAATATTCACGAATTCCAATCAAGAACAACTGCCAAGATGAGAAAGTTAGTAGATATCCTCGGTGTAACTAAGCAGCTTCAGTCACTAAATAAAGGCAGGGCCTCCGGTCCAGATTGTATACCAATCAGATTCCTCTGAGTATGCTGATAAAATATGTTTAACAATTATATACAACGACTGGCTCACAGAAAGATCCGTACCTAAAGACTGGATAACTGCTCAAGTCACACCAATACCCAAAAAGGGAAGTAGGAGTAATACGCTTAATTACAGGCCTACATCACTAACGTAGATTTGCAGTAGGGTTTTGGAACATGAACTGTATTCGAACATTATGAAGTAACTCGAAGAAAACGATTGACGCAGTCAGCACGGATTCAGAAAATACTTTTCTTGTGAAACACAACTAGCTCTTTATACTCATGAAGTAATGTGTGCTATAGACAGCGGATGTCAAATTGATTCCATATTTTTAGATTTCCAGAAGGCTTTCGACACCGTTCCTTACAAGCGTCTTCTAACCAAACTGCGTGCCTACGGAGTATAGCCTCAGTCGTGCGACTTGATTCGTGATTTCCTCTCAGAAAGGTCACAGTTCGTAGTAATAGACGTAAAGTCATCGAGTAAAACAGAAGTAATGTCCCGATTTCCCTAAGGAAGTGTTATAGGCCCTCTATTGTTCATGACCTATATTAACGCCATAGGAAACAATCTCAGTAACAGTCTTACATTGTTCGCAGATGATGCTGTCATTTACCGTCTTGTAAAGTTATCAGATGACCAAAACGACTTTCAAAATGATTTAGATAAGATACCTGTATGGTGCGAGAAGTGGCAATTGACCCTGAGTAAAGAAAAGTGTGAAGTTATTCACATGAGTATACTAAAAGAAATCAGCTAAATATCGATTACGCGATAAGTCACACAAATCTGAAGGCTGTAAATGCAGATAAATACTTACGGATTACAATTAAAAATAACCTAAACTGGAACGATCACATAGATAATATTGTGGGTAGAGCAAACCAAAGACTGCGATTCATTGGCAGAACACTTAGAAGGTGCAACAGGTCTACTAAAGAGACTACCTAAACCACGCTTGTCCGCCCTATTCTGGAGTATTGCTGTGCGGTGTGGGATCCCGCATCAGGTGGGACTGACGGATGACCTCGAAAAAGTACAACGAAGGGCAGCTCGTTTTGTATTATAGCGAAATAGGGGAGATAGTCTCACAGACATGATACGTGAACTGGAGTGGCAATCATTAAAACAAAGGCGTTTTTCGTTGCGACGGGATCTTGTCATGAAATTTCAATCACCAGTTTTCTCCTCAGATTGCGAAAACATTCTTTTGGCACCCACCGAAATCGGGAGAAATGATCATCACGATAAAATAAGGGAAATCAGGGCTCGCACAGATAAATTTAAGTGCTCGTTTTTCCCGCGTGCCGTTCGAGAGTGGAACGGTAGAGAGACAGCTTGAAGGTGGTTCATTGAACCCTCTGCCAGGCACTTTATTGTGAATAGCAGAGTGATCACGTAGATGTAGTAGACGAAGGGCGTTCAATAATTAATGCAACACATTTTTTTCTCGACCAGTTTTGGTTGAAAAATACGGAATTGTCTATCTTCAGCCCCCCGTAGCTCAATGAAGTTCGTATAGTTAGTGGCGCTATATGCAACCTTCAAAATGGCGTCTTTAAAGGAGGTGCGTTCCAAGCAGAGAGCTGTCATTGAGTTTCTGTTGGCGGAAAATCAGAGCATCACAGATACTCAGACCCTTGCAGAATATCTAAGAGATCTGGCAGTGAAGAAAAGCTCGACAGGTCGTTGGGGAGGCATAAATCGTCTGATCTTCCGCGTGCCGGCATCCACACACAGCTGTGACTCGTGCAGTGTTGGAGCGTGGCCACATTTTCATTCGAGGTGATGCATGGATCACGATAAAACACATCACTGCCCAACTGGAAGTCTCTGTCTGTAGTGGTAACACACTCGTTCACCAGTTGGGGTACTGACAGGTGGCTGCCCGCAGGGTTCGTCGCCGCCAAAAAAGAATCTAAGAATGAAACTTAGATTTGTCACTTTGAACCGGAAAATAAACGGCAGTCCATGGAGGGAGCCACATCACCTCTGCTCAGAGGATGACACACCCTCAGCCGGTAAGGTAACGACAATGCGTATCTGGGACTCTAAAGGAGGAGTTGTGTTAGATGTCCCGACTCATGATGCAACGATCAGCTATGACGTGTACTGACCTACCCTCAGCAAAATGGAGGAAGACTTTATCTTGTTCGTCGCCACAAAAATGCAAACGAATTTCCTCTCCAAGACAACGTTATACCTCACACAAGTCTACGAATGCGAGAGGAACTCATAAAACATTATTAGACTTTCTCCCTCATCCACTCTACGGCTCGGATGTCAGACTTTCCGAGTTCCATCTGTTTTCCCCAATAAAGTATGGACTCCGCGAGCAGCAGTACGTGGGTGATGGAGAGGTTGGTTGGCTGATTTGATGGAGGGGACCAAACAGTGGGGTCATCGGTCCCATCGGAATAGGGAAGGTTGGGGAGGGAAATCGGCCGTGCCCTTGCAAAGGAACCATCCCGGCACTTGCCGGAAGCGATTTAGGGAAATCACGGAAAACCTAAATGAGGACGTCTGGCCGCGGGTTTGAACAGTCGCCTTCCCGAATGCGAGTCCATTGTGCTAACCACTGCGCCACCTCGCTCGGTGATGAAGTTCTTAATACAGTAAGACGTCGGGGTCAGACGTCGACTGGTAGGGTGGTACCACACAGGCCCTCCAAGTAAGGTGGTTGCATAAGGCTGCCTCATGGAATGGAGATTATGTTGAAAATTAGGGTTTTATAGCCAAAAGAGTGGGGAATAGTCTTGTATTGGGATCCTGAATAAAAGTAACCAGCTTTCAGGTAAGAAATGGTTGCATCAGCTGTCGAACGCACCTAATAGTTGTCCGTCTACACTGTCTCAAGTACCAGAGTTTAATTATAACCACGTTGTATATAAATTACCTGGTAATTAACATCGGAAGTTCCATGAGAGTTTCCGTGAATGATGCTGTAGTCTACAGAGAGGTCCCGACGCTAGAAAATTGCAGCGAAATGCAGGAAGACCTGCAGAGGATTGACGCTTGGTGCAAGGACTGGCAATTGATTCTCAATATAAAGAAATGTAACGTATTGCGGATACATAGAAACAAACACCCTTTATTGTATGATTATAAAATTGCAGAACAATACCTGGAAGAAGTTACTTTCATAAAACGTCCAAGAGTGTGCTTACAGAGCGATTTGAAGTGGAACGACTGCCTAAAATTAATCCTGAATGAGGTGTCAGGATGAGGTTCATTGGAAGAACGCTCAGGAAATGCTGTCCATCAACAAAGGAAGCACCTTCCAAAACATTCGTTCGGCCAACACTGAGACCAATACTTTAACGTTGCTAGATAGTATCGAAACCGTATCAGGTAGGTCTGATACAGGGGACAAAGAAGATCCAAAGAAGAGCACCACTGTCTGTCACATGTTCATTTTATAAGCGCGAAAGCATCATGGATATGCTCAGCCGACTCCATTGGCCGACGTTGCAAGAGAGCCGTTCTTAGTCACGGTGCGGTTTACTGTTCAAAGAACGTATGTTCCTAGAAGAGTAAACAAATATATTGCTTCCTCCCACGTCCATCTCGAGGGAAGCCAAAGTTAAAGGTCGGAGCCCAAACGGACGCTTACCAGCAGTCGTACTCTCTGCAAACCATACACCACTGCAACAGATAGTGGAAATTGCAATGGTACACAATGTAGCCTTCGCCGCCAGTAGAATTCGATGTAGTCATTATTTGGGATTCACATGCAGAATCCTCAGGAGGAATTTGTCGGTTTCAGGACTCGCGTGTAGCTCTAAACTGGGCTGGTGGCTTTTTTATTTATTTTTTCACTCTTTCAGTTCTATTAGAGTTTGGACGTCACTAGAATGTCTCTGCTTGAGTCATCACAGATTCAGCTCTTGCATTCATCAATTATTACTGCACTGCTTATTTCTGTGTAGAAATATATATCTAACGTAACTGTTTGATATTTCAGGATGCGACCACTGATTCTGAAGCTTGTCCATTGTTGGAGTCCTCTGAAATGAAACAAGAATCGAAGTGCAAAGATGAAGCAGAAACAAATAAAGTTGAAGGAACAGCACCGGCTGCTCGTGACACCAGGGTTATAAGTATCAGTTCTGATGACAACGAATCTCTGGATGGAAAAGTGGGATCTCATGTGATGGGTGTGGTGACTTCTGCTGACTCGGAGAACTCTGGTGCAACGGTGGTAACCACTGAGCCTCCCAAGTCGTCGCCAGCCCAGACGATGGAGCCGGTGAAGCCCTCTGCAGAGCTACTGTCGGGCACTCAGTGGACTACTTTATCAGCGCCAACAGGTGGAGTTCAATCGGCAGCACCACAGGTGCTAGACAAAGTGCCGATTGCTGGAGCTACGTACGGCTCAGTACTGTCTCCCTACCCGATACCTTCTGACTTTGTCCCAAGTTTCTTTTTGCCAACAAATCCGATTGCTAGTCAGACACCCTTAAGATTGCCAACACAAAGCACACAATCCAGGCTTCGTAGGGCACTTACTATGCGCAAACGTAGAGGTGCTGCACAGACTGCTGGTTTCAGATCGGCGATGGCAGTACCGATAGCCGGAGCTACGTACCTCGCAGCATTCTCTCCGTATAGCTCCCATACTGATTCGTCACCGACTCCCTTTCACCAAACAAATCTGTCCGTAAATCCGATGGTACTGAGTTTACCGACATCAAGCACACAAATGACTGGTCTTACAGGGCCATATTCATACACATTTTCGGGCTTTCAACAGAACATTTCACCAGTGGAAACTAACGGTGTCGAACCGACAGTGACGGGGGTGGTAGGATCAGAACCTACAGTTCAAACCACGAACAGTATGGCAAATTCCCTCCACCAGGATAATCCTAATTCGTCGCCACTCACCATTCCAAGAAGTCTGCCTATTAACCCAACAGTGATGTCACCTGCATCAAGCTCACGAGCCACGGTTCCTACGTCATCAGTCGAAATGTCGATGCTATCTAACCTGTCAAACTTCCATGTTTCTGTGACAGCACAAAGTACCCCAAAGACAGTTGAAAAGACAGTAGTTCCTAATGTTACATGTAAAGGACCTGTAAACTGTACAATAACGTGGGTAGGAGGTACGGTAACAGAGATGAAAGGCAAAACATCGGATTCTGGTGGTACGGGATCATCAAGCATCAAATCTAATGACAGAGAATTTATGCCCACAAAACTGGCCACGTTGACTTCACAGGACGTGAAGTACTTCTGTGCACCGGCGCATAGCACTGCACTTCCGAAACCCACGCATGACCAGACGACAGTCCCTGGGTCAAACTGCCAACAAGCTGCTTTGAGCACGGAGGCTACTAGCGTTGGATCGACGACGACAAAGCCAGAAGGCTCTGCGCCGATAACTGAAGCTAGGAGCCATTTAGCACAGTACCCCCACAAGAGCTATACCCATTGTTCGTCTGTCACAACTCCAACAGAAGATCTGTCCTTTAATGTGACACTGGCGATGTTCCCTACATCAACCATGCAAAACACAATTACGTCTTCTATCCAAAATTCTGTGTTACCTAACATGTCACAATTTCGTAACTCTCTAGGAGCTCAGACAAGGGTGCCAAAAAAAATTGCAAAGACAGTACTTTCGAGAGGTACACACGAAAAGCACTTAAATTATTCAGTGGCTTCGAAAGCAAAGACTTCACGTGTTGAGGGAGAACGTGTAGAGCGCAGCACGATGAGTCAAGCGTCACTGTGGCCATCCCTACAATTCAGCGAGGTTGCTTCAGTCCAAACGAACCAGCGAAATTTGCCAACCAGGTGGCAGGTACCTCAATCATCTGCCGCAATAGGTGCAAACAAATTCGTCACACAACCTGCTGAGATGCAGCCACTTGATCTCTCGCGGAGTGACACCAGACAGCAGCCACCATTACAGCCACCTGGTGTTCCGCCGCGGCTCCAGCTGCCTCCACCTCCTGCTTCATCATATTATGCCATCCGAAGGCATATCCCACAGTCGGGGATTACTTCTTTACCTACTCCGAAATTTGTGACACCCAGACCACCACCACTTTTCCCAGAAAGTCCACTCCTATATCCACGAACTGTCGCAGAACCTCGCACTCCAAAGCGTATGCATCGACCTACCCGTCCTTCGACAGGGTCTGCGGTCGCACTACAGATTTCTGCAGCTAACGTCGATCGAACACCACCATATGGAATGGTAACACAACCTCACGATGTGCGTCAAAGTGTAATAGTAATGGTGCCGAGAACAGCTGCTGCCACCATGAAGTGTAACAACCAGACTGAAGTGCCACCAACATCTATTCCCACTGTTTCAGTAGATACTCTGTCTGCGTCATCAGCACCAGATCCTGCCGTTGCTGACCGCAACACTGACCCAGGAGCTCAGCAGTAGCATGGGCTGTTTCCTCTCTTTATCGATATCTTGCGATAGTGACAGGCAGTCTTGATGACACAATTTTCGAACTGGGCGATTTCGGAGCCTGTCATATGCTTGATATGGTCAATATATCCACCTAAGATGCACACTTTCATTAACTCTTCGCATTGTAGGATTGAAGTTACTTGTGGCGGCGGCCGACGGCATCATCATCATCATCAGCCGTCGCAACCATCATATTACCGCAGTATGGATAACATGCCACTGATGCAGCCACATGAGGTCTACAGAAACACGGGTAAGTTCCGTCAACTTAAATATTGATGTTAAGTCTTTTGAATACCTCAAACTAATCAATGCCGTTATTGACGGTTTTGGTTACAATTATAATAAAGGAAATGTGTGTGCCGTAACCAGGCACAATGTCAGTTTATTTTAAGACATTATTAGTGACGCATTTCGAACCAAACAGTGGTCATCAGGCGTCACGTTTTTCAAATCACTTAAACAATGATGTAACTACGTAGGCTTTTGCGGCTGGTGTCATGATTGACTTCTTAAGTAATAGAACCCAGTACGTTGTCCTCGATGGCGAGTGTATATCGGAGGTGAAGGTATCATCTGGAGTGCTTCTGATCTGGAGTGCCCCAGGGAAGTGTGGTAGGTCCGTTGTTGTTTTCTATCTACATAAATGATCTTTTGGATAGGGTGGATAGCAATGTGCGGCTGTTTGCTGATGATGCTGTGGTGTACGGGAAGGTGGTGTCGTTGAGTGACTGTAGGAGATACAAGATGACTTGGACAGGTTTTGTGATTGGTGTAAAGAATGGTAGCTAACTCTAAATATAGGTAAATGCAAATTAATGCAGATGAATAGGAAAAAGAATCCTGTAACGTTAGAATACTCCATTTGTAGTGTAGCGCTTGACACAGTCACGTCGATTAAATATTTGGGCGTAACATTGCAGAGCGATATGAAGTGGGACAAGCATGTAATGGCAGTTGTGGGGAAGGCGGATAGTCGTCTTCGGTTCATTGGTAGAGTTTTGGGAAGATGAGGTTCGTCTGTAAAGGAGACCGCCTATAAAACACTGATACGACCTATTCTTGAGTACTGCTCGAGCGTTTCGGATCCCTATCAGGTCGGATTGAGGGAGGACATACACTCCTGGAAATGGAAAAAAGAACACATTGACACCGGTGTGTCAGACCCACTATACTTGCTCCGGACACTGCGAGAGGGCTGTACAAGCAATGATCACACGCACGGCACAGCGGACACACCAGGAACCGCGGTGTTGGCCGTCGAATGGCGCTAGCTGCGCAGCATTTGTGCACCGCCGCCGTCAGTGTCAGCCAGTTTGCCGTGGCATACGGAGCTCCATCGCAGTCTTTAACACTGGTAGCATGCCGCGACAGCGTGGACGTGAACCGTATGTGCAGTTGACGGACTTTGAGCGAGGGCGTATAGTGGGCATGCGGGAGGCCGGGTGGACGTACCGCCGAATTGCTCAACACGTGGGGCGTGAGGTCTCCACAGTACATCGATGTTGTCGCCAGTGGTCGGTGGAAGGTGCACGTGCCCGTCGACCTGGGACCGGACCGCAGCGACGCACGGATGCACGCCAAGACCGTAGGATCCTACGCAGTGCCGTAGAGGACCGCACCGCCACTTCCCAGCAAATTAGGGACACTGTTGCTCCTGGGGTATCGGCGAGGACCATTCGCAACCGTCTCCATGAAGCTGGGCTACGGTCCCGCACACCGTTAGGCCGTCTTCCGTTCACGCTCCAACTCGTGCAGCCCGCCTCCAGTGGTGTCGCGACAGGCGTGAATGGAGGGACGAATGGAGACGTGTCGTCTTCAGCGATGAGAGTCGCTTCTGCCTTGGTGCCAATGATGGTCGTATGCGTGTTTGGCGCCGTGCAGGTGAGCGCTACAATCAGGACTGCATACGACCGAGGCACACAGGGCCAACAGCCGGCATCATGGTGTGGGGAGCGATCTCCTACACTGGCCGTACACCACTGGTGATCGTCGAGGGGACACTGAATAGTGCACGGTACATCCAAACAGTCACCGAACCCATCGTTCTACCATTCCTAGACCGGCAAGGGAACTTGCTGTTCCAACAGGGCAATGCACGTCCGCATGTATCCCGTGCCACCCAACGTGCTCTAGAAGGTGTAAGTCAACTACCCTGGCCAGCAAGATCTCCGGATCTGTCCCCCATTGAGCATGTTTGGGACTGGATGAAGCGTCGTCTCACGCGGTCTGCACGTCCAGCACGAACGCTGGTCCAACTGAGGCGCGAGGTGGAAATGGCATGGCAAGCCGTTCCACAGGACTACATCCAGCATCTCTACGATCGTCTCCATGGGAGAATAGCAGCCTGCATTGCTGCGAAAGGTGGATATACACTGTACTAGTGCCGACATTGTGCGTGCTCTGTTGCCTGTGTCTATGTGCATGTGATTCTGTCAGTGTGATCATGTGATGTATCTGACCCCAGGAATGTGTCAATAAAGTTTCCCTTCCTGGGACAATGAATTCACGGTGGTCTTATTTCAATTTCCAGGAGTGTAGAAGCAATTCAGAGGCGGGCTGCTAGATTTCTTACAGGTAGGTTTGATCATCACGCGAGTGTTAGGGAAATGCTTCAGAAACTCGGGTGGGAGTCTCTAGAGGAAAGGAGGCGTTCTTTTCGTGAATCACTACTGAGGAAATTTAGAGAACCATCATTTGAGGCTGACTGCAGTACAATTTTACTGCCACCAACTTACATGTCGCGGAAAGACCACAATGATAAGAGAGATTAGGGCTCGTACAGAGGCATATAGGCAGTCATTTTTCCCTCGTTCTGTTTGGGAGTGGAACAGGGAGAGAAGATATCCGTGATGAGAAGATGTGGTACGAGGTACCCTCCGCCACGCACCGTATGGTGGATTGCGGAGTATGTATGTAGATGTAGATGATTGAAATTCTTCTAGGTGTTACATCTCGTCATTGTATAAAATGTATAAAGTTGCATATTCATTTCCAGACCTTTCCCCTGATTGTCACCATCGTTGACGACCGCAAGTCCCTCAATTTCTTAGTTGTTTCTGAATATGCAAATCAAATAGGTCGAAGACCTAAATATAATTAAGTCCAGGTAATAACCATCGTCATGTTTAATACACAATATTAAATACTACTATTCTTACGGTGCTCCTCAGTTTCCTGTTGCAATTTATTGCTTTACTTCAGCTGTCCACCATTTTGTTCAAAGTAGAGCCATAGATTCCAGATGTCACGTAATGTTGTGCTTGATAAAAGTTGGACAAACCACTGATGGAAGTATACATCAAGCAACATATGGAAATGTCATGCGAAGATACACAAATAAACATCAAAATGTAATTCTTCACGCTTTCCCGGCGATCTGTTGACATCTTGGATATCCGGGAATCCAGCCGGATGTTCGCGTCGTTCTCGCACGATATTTCAACAGCGTGCCTCGCTGTCTTCTTCAGGTGCTACCTGAGACTTCAGGTAGTACCTGAAGAAGACGGCGAGACACGCTGTTGAAATATCGTGCGAGAACGATGCGAATATCCGGCTGGATTCCCGAATGTCCAAGATGTCAAACAACAAAATGGTTTATAATTAAGCCTGTCGTAATAACTTATCTAGCTACCACCGCTAAAACATTTCTCAGAGCCCTTAATCAATTTTTGGTCACGACTGCAGACGCAACACGTAAAACACCCAAATTTTGGGGGGTCAGAACAGTGAAGGTCTTAAAGAACCTTAACCACAGACCATCTACAGCTGACAGCGTGTCAGCACTAAACAGTTATAGCGTGCAGATAGTCCATGTCCACTCCATTGTGCTCTTCAGAGGCACTAGACACGATGTCGAGCTGGGTACGTGAACCTACTTTTTTTTTTTTTTTTCAAGATATTAAACATTTGCCCGCGAAAGCTAGTAGTCCCGAGTTCGCGTCTCGGCCCGCCACACAGTTCTAATCTGCCATAAAGTTTCAACACAGTAACATTTATTGAGTGAGTGTTACGGGATACCCAGTCGCTAATTATTAAATTGGAGATGTCTCCTCCATAAGACTCAAGACTGCCTTCATGCGGCCTGCCACGCCAAGCTTCTCAGGGTAGCTTTTAATCATCGTAGTCGATTATTAGTTTGTATTCCAATCTATCTTCTTCCACCGTTTTCATCATTACACCTCCTTTAAGTACCGTGGCAATTATTCCCTTTTATCTTGAGACGTGTCTTAGTATTCTGCCCCGTCTTCTTGCCAATGTTTTCCACGTGTTCCTCTGAGCATCGAATTTGAGGGGGAAGTCTCTCATTTCTTACTTTATTAGGTCACCTAACTTTAAACATTTTTGGCATAACCTCTCAGCGTTTCCTTTCTTTTTCTTGTTTTCTCGCATTTTGTGATCGACTTCCCCATAATTCAGCGCCCCAGATATGCACTGTGGAAAATTTTCTTCAAAAGTAAGGAATGTTTGATACCAGTAGACTTCTTAGCCAGAAATGTCCTCTCTGCCTGGGCTAGCCTGCTTTTTATGTCTTCGTTTAGTCAGCCGTATGTTGTTTGGCTGACAGTATAACAGAATCACTTAAAATCGCCCAGTATTCCCAGTTTTGATACGTTCATCACCAGTCTCTTTCCTTCTCCTCATCACTTATAATACAGAGTAAACCGAAGAAAAGCGAAAGGGATTGTGCTCAATAGACTGCATATTGAGTTCAAAGGATCCTATTTCTTCACGTTCACTGAGAATAGCAAACTTACAGTCGTATCTTATCACAGAATTTTAAACAAACTCGTGACGCTTCCTTCAGTTTTCGTCACTGTTCCTATGGTGTATGAACTGAATAACAGGCAAACGACGAGATCCCTGTCTTACCTCCTTTTTAATCCGAGCACTTCTTGTTTGGTCTTCCATTCTCATTTATTTCTCTTGGTTCTTGTAAATATCTCAACGTATGCGACAGCATGCGGTACCTAACGTGCTCCAAAGCGCCGAGCATATAAACGGGATTTTTCCGGGGCACATACCTCGGGTTCTGTTCGTGATGGTGTTTCAGGTAGCTCTTGAACTAGGGGCCATTTGTTAACAGAAGCATCGTCATAATGTTATCCTACAATACAGGGTCAGAGTCTGCATATGATACATTGCCTTCAGCTTAGGCAAATGGAGCAAATCGATTGGTTCTCCTAGAGTTATATGTGATCTGTGGTGCGCCTTAAGGGGCTTACGGAGACGCAATTTCGTTCAGGGGCGGTTCCTGACGAAAACCGAAAACACGTGGATTTTGGGTACCAAAGCCTAGCTGCGGATTTGAAGACCGCTATGCACAGCAAATGCTTGAAATTTTTACGTTATATTCTAAGATCCCCATCTCGAATTGAAAATTTTCTTGGTATCTTTATCAGTTTCCGAGATACAGAGGGTAAAAGTTAGTCTACTTCTGCACGTAAGATACGTGCGTAAAAATCCGGTCTACATCTACATTTATACTCCGCAAGCCACCCAACGGTGTGTGGCGGAGGGCACTTTACGTGCCACTGTCATTACCTCCCTTTCCTGTTCCAGTCGCGTATGGTTCGCGGGAAGAACGACTGTCTGAAAGCCTCTGTGCGCGCTCTAATCTCTCTAATTTTACATTCGTGATATACTCAAGTATAGGTTGAACGAGTGTTTTGTAAGCCACCTCCTTTGTTGATGGACTACATTTTCTAAGGACTCTCCCAATGAATGTCAACCTGGTACCCGCCTTACCAACAATTCATTTTATATGATCATTCCACTTCAAATAGTTTCGCACGCATACTCCCAGATATTTTACAGAAGTAACTGCTACCAGTGTTTGTTCCGCTATCATATAATCATATAATAAAGGATCCTTCTTTCTATGTATTCGCAATACACTACATTTGTCTATGTTAAGGGTCAGTTGCCACTCCCTGTACAAAGTGCCTATCCGCTGCAGATCTTCCTGCATTTCACTACAATTTTCTAATGCTGCAACTTCTCTGTGTACTACAGCATCATCCGCGAAAAGCCACATGGAACTTCCGACACTATCTACTAGGTCATTTATATATATATTGCGAAAAGCAATGGTCCCATAACACTCCCCTGTGGCACGCCAGAGGTTACTTTGTCTGTAGACGTCTCTCCATTGATAACAACATGCTGTGTTCTGTTTGCTAAAAACTCTTGAATCCAGCCACACAGCTGGTCTGATATTCCGTAGGCTCTTACTTTATCAGGCGACAGTGCGGAACTGTATCGAATGCCTTCCGGAAGTCAAGGAAAATGGCATCTACCTGGGAGCCTGTATCTAATATTTTCTGGGTCTCGTGAACAAATAAAGCGAGTTGGGTCTCACACGATCGCTGTTTCCTGAATCCATGTTGATTCCTACAGAGTAGATTCTGGGTTTCCAAAAACATGATACTCGAGCAAAAACATGTTCTAAAATTCTACAACAGATCGACGTCAGAGATATAGGTCTATAGTTTTGCGCATCTGCTCGACGACCCTTCTTGAAACTGGGACTACCTGTGCTCTTTTGCAATCATTTGGAACCTTCCGTTCCTCTAGAGACTTGCGGTACACGGCTGTTAGAAGGGGGGCAAGTTCTTTCGCGTACTCTGTGTAGAATCGAATTGGTATCCCGTCAGGTCCAGTGGACTTTCCTCTGTTGAGAGATTCCAGTTGCTTTTCTATTCATTGGACACTTATTTCGATGTCAGCCATTTTTTCGTTTGTGCGAGGATTTAGAGAAGGAACTGCAGTTCGGTCTTCCTCTGTGAAACAGCTTTGGAAAAAGGTGTTTAGCATTTCAGTTTCACGCGTGTCATCCTCTGTTTCAATGCCATCATCATCCCGGAGTGTCTGGATATGCTGTTTCGAGCCACTTACTGATTTAACGTAAGACCAGAACTTCCTAGGATTTTCTGTCAAGTCGGTACATAGAATTTTACTTTCAAATTCACTGAACGCCTCACGCATAGCCCTCCTTACGCTAACTTTGACATCGTTTAGCTTCTGCTGTCTTAGAGGTTTTGGCTGCGTTTAAACTTGGAGTGAAGCTCTTTGCTTTCGCAGTAGTTTCCTAACTTTGTTGTTGAACCACGGTGGGTTTTTCCCGTCCCTCACAGTTTTACTCGGCACGTACCTGTCTAAAATGGATTTTAAGATTGCCTTGAACTTTTTCCATAAACACTCACCATTGTCAGTGTCGGAACAGAAATTTTCGTTTTGATCTGTTAGGTAGTCTGAAATCTGCCTTCTATTACTCTTGCTAAACAGATAAACCATCCTCCCTTTTTTTATATTCCTACTAAATTCCATATTCAGGGATGCTACAACGGCCTTATTATCACTGATTCCCTGTTCTGCGCTTACAGAGTCGAAAAGTTCGGGTCTGTTTGTTATCAATAGGTCCAAGATGTTATCTCCACGAGTCGGTTCTCTGTTTAATTGCTCGAGGTAATTTTCGGGTAGTGCACTCAGTATAATGTCACTCGATGCTCTGTCCCTACCACCCGTCCTAAACATCTGAGTATCCCAGTCTATATCTGGTAAATTGAAATCTCCACCTAAGACTATAACATGCTGAGAAACTTTATGTGAAATGTATTCCAAATTTTCTCTCAGTTGTTCTGCCACTAATGCTGCTGAGTCGGGAGATCGGTAAAAGGAGCAAATTATTAACCTAGCTCGGTTGTTGAGTGTAACCTCCACCCATAATAATTCACAGGAACTATCCACTTCTACTTCACTACAGGATAAACTACTACTAACAGCGACAAACACTCTACCACCGGTTGCATGCAGTCTATCCTTTCTAAACACCGTCTGTGCCTTTGTAAAAATTTCGGCAGAATTTCTCTCTGGCTTCAGCCAGCTTTCTGTGCATATAACGATTTCAGCCTCGGTGCTTTCTATCAGCGCTTGAAGTTCCGGTACTTTACCAATGCAGCTTCGACAGTTTACAATTACAATACCGATTGCTGCTTGGTCCCCGCACGTCCTGACGTTGCCCCGCACCCTTTGAGGCTGTTGCCCTTTCTGTACTTGCCCGAAGCCATCTAATCTAAAAGAACTGCCCAGTCCACGCCACACAACCCCTGCTACCCGTGTAGCCGCTTGCTGCGTGTAGTGGACTCCTGACCTATCCAGCGGAACTCGAAACCCCACCACCCTATGGCGCAAGTCGAGGAATCTGCAGCCCACACAGTCGCAGAACCGTCTCAGCCTCTGATTCAGACTCTCCACTCGTCTCTGTACCAAAGGTCCGCAGTCAGTCCTGTCGACGATGCTGCAGATGGTGAGCTCTGCTTTCATCCCGCAAGCGAGACTGGCAGTCTTCACCAAATCAGATAGCCGCCGGAAGCCATAGAGGATTTCCTCCGATCCATAGCGACACACATCATCGGTGCCGACATGAGATTGGTGCACCCTGTACCCTTCATGGCATCTGGAAGGACCCTTTCCACATCTGGAATGACTCCCCCCGGTATGCACACGGAGTGCACATTGGTTTTCTTCCCCTCTCTTGCTGCCATATCACTAAGGGGCCCCATTACGCGCCTGACGTTGGAGCTCCCAACTACCAGTAAGCCCACCCTCTGCGACTACCCGGATCTTGCAGACTGAGGGGCAACCTCTGGAACATGACAAGCAGCCATGTCCGGCCGAAGATCAATATCAGCCTGAGTCAGAGCCTGAAACCGGTTCGTCAGACAAACTGGAGAGGCCTTCCGTTCAGCCCTCCGGAATGTCTTTCGCCCCCTGCCACACCTCTAGACGACCTCCCACTCTACCGCAGGTGAGGGATCAGCCTCAATGTGGGCAGTATCCCGGGCAGCCACAGTCGTAGTCCGATCGGGGGATGCGTGGGACGAGCTGGCTGTCCCCGACAAACCTCCCATCCGGACCCCCACAGTGATGCTCATTGGCAACAGCCTCAAGCTGTATGACTGAAGCCAACGCTGCCTGAAGCTGGGAGCGAAGGTATGCCAACTCAGCCTGCAGCCGAACACAGTAGTTGCAGTCCCTATCCATGCTAAAAACTGTTGTGCAAAGAACGTCTGAACTAATCTACAGAGAGTACAAACAAATCGACACAAAAAATGCAGTAATGCTGCTACTTGCGCACTGCTGACACACTGTTTGGCGGCGGAAGGAGACTACGCGATTTTACACTGTTCAGGTACTAAAACGCGATGCTACAACTCTCAAATACTATAATACGCCCGAAATTTATGAATTAAACAATGCAAGTACCAAAAACACGCAAAGAAATTAAGACTTAAACTATGTAACAAATAAGTGAGCTAGGAGTATACGACTTTCTGGTGTCAGCTGCTTATCCAACGGCGGCAGGGAGCCGAGAACGCAGTTTATTAGTGACGTAGCACGGATAAATATTCTGCGAAGTGTCTGTAATCAGAATGGTTCCAGGAACCCCATGTTGTAGTAATGAAGCACACAAATAATTTTTGAGCGTGGAAAAACCGGTTCGAGATGTGACATTAGTTAGCTACATATGTAAACTACCTGTTTCATTGACCCATGAAGTTCTTTTCATATCAGTGACATGCTCTGCTTCTTGCAGGAACAAGAAGGGAGTAAGCGGAAAAATGCTCCTAGTGGAGCACAAAAGCAGTGAATTTGCTCCTGTTTATTAAAATACTGACTGAAGCGAGGTACTAGCTGCTCCTTTCTACGTTCCTCAGCACCTTCAAAAATTTTTCCAAAAATCTTGGCGTGTGAACATACTCGCCCTTTATTTATGCTGATGTCCGAAAGATGCAGAAGTCTGGGAGACAGTAGACAGTGGTCATGGTGGAACATAGTTGGCAGTGACAGAACAGTACTAGGAAAAGAGGGAAGGAGACTGTGCCAGTGGTACATGAATAAAGAGGAGGAGAAAGTGGAAGGTGATGAGAGCCAGTGATAATAAAAGAGAATATATGACAGTGACAACGAGGAGGAGAGAGAGATCAGCAGTGGGAAGGAGTGAATGAGGTAGTAGCAGTAAGAGAGAGCAAGAGGGAGACAGTGACTGTCAGAGGAGACAGTATCGGACGGACAGAATGGAGACTGGCTGAGAGGCGAGAGGTAGTGACAGAGAGGCACAAAGAGATAACGACAATGAGACTGAATGATGAATGATAAATGATGAATGATTGATGAATGATGAATGAGTGAGAAGGGGGTGGATGGGTATGAGCGACTTACAGCGATGGACTAGTAGGTGTGAGCGAGTTAGTTAGGGCAGCTTGTCGGAGTGAGAGGTGAGTTGCATGTTTAAAAGGGCGTTTTCCAGAAAATTTTTAAAGGTGCTTAGGGAGGTCGATTGAAAGTGAAATAGCAGCTACCTCATCCTGTCTTCTAATGAACATGATCATATTCGCCTTTTTTCTTCTCAGATAGGAGCATTTTTCGATGGGTTGTATGTTGCCCGCCGCCCGCGCTTACCCGCCCTTGTTAACTTCGTGATAGTATGGACGATATCTTTCCTAAAGTCATATGGTATCTTTCTAGACTTAGAGATTTTTCACATTAAACTGAATAGTCGTTACGTTCCCATGTCCCACAATGATTTCAGAGATTACACATTAATCGATCGTATGTCTTCCAAAGCTCAAATTTCGATGCAAATACTGTATCTTTCCACGTCTTCCGTATTGATTCCAATCTTTTCTTCTATCGCGTTACCGGATAGTTCATCCCATTGCAAGAGGCCTCCGACGTACTCTCTCCGCATATCCTCTCGCTACTCTCTGTAGACGTTGTGATCTAGGGCTAGAGTCTTTGATTAGTAATCAAAAAATTATTGGTCCCGGATTCAAGACCCGCCACCGCTTAAATTTTGATTAATAATCAGCAAATGGCGGCCGAAGACTTCCGGCATAAGAAGTCATATTCATTGTCAAAGAGGGCAGAAGAGTGGACAGAGGTTCAGGGTACTCTCTTGTCATTGGGATGGGAAACTACCCCTAAAGGCGGAAGAATCGCTAATGACTAACAGCATGAGAAAGCAGACGGCAATAGAAACCACTGCATTAAAGACATAACGTGTATCCACAGGACAGTTCGCTTGTAGTTGAAAGTGTCACGATGGTCTCTCCATTGGAAAGAAGATTGCGAAACAGCTCCCCATTCGGATCTCCGGAAGGGGACCAAGAGAAAACTACTCAATAATCAACGAAAGGTTAACGTTCTGCGAGTTTGGGAGTGGAATGTCACAAGCTCCAATGCGGTAGGGAAGTTAGAAATTCTGAAAAGGGAAACGCAAAGGCTCAATCTAGATATAGTCGGGGTCAGTGAAGTGAAATGGAAAGAAGACAAGGGTTTCTGGTCAGATGAGTGTAAGGCAGTATAAACAGTAGCAAAAAATGGTACAACGGGAGTAGGATTCTTTACGAATAGAAATGTAGGGCAAAGAGTGTGTTACAGTGAACAGTTCAGTGATAGGGATGTTCCTGTCAGAATCGACAGCAAATAAACACCGACAACGATAGTTCAGGAATACATGCCGACTTCGCAAGCTGGAAATGAAGAGATAACGTATATGAGAATATTGAAAGGGCAATACGATACATAAACGGGGATAAAAATCTGTCATGGGTGACTGGAATACTGTTGCAGAGGAAGGAGTGGAAGAAAAGGTTTCAGGAGAATACGGGCTTGGGACAAAGAATGAGAGAGGAGAAAGACTGAGTTCTGTAATAAATCTCAACTAGTAATAGCGAATGTTCTGTTAAATATTCGCAAGAGGAGGTGGTATACTTGGAAAAAACAGGTTGTTAAGGGAAGATTCCAGTTACATCATGGTCAGAAAGATTCCGAAATTAAATTCTGGATTGTAAGGCGTACCCAGGAGCAGATATAGACTCCGATCACAATGCAATAGTGATGAAGCGGAGGCTACAGTTTGAGATCAGCTAGGAAGAATCAATACGCAAAGAGGGCGGATACAAAAGTACTAAGTTATGACCAGATACGCTTAAAGTTCTCCAAGGCTATAGACGGAACAACAAGGAATAGTTCAGTATGCAGTACAGTTGATGAGGAATGGACATCGCTAAAAAGGGCTATAATGCAGTTGGAAAGAAAAATGTAGGTACCAAGAAGGCAAATGCGAAGAGACCATAGGTAACAGAGGAAATATTTCAGTTGATCGATGAAAGAGCAAAAACGTTCAGGGAAATTCAGCAATGCAGAAGTGAGTGAAATAAATAGGAAGTGCAGGGAAGCTAAGACAAAAGGGTTGCGTGAAAAGTCGAAAAAGAGATGATTTTGGAAGGACTGACTCAGCATTCAGGAAAGTCAAAACAACCTTCAGTGACATTAAAAGCAAGGATGGTAACATTTGGCGCAGTGGAAGTTCCACTGTTAAATGTGGAGGAGAGAGCGGATAGGTGGTAAGAGTACATTGAAGTCCTCTATGAGAAGGAAGATTCGTCTGATGCGACAGAAGAAGCAGGAGTCTATTTAAAAGACAGGGGATCCAGTATTAGAATCAGAATTTGAAATAGCTTTGGAGGACTTAAGTTCACATAAGGCAGAAGGTATAGATAACATTCCATCAGCATATCCAAAATCACTGCGGGAAGTGGCAACAAAACGACTATTCACGTTGGTGTGTAGAATGTATGGGTCTGACGACATACTATGTGACTTTCGGAAAAATAACATCCACACAATTCCAAAGACCGAAGAAAAGTGCGAGAAGTTTTGCACAATCAGCTTAACAACTAATGCATCCAATTGCTTATAACAATAATACACAAAAGAATGGAAAGGAAAACAGGATGTGCTAGATGACTATCAGCTTGGCTTTAGGAAAGGTAAAAGCACGAGAGAGGCAATTCTGACTTTGCTGTTGATAATGGAAGCACGTCTAAAGAAAAATAAACACAGGTTCAGAGGGGACGTCAATCTGAAAAAGCGATCGACAATGTAAAATGGTGCAAGATGCTCGGAATTCTGAGAAAATCAGGGTGAACTATAGGGAAAGATTGGTAATACACAAAATGTGCAGTAGCCAAGAGGGAATAATATGAGTGGACGACAAAGAACGCGCTCGGATTAAAAAAAGGTGTAAGACGGGGATGTAGTCTTCCCCTTAACCTGTACTTGGAAGAAACAATGATAGGAATAAAAGAAAGTTTCAGGAGCGGAATTAAAATCGAAGGTTAAACGATATCAGTGATATAATTCACTGATGACATTGCAATCCTGAGTGAAAGTGAAAAATTACATGATATGCTGAGTGAAACGAACAATCTCATGAGTACAGAATATGGACTGAGAGGAAATTGAAGAAACACAAAAGTAATCAAAGGTAGTGGAAATCAGAACACCGAGAAACATCAGGAATGATTGTCACGAAGTAGATGAAATATAGGTATTCTTTTACCTAGGCACCAAAATAACCGTTGGCGAATTGAGCGAGGAGGACATCATAATCAGGTTAGCAATGGCAAAAAGGGAATTCCTGGCCAAGAGGCGTCTACTAGTATCAAATATAGGCCTTAATTTGAGGAAGAAATTTCTGAGAATTTACGTGTGCAGCACAGCGTTGTATGGTAGTGAAACATGGAGTATGGGAAAACCAGAACAGAAAACAATCAAAGCATTTGAGATGCGGTGCAACAGAAAAATGTTGAAAATTAGGTGCACTGATAAGGTAAGGAATGTGGAGGTTCTGAACAGAATCGGAGAGGAAAGGAATATGTGGATAGCACGGACAAGGAGAAGGGACAGGATGATAGGACATCTGTTACATCATCAGGGAATGAGTTCCATGGGACTGGAGGGAGCTGTAGGGGGCAGAAACTCAAGAGGAAGACATTGGGATGCATGCAGCAAATAATTGAGGACGTAGACTGCAAGTGCTACTCTGAGATGTAGCTTGCACAGGAGAGAAAATAGTGGCGGTCCTCAGTTAACCAGTCAGAAGACTGATGATACACCCCCCTCCCCCTCGCTCACAAAAAAAATCTCCCAGTTTAAAAGCAGAATTCCTTCTGCAACGTCGAGAGATCTGCTTTCAGTGTCACCAAAGGTTGTTAGGACTTTGATATATGCTGTATCTGTCCCTCCGAATTTCATTTTTCTTCCTGTTGCTTTATTTTTCCCTATAGCTATTTCACCTTAGCTTCCCTTACTTCCTGTTTATTTAATTTATAAGTGACTTGGATTATTATATTCCCGTCTTTCCCTTAGAATTTTGTACTTCTTTTATCGATCAATTGAAGTGTTTCTTTTGTTATTCATGCTTTCCCATCCGTTATCTTCCTTGTGCATAGTTGTCTGTCCAGGTTCTGTGATCGTCTCTTCCAGAGATATCAACTACTGTGGTATTCATCATGGCAATACCCACAGCCTTACATAATTTGAAACGTTCATTTCTCAGTACGTCAGCATTTCACTTCTTTCCAGGCTGATTCTTCCAGATGATTCTCCTAAATTTCGTCCTACTACTCAGTACTAAATTGTGATCTGAGCCTGCATCTGCTTCTGGATATGCATTATACTTCGCTATGTGATTTCGCCATATCTGGCCAAGAGGTAATCCAACTGGTATCTTGTCGTGCCTAAGGGTTTTTCCTAGTACGCATCCACGTTTCATGTTTTCTGATCCATGTAATTGCTATTACTAATTACTATTTATTGCAGAAGTCTATCATTTTTCCTTTCTCGTTCAGGCTCCTATAGCAACTCTATTTTGTTTCCTCCCACACTTCACTGGTCCAATCGCCCATGATCATTACATTTTATCTCCCAGTACGTACTGACTTACACCTTCAATATCCTCTTACACTTCGTCTTCTCATCTTGCTTGTGATATCGACATCTGTACCTAAACTATTATCAGTTTTGGATTGCTTTCAATTCAGATGACGATTCTATCACTGAACTGTTCCCAGTAAGTCACCCTCAACCCTAAGTTCTTGTTCATGATGAATCATACTCCTGTTCACAATTTTCTTTAATAATTTCCTTAAATTGTCTGGCCACAAATCCGTGTCTTCTTTCCATTCCACTATATCTATATTGAGTCCTTACTTTCCCCTTTGCATATTTTCTAGCTTCGCTGATGACTCCCGACATCAAATGTTCCGGCACGTAGAGTTTTACCCTCTCATTGCTCATTGTTCTTGTCGTGTCCCCTGGAAGTCCCCTCCAAGAGAGCCGAATGAATTTATCAGAAATTTTTCGCCAGCAGAAAAATGATACACTTGTTCAATTGCAGGCTTATGGACACACATTGTGCCTTTACTATAGAGATTCCCATAGTCTTCTCCATCATAAAATAGGTCGTTGCTCTCTCTCCAATAGCCCCTAGCAACATCATTCAAAAGTCGTTTAAGTGTGTTCAACAACCCACATCTGTCTGTATAAGTTGTCATCTCTTCTATTGGTGATATTGATGGAGTATGGATTTTGTTCACTTCTTCAGCCGAGGCATGTATTCCTTGGGATCTACAGAAAAATTCAAACATCTTTCTAGATAAGAATTGTTGAATGGCGGGCCGTGAGCCCCAGCAAACTATAGTGTAGGAGTAGAGCGATTGGCTGTAGTCAGCTTTCCTAACTGTTCAGATGCCAGTCGTTTTATAAAGTTTCTCACGGAAATTGATTTCAGTTCTGTCTATAGATTTGACTGAGGTCGCAGTTGGGATTCGAAGCTCATATTGTCCTAAACCACACTTGGCCAAGAAATTCTGAAGTAGTCACACACTATCCAAAAGTCGTGTTCACAACTGACACTTCAGCTCCTAGAGTTGTGCATATCAATATTGTTAGTACGTTGTTACTACCATTTATTTCAGAGTTTTCAATAATGATTCTAAAATGTCCATGTCCCATCGAGGACAACATTAAATTAGTTTGGATTTGAAAGATGTTCTAGTATTGTGTGTCACCGTGAGTGTGAACTTCCTAGAGCCTTATTTATTTAACCCGATCTGATTAGGGCCATCGGCCCCTATCTTACATCGGACAAGGTTCTCATACATACAATACCTTCCTTTACATCATAGTACCTAAGAAGTAACAATTCTAATATGACATACTGCCACGTAGAAAAAGGTGTAATTAGATGAATGACGAACACTAACTTCACTGAACGATGGTTTATTCAGCACTTGCACATACAAGAGTGTGGAGCGAACTGCCTCCGGCAGATCTTGAGATCTGTGGATATTTCTATAATGTACTCGAACCGAATATAGAAATTAAAATTTTACCTTTCAGGTGAGTTTTGAACTCACGACCCTCCATGCAACAGTCTAGTATCATAACCACTACACCACAGCTTCTTCTGCGACAATATTGTCTTTACTGACAATGTTAATGATATTGATTACTAACTAATCAACTAAACACTGGCAGTGCTGCTGCTGCTGCTGCTGCTGCCGCCGCCGCCGGTGGTGGTGGTGGTGGTGGTGGTGGTGGTGACGACAGATATACAAAGAATTAACAGGTATGCAAAGTAGGTGTTCCTGATATAGCGTGTTCTGGGTAAAGGAAATTAAAGGAGACATCATCTGCTAAGGAACTGGAAATAAGGAAGATGGGTCGGAAACAAGGATGTAAAACAGTAACTATTGCAAACACCGTCAATAGTAATCATTAGTGTTGCTTTAACAGATATCATTAACTATCTTCTGAAGCTGGAGGTGGTGTTCATTTCTATAATATAAACCGGGACCTTATTTCAGAGTCGGGTTCCTGCTACTGAGGACATCGAGAAAGTGACCGGACGATGGAATGGGACAGAAAGGGTTTTGTTCTGACGGGAACAGTAGTTTCTGCAATCTTGTTTAGACAAAAGCGTTAAGGTTGAGGAGAGATGACGGACTGTGAACGTTGATAAGACAATAGAGTAGAGAATGTATGCAAATACGCTGCGCTTGTCTCAACGTAGCCAGGATAGCAGAGCATATGATGGTGAAAAGTAATTCAAGAGTCGAATACTACAGATATGTCGAATACAGATATTAATTGTCAGTTCCAAGCGTCATGGTCTTTCCTGAGAAGTATCTTCTCCGATAACATCGCTGTAATCAATAACTGAAAGTGTTGGTAAAAGTTTCTTTTCAACTCAAGAGGGAAGAGGTTTTTGATGATGTTTCTTTTTTTCGAACATGGAGAGATGGTGATGCCTTCTTGCACGTAGGAGTTACGTGCTCAGTCCAATGTAGACATTTACCCATTATTACTTCTAGACTCGTTGCTGTAAGTGAGAAGTTCATATTTGTCCTATTTATTACTAAAGACGGTAGGGATTCCCAGTAATTGGGGCTAATGGGCCTAGAATGACCAACCAGTATAGCTTAAGTTCTGAATGGGTTGCGTTTAATACTACATACTGTCCCCAATGTAGTACTTCACACTGGTCGGTATTGAGACTCTCGATAGCTGTCCACAAGTTTATTGGCTTCGCACTTGGATACAACTGATGGTCATGAGGGTACGTCTGGTATTTGCGGTAGGACATGACGCCTTGTTGGCGAGACGTCATAGAGGTCGACAGTGTCAAGCGCTTTGCTGAAGTCTAAGAACAACACGATAGTCGCGTCTCGTGCATCATAAAAAAAAAAAGGCAAGCTTCAGCTCATCTGTTTCCTTCATTACTCTTCGATGTTTACGGATGTCTGGTAAGTGTTCGTCTAGTAGTTTGTTTGTAATTAGGTAGTTCATTAGCTAGTCGTGGACTACACATTCTAAGACCTTCAACAGTACAGGAAGAATAAAAATAGGTCGAAAATCAGTGTGTGCTGTGGCAATGTCCTTCAGCTAGTAGCTTACTGAGTTCCTGTTCCCAGACCTCAGGGAAACACACACTATGTGGTCAAACTTACCCAGACACCCCCAAAAAAATAAGTTTTTCATATTACGTGCATTGTGCTGCCAGGTACTCCATATCAGCGACCTCAGTAGTCATTAGACATCGTGAGACAGCAGAATGGGGCCCTCCGTGGAACTAACTGACTTCGAACGTGGTCAGGTGATTTGGTGTCACTTGTCATACGCCTGTGCGCAGGAATTCCACATTCCAAACATCCCTAGGTCCACTGTTTACGATGCGTTAGTAGAGTGGAAACGTGAAGGGACAGTTACAGCACAAAAGCGTACAGGCCGATCTCTTCTGTTGACTTCCAGAGATCGCCAACAGTTGAAGAGGGTCGAAATGTGTAATAGGCAGAGAGACGTATCCATATCATCGGACAGCCATACTGGATCAGGATCCACTGCAAGTACTATGACAGTTAGGCGGGAGGTGATAAAACTTGGATTTCATGGTCTATCGGCTGCTCATAAGCCAACCATCACGCCGGCAAATGCCAAACGACGCTTTGCTTGGTGTAAGGAGCGTAAACATTGGACGATTGAACAGCGGAAAAACGTTGTGTGAAGTGACGAATCACGGTACGCAGTGTGGCGATGCGATGATGGGTGTGGGTATGGCGAATGCCCGGTGAACGTCATCTGCCAGTGTGTGTGGTGCCAACAGTACAATTCGAAGGCGGTGGTGTTACGGTGTGGTCGTGTTTTTCATGGAGATGGCTTGCACCCCTCGTTTTGCATGACACTCTAACAACACAGGCCTGCACTACTGTTTTAAGTACCTTCTTGCTTCCCACTGTTGAAGAGCAATTCGGGGATGGCGATTGCATCTTTCAACATGATCGAGCACCAGTTCATGAAACACAGCCTTTGGCGGAGTAGTTACACGACAATAGCATCCCTGTAATGGACTGGCCTGCAGAGTCCTGACCTGAATCCTATAGAACACCTTTGGGATGTTTTGGAACGCCAACTTCGTGCCAGGCCTCACCGACCGACATCGATACCTCTCCTCAGTGCAGCAATCCATGAAGAATGGGCTGCCATTTCCCAAGAAACCTTCCAGTACCTGACTGAACGCATGTCTGCGAGAGTGGAAGCTGTCAAGGCTAAGGTTGGGCCAACACCATACTGAATTCAAGCATTACCGATGGAGGGCACCACTAACTTGTAAGTTATTTTCAGCCAGGTGTCCGGATACTTTTGATCACATGGTGTAGGTGGTTGCGAAATGGGCATTAGCGGGTCAATAATAAGTTACCTCATTTCGACCTGTGATACCACAGTGTCCACTAGATGCTCATTGATAACTCACGATGGACTTTCGTGGAGGTACTGCAAATAACATGCTTTAGGCAGAATTTTTCGTGACTACAGTCGTTTACCCCCATAAAGTAATAAATGAACATCTGTTTCGTATGTGGTTTACTTGGTTTAAATTGAAACATCGGTTCAGTTCTTCGGCTCAAATGGCTCTGAGCACTATGGGACTCAACTGCTGAGGTCATTAGTGCCCTAGAACTTAGAACTAGGTAAACCTAACTAGCCTAAGGACATCACAAACATCCATGCCCGAGGAAGGATTCGAACCTGCGACCGTAGCGGTCTTGCGGTTCCAGACTCTTCGGCTCAGACAAGAACCTCAGCTGCAGCTTTGCTTACTGAGTCTGAAAACCAGCGTTTCTTTTCTTTTTTTATTTAAGCCGAATTAAAAAGAATCAGCTTTGTAACTAGTTTCAAGTGGCCTATTAAAATTATCTTTCGTATGCCAGTCTAAAATTTCATACTACTACCTACAACTGACGTCTAAATCTGCATCCATATTTAGGATATTGCTATGAGATTAAAGGGAGATGGTGTTTGTGATGCATTTATTAGGGTTTCTTTCTGTTCTTTCGCGTTGGAAAGTGGGAAGCAGCACTGCTTAATCGCTGTGCGCGCGGCAATATGTCTAATCTTCTCTTCGCAGTCCCTAAACGAACAATAGGTAGGTTATGGTATATTCCTGAATAAAAGATTTGAAACGTCGTAAGTAGGCGTCTATATTCAAGCGATTTTATGTTCAGGTTCTTGAGCATTTCCGCGATACTTTCCCGTGGCTCAAATCAATCTTTGTCCACACTTTCAATAACCCATAGTCATCCTATTTCGTATGGGTCAAACACATTCCAGTAATCGTGAAGACCGTTGCACACCGCTTCTTGAAAGTGCATGACATACCTGGTCTCTGATAATCTCGTCGTTTAGGGCCCTTAACACAAATACCTTGTCACTGACCCGAAATCTACCGGCTTCTGTACCAACGACTGAACACTCTTACTCTCACGAACTGTTACATCGAGATGTTTAAATTTACTGCAACTATGACTCACTAATAGTCGTAGTCACAAGATTCTGTGTTCTACCTCTACGGCAATGCAAGATTTTAATCCATGAATATTTATATCTAACTGCGATGCTTTGCACCAGACGGCATAGCTGGAGTTAGACTAGACAAATACTGCTCACAACGTCTTTCACGCGGTACCCAGTGTAGACGGAAAGTGTCGATATGTTTCCTGTTAAAAAATGATTTTAAAAGAGACTTACGTCCCTATTCGATATAGTGGTCAAAATTGAGTGGGATGTTCAGATGTTCGTTTTATCGATAAGTCTTGACAGGGATAGTAAGACATTAAGAATAACTAGTACACCAGCAGCGAATGAGCAGCGCTGCTACATGATGGTAGCGTGCAGGACGGTACCATCACTGTTCAGTAATGGTTATCCTTAGTCTCTTACAGTTCCTGGTAATGCGTATTATCAAAACGAGTATAACACTTCACTGATTTCTAGCTCTATATCCAAATGGCACGCAAAATTCTCCTTTAAGTAATTCTTTAACGGAAAAGGCGTAACGTGGATGAAAGACGTAATGAGCAGTATTCGTCTGAGCTGGCTCCAGCTACATTGCAAGAACGATATTGGAAATACCTGCCGAAATATTAGAAAATGCGCCTGTCAACTCTCAGGACGGGTACCCTGTGTATCTTCACTGCCGAAAAAATAAGTGCCACACACTCAAGGACTGTTCAGTGGCATACTCAAGGGTAATGGTGTTAGTGATCCATTTGTCACTGGCGATCAAATGGGGCTCAGGGGCCCGTCTGTGTACCCTCTATTTTGATTCTGCAGGTAGTACAAAAAATGTCTTCCTTAAAGGTAGTAGTAGTAGTAGTAGTAGTAGTCACTCCTTGTGGATTCTACTTTATATCTGCTATCATTGGTATTAGATTTAAATGTGTGCATACTTTCATGCAGTATTACGGATTTTAATGGATTGGGTATCCTCGTCTGAATAATGGTTTATTCATATTGTAATTCAGCAGTTTTGGAAAAACTCTCTAATAACATCCTACAAGAAATGAGATACCTTCGTTCATAAGGCCCATCTCGAGTATGTGGAATCTTTGTCTGCTACTAGTGTTGAACTCCATCTAATTATTTCATGGTCTAAGGTTGAGGTTCCGTTTGAACAGCTAATTAAAGTTTCAGCCCTTATACTAACCTCTGTTGGCTCTCAGTATCGAAACATTTGTAGGATGTGTATTGTTTATCCCAAAGGAGTAGTTCTGCGAGGAATTTTAACTGACCGATATAGAACTATATTTACTACCAAAGCAGTTCGATACGATACGGTCAAACATTTGGTCGTCATTCCAAAAAATATATTGCAGTCTACTGAAAACAATAGGTGGGGAAGTAAAACTTTCAAATTTTCTAGAAACTGTACACAGCAAGAGAACAGGTGCGAGACTCTTGCATGGTCCCTAAGTTCTGTAGGTCTGGTTCAGAATGACAAGGTGGATCAGTCAGGGAAGGAAGGCAGTGTGTGTGGTCCTACAAGGGCCATCACTATCTCCCTCCGGACATGTTTACGGATACTGAATGACGAGGAATAGGAAAGCCTTTAAGACTGTCTTAATGCTGAGTATTGCACTGAGAATTAACCCCTAATTAGAAACTCCCTAGTTTCAAAATTTTTAGGAGAACAGGAAGTTGATAACTATTCTGGTAAGCATTCTTAATAGTGATGGCTGAAATTTTTCCAGTTACACCAGATAGGTATCAAGGACAAACCTCTCAGCAGCTGTCGGAAGAGGGAGATATATAAACCACGCTCTGTTTCCCAACAGATTTTTCGAAGATAACTAAAACGTTTATTATGAATATGAAGATGGTCCACCAAATAAAGTGGGTTTACTTTGTCATAAAAATATCAAAGTAATTATCAGTAGTTACGTTAACACTTATATACTCTAAAACCTACTGGATTCTTTTTGTATTTCCTTTCAGCTGCAATTTGCATCATGTCAAGATTCATTGGCTCTAGTCCATGGCCTAAGTAAATTCTGTAAAATAATCTTACATTGTTGTGATATGTCTATGCGTATGTTTTCATATTTTTACCAAGTTGTTGGCGATATGACTCAGTAGTTCTGAAGGAAAATAAAAACTGCTAACCCGACAACTTCAGGAAAGTTGTTGACTTACGCCCATAATTCGGCGGCCCCCAACTATCTCCCTCCTGGACTGTTGTCTAGTTCAGCTCTTCTACCGAACCTGCACTGTAAGCAGGTGAAATCTGAAACGATATGCAGCATTATGTGAAAATTAAATACATCGGTGAAAGTGTAATGTAGTCATTACCCTCACAATGGCGAGTATTCAGCCTTGCAGCATATACTTACTAGTGAACTCTACTTCGTAATTAATACTAGTTACCAACGACAAATTTCGGCAGGTGTTGGCCTTTAAATAACAATTCCAGGAGTGCATTGTATGAAGTAATACGACATGTGCTCACATGTACAGGGTTATTACAAATGATTGAAGCGATTTCACAGCTCTACAATAACTTTATTATTTGAGATTTTCACAATGCTTTGCACACACATACAAAAACTCAGTTTTTTTAGGCGTTCACAAATGTTCGATACGTGCCCCTTTAGTGATTCGGCAGACATCAAGCCGATAATAAAGTTCCTCCCACACTTGGCGCAGCATGTTCCCATCAATGAGTTCGAGAGCATCGTTGATGCGAGCTCGCAGTTATGGCACGCTTCTTGGTAGAGGAGGTTGAAACACTGAATCTTTCACATAACCCCACATAAAGAAGTCGCATGGGGTTAAGTCGGGAGAGCGTGGAGGCCATGACATAAATTGCTGATCATGATCTCCATCACGACCGATGCATCGGTTTTCCAATCTCCTGTTTAAGAAATGCCGAACATCATGATGGAAGTGTGGTGGAGCACCATCCTGTTGAAAGATGAAGTCGGCGCTGTCGGTCTCCAGTTGTGGCATGAGCCAATTTTCCAGCATGTCCAGATACACGTGTCCTGTAACGTTTTTTTCGCAGAAGAAAAAGGGGCCGTAAACTTTAAACCGTGAGATTGCACAAAACACGTTAACTTTTGTTGAATTGCGAATTTGCTGCACGAATGCGTGAGGATTCTCTACCGCCCAAATTCGCACATTGTGTCTGTTCACTTCACCATTAAGAAAAAATGTTGCTTCATCACTGAAAACAAGTTTCGCACTGAACGCATCCTCTTCCATGAGCTGTTGCAACCGCGCCGAAAATTCAAAGCGTTTGACTTTGTCATCGGGTGTCAGGGCTTGTAGCAATTGTAAACGGTAAGGCTTCTGCTTTAGCCTTTTCCGTAAAATTTTCCAAACCGTCGGCTGTGGTACGTTTAGCTCCCTGCTTGCTTTATTCGTCGACTTCCGCGGGCTACGCGTGAAACTTCCCCGCACGCGTTCAACCGTTTCTTCGCTCACTGCAGGCCGACCCGTTGATTTCCCCTTACAGAGGCATCCAGAAGCTTTAAACTGCGCATACCATCGCCGAATGGAGTTAGTAGTTGGTGGATCTTTGTTGAACTTCGTCCTGAAGTGTCGTTGCACTGTTATGACTGACTGATGTGAGTGCATTTCCAGCACGACATACGCTTTCTCGGCTCCTGTCGCCATTTTGTCTCACTGCGCTCTCGAGCGCTCTGGCGGCAGAAACCTGAAGTGCGGCTTCAACCGAACAAAACTTTGAGTTTTTCTACGTATCTGTAGTGTGTCGTGATCATATGTCAATGAATGGAGCTACAGTGAATTTATGAAATCGCTTCAATCATTTGTAATAGCCCTGTATATATACTCTTACGTGTCCTGCCAGCTTTCTGCAGTTAGCTTATAAGAGGAAACCGAAGGCGGCGTTCTGACGTATACCCCTGCGGCATTTTACTGAAAACATACACACATGACGTAACATGTTCTCGAAAATAACAAGTAATTCTATAATGTTGCACCCTGTAATTAATACAGAGTGCTTTTAGTTTGCTTGCCTGAAGGCAAGTGAGCGCACAAGGTGATGCGTTTTCCCTAAGAGATTAAATTATTCGCCATGCGTTTCAAACGCTGACGATTAACCGATTTCTGTGTTTCGCACTTGAGTCCCTGACACGGGGCTCAAGAGGCTGTTCTTAGAGAGGAGTTTCGTTGTACTGGCTGTTTCAATTTATGTTAGATGATTGGTTGGTTGATTGGGGTTTAAGGGACCAAACAGCAAGGTCATCAGTCCTGTGTGTCAAAGGTGGTCCATTGGGACGGATTTACATCTCAAGAGAGTTAAAACGATAAAAGGTAAAAGGCTAGAAAAACGTAGAAGTGCAGTCATGTTGTCAATGGTGAAAACAAAAGGAGGGAAGTCGGCAGGTGGGCAACCCGAAGGCTATGCTAGAGGCAGGAAATATCCCACCTCTGATGCAGTACAGGCAAGACCACCTGCTATTCAAAAGCGCTCAACCACAAGAATGTAGAAGTGCGTATTGTAAAAGGACACTAACCAAATTTTAAAAACGATAAGAAAAGAGTAAAAGGGAGAGAAAACAGGATCTTGGCTAGGGAGGGGAGTCAGGAATCTCGAAATACAGCTTACAGTGGAAGACACACCAACCCTCACCGCCTGCCCCTACTCCAGAGGGAGATTAAAAACGTTAGAACTGAAAATAAAAACCACTTTCATGGAGGAAACCAGTTCAAACGTCCACGAATCGTCTGCCAGTATTAAAGGTAAAGTGCAGGGAAGTCTGTACTTAGTACGCAGAGCCAAAAGAAGGGGGCATTCCACCAAAATGTGGGCTACTGACTGGAAAGCTCCACAATCACAAAGTGGGGGTGGCTCATTGCGCAAAACAAAACCATTCATCAGCCAGGTATGGTCGATGCGGAGACGATAAAAGGTGGTAGAATCCTTTCGGGAGAGGCGGAAGGAAGAACGTCTCTGGAAGGTGTCACCTGAAGTGCACAAATTTTATTAGACAGGGAGGTAGCCTCCCAAGAGTTGGCCCATGATTGTGCGATGTGGAATTTGATATGAAGCCGTAAATCCTCCGCAAGAGGGGTTGCAGAGAAAGGGGTAAGTGACTGCTCCCCCAGCCAAACGATCAGCAAGCTCATTACCTGGGATACCCACACGGCCAGGGACCCAAAGGAAGTCGACGGAACAGGCAGCATGGTGAAGATAAGCGATGTGGTCAAATATGACTGAGACCAAGGGATGGTGGGAAAAACACCGGTCAATAGCCTGAAGGCCACTCATTGAGTCCGTACATAACAAAACGCGATTGAGTTGGGATTGTTTAATAAAGGTAAGGGCCTGGGAAATCGCTATCAATTCTGCAGTGAACACCTCACATGCAGTTGGCAGGAGATGATTTTAGATGCCAACAGAAAACGTGGAGGCATATCCCACACGATCATCAGATTTAGAGCCATCGGTGTAAAAAACAGCATCCTGAAACTCCCATAAAATTCGGCGGAAGAAACAACGGAACACCATCGGGGGTAATGGAATCATTCGGACCTCGGTGGAGATCCATCCGAATCCGGGGCTGAGGAACTAACCAAGGGTGGGGGGGGGGGGGGGATTGTTGGGGACGGGAACAGCATAGAATAGGAAGGATGAGTGGGAGAGGAACGTACAGCAATTGCATAAGAGACCATAAGCTGGGACCGCCGAACAGAAAGAGAGGGGGGTGGGAATCACAGCTTCAGCCAGGAGACTATAAAAACCCTGTACAACCGGTGGAACAGGAACGGGCTGATAAAAATTGGGAGTGGGCCCCAAAGAACCCACTCATGAAGTGCAAGTAAGATGTGATGGCGCCAAGCCATGTCATAGGCCTTGTGAAGGTCGAAAAATACTGCAACCAAATGGTGGCGCTGGGAAAAAGCCTGCAGAGCTGTAGATTCCAAGCAAAGTAAATGATTGATCGGAGACTGTCCCTCTTAGAAGCCACACTGGTAAGGGGACAATATATCCAGAGATTCGAGGACCCAATTGAGCTGACGGCCCACCATCCATTCAAGTAACTTGCAAACAACGTTTGTCAGACTAATTGGCCTATAGCTTTAGACAAAATGGAGGTTCTTACAAGGCTTAAGGATGGGAACCACGATTCTCTTTCTCCACAGAGAAGGGAATTCACCCTGGTGCCAAATACAGTTAAGCACCCAGAGAAGATGTCGTTGTGGAGCACTGAGACGTTGAAGCAATTGGTTATGAATGGAGTCTGGGCCAGGGGCCGTATCACGAGAAGAAGAAAGTGGGGAAGAAGTTCCCACTCAGTAAAACGTTCATTGTAATATACTGAATGACAAGGGGTAAAATATACGGCAGAAACTTCGGACCGCTATTTCTGGTGAAGGAAAGCAGCCAGATAGGAGGTTGTTGCTGATGCTGTTGCAAAATGGGTTCCAAGATGTTCCCCTGGAATCAATGGGTCTGTGCAAGGCCCGAGAGGGCAGACTGCCGATGGCAACCTTGGTGAGAGCGCAGTGCAGCCCATACCCATGACATAGGGACAATAGGACCGAGGGAAGAAACAAAGCATTCCCAACACACCTGTTCGCTCCGTTTCAATAAGTAACGGACTTTGGTGCGAAGGCGTTTAAAGGTAATAAGATTGACAGTGGATGGGTGCCTCATAAGGTGTTGCAAAGCTCGATGGAGATCACAGACGGCAGTGGCAATGGCTGTACTCCACCATGGGGCTTGCCGGCGGCGAAATGATCCAGATGAGCGTGGGATATCAAGGCTAGCAGTGTGAACAATCCCATCAGACACGTCACTTAGGACGTCATCAATATAACCCGACAAAGAGAGAGAAAAAACGACCTGTGCAGTATATAGAGGTCAATCGGCGCGATGGGAAGACCAACGAGGTAACCTGTCCATCGGAGAGCCGGAAGGGAGCGAGAGAATCAGTGAAAAGTGGTCATTATTGCAAAGGTCGTCGTGTGGCGACCAGTGTAAGGAAGGGAGGAGGGAGGTAGAAGAAAGAGGAAGATCAGTGGTAGAAAAGGTAACATGACTGGCACAGAAATGGGTAGGGGAGCCATCATTAAGAATTCACAAGTCCTGGTCTGCAAGAAATTGGTACATGAGAAGACCCCAACTAGATGGAAATGCACTGCCCCACAAGGGATGATGAGTATTAAAATCCCCGAAGAGGGGGAATGGGGGAGGAAATTGCTGAAGAAGGGCAGTTAACGCCTGTCAGGAGGGAGATAAAGATCGCAAACCGCGACCTCAGAGTCCAGGTGGACCCTAACAGCAGCTGCTTCCAGTGTAGTTTGAAGAGGAATCCACATGCTAGCAACGTCTTTACGGACCAACGTACAAACGCCACCAGAAGCCCACAGGGAGCTGACCCGATTTCGACAGAAAAGACTGAACCCACAGAGATTCGGTGAGTGATCATCAGTAAAACGAGATTCCTGTAGACCCACACAATCTGCAAATTAAAACGAAATAAGGGATTTAAACTCTGGAAGGTGACTGTAATATCCATTACAACTTCATTGGCTAATCACAGAACGATTATTCAAATGGGGGGTGAACAGGCTAAAGCCAATCATACCACCAGGTCACCATCTGTCACTGAAAAGGAGGGGGACAACATCCTTGAACAGTACGTCAGAATCAGGATGTGAAGGTGAGGATGGGACCACTGGCGACACTGGAGGCTTCTTGTCGCAGGACTTATGTTTCTTCTTCTTTTCTGTTTGAGATCGAGGAGGTCTGTGCTGCAAAAAGGAGCCAGCTGCAGCAAGATCTGGAACAGAAAGAGTGTGGGCGATTTGTGGGCCCAGAGACCATGGTTCTCGTGGTCGTTGTGGGGCAGCAGACCTTTGGCCTGGGAGGTGCCAGGAGGGGGGGGGGGTGGGTCTCGGGAGGGGTGCCCTTGACTAGCAGATGAAGAAGTGGGACACTTCTCTGGCTGTGGAGGGGGAGCGTCGTCCAGAGGGGAGGGTGTGGGAACCGCAGGTGATGGGGGAGGAGAGGGGTTTGGGACCGGGATAAGGAAGGGAGAGGAAGGGGTGAAGATGTAACTAAAGCATAGCTAGATGTCACTGACACAAAACAAAGGCATGCATACTTCGTCCGAGCCTGTGTGTAGGTTAGAAGACCAAGCGACATATACTCCTCTGTCTTCATTTCCTTCTTATAACCTGGGCAATCCGGTGAACATGGAGAATGATTGCCATGACAATTAACACACACAGGAGGGGGGAGCACAGGAACTCCCCTCATGGAGTGAATGTCCACAGTCACAACAGAGAGCCGTTTGCGAACAGTGGGAAGATGTGTCCTAAATGGAAGCACTTAAAACATCTCATAGGAGGTGGGATGTACAGCTTCACGTCACATCGATAAACCATAATCTTTACATTCTCAGGGGGTCTCCCCTTCAAAGGCCACGATACAGGCACCAGTATCAATGTGATTGTCCTTCGGTGCCTTCTGAACATGCCAAACAAAGTGAACACCCCACCGTCCTAGATTGCCCCTAAGTTCATCAGTTTGAAGGATGAGGTCCCTGTGAAAAATTACAACTTGAACCATATTCAAAGACTGGTGCTGGTAATTGCCACAGGAATTGTGCCAAGATGGTCACAGGCACGAAGGGCTGCAGACTAGTCAGCTGAAGCAGTTTTGATCAACAACAAATCCAACTGCATCTTGCTCAGAGAGTCCACTTGGCCACTTGTCTTCAATGTGTTCCACAAAAAATAAAGGTTTGGTATTGGTGTGAGTATCCCCATCAGTCCTGGTGCAAACCAGATAGTGGGGAAAAGGTTTCGCCCTGAGCCCACGAGCCTGACCCTCCTCCAAGGCAGTAGCCACAGAAGGGAAGGGCGAAGGGGCCGAAGAAGCAGCACTAAAAGATTCATATCCATTCAAAGAGATGGCTGTAGGAGAATGGCCAGAGTTCTGGACCCGTATGCGTTTCATTTGCATAGAGTCCACCCTGATACTGCCCCCTCCGATCAGGGGCTCTTCCCGCAGGTACCACCCAGCCACAGCAAGGGCCATCTGGCACAGCAGCCATTGCCAGGAGTTCCGATGCTGCAGGACAACCACCACCACTCTTAGGCTTACATAACGAGGTCACAGCTCAGGTATCAGAAGTGTGATCCCTGTGTTTTCAGGGGGCTCAACCACATGGGTACATAGCGACCCCACCACATGGGCTGGCTACCGTGCTGGCTATGTACCCTAGAATCAGACAACATGAAGGATAAGATAGAAGGAACTAGGAGGGCACATGCTGTGGACACTAGGTAAGGTGCTCTTCCCCAAATGACTCACATTATGGAATAGGAATTTTGTAATGGAGTTCAAACCCCAGAAGGGACCAGAGGATGCCAAAAGGATGAGGTAATTATGCAACAAAACCAAATTGCGAAGCCAACATAACTAAGGACACCAAGGGAGGGAGAAGAGAGGGCAAAGGGGAAGGAGCAAGGACAGGGAATGATCAAGAATAGGAAAGGAGGGGAAGGGAAAGAAAATGCAGCCCAGGAAAGGAAGGAAGGAAGGCTGCAATAGCTCAGGGACCCATGCTCGCCACGCACATACTCCTGAAAGAGTCGTGAGCCCCATGCGTGGGAATTTCTGTTAGAGATATCACCTCATTCATATTGATCAGACGGGTGATAGTTGTACCTTGAGTTCTCCCTGATCCCCACCTCCTCTGTGCAGGGCGTTAGATGTACCACTGACTTGCCCCTCTGTCCAGTTGTGGAGTAGACGTCCTTCAGGAGACAGAATACATTGGACAGCATAAGCTCGAGGCAGCAGTGGTAATTCTAGTAAACGACATTATAGTCCATCAGGCGCACCCACTTGCATTAGCTACTGAAAGTTTAAAACCAGTCACAGTGATTTAAGGCTGCCTACGAACAGCAATTAACTCGTGCACTGCCTGAATAGTGTTCACAGTGGGGCTGCTGTCTGACTGCCACAACATATCTTTTCAACAATAAGGAACTGCGACCTCTCGTTAAACTAACATTGTTGATTTTTTGTAATTTCAGCAATTTTCTGCATGGCTTAAGAACTGTTAAAAACTGAACCCTATGAAAGTGGTTTTCCGAAATTATTTCCGAAAGCCTGATGGTATATCGTCGATCTCAGTCTACACACCAACGTAAATAGTCATTTTGTTTAATCTTCCTCCAATAATGTCAGAATTTTTACTGGAATGTTATCTGTCCCTTCCGCATTATTTGAGCTTCAGTCTTCCAAACGTCCTCTAAATTCCGATTTTAACACTAGATCCACTCTCCCTTCCCTGTCGACTCTCCTTTTATCACACCAGAGAGGTTCTCTCCCTCTCAGAGGCCTTCACTGTGTGCTTTCCAGCTATGTCTTCTCTGCATTTGGCAGTGTGTAATTTGGCAGTGTAATTTGGCAGTGTAATTCCCACTGCCCTTGCTTTTAAATTCTTCTCCTGGGTACGCCTTACAATCCACTATCTGAGTTCAGAGTATCTACCTGACCACGATGTAATCTAACTGGAATCTTCATTTATCTTCTGGTCATTTCCAAGTATACCTCTTCCTCTTGGGATTTTTGAACATAGAATTCGCTACTACTAGCGGAGATTTATTGCTGAACTCAATTAGTCTTTCTCCTATTTCATTCCTACTGTCAAGCCCATAGGGCTCACGTTCTTCTGTGACTTGGTGCATGGCGCACACGGGGCCCCTACTAACTGCAGCCTATTCTTTATGCCTGGGCTGTATTTCCTTCCCCATGATCCTCCTTCCCCTTTGCCCCATCCTCCCCCTCTCCCAGTGTTCTTACTTAAGTCAACCTTTCCTCTTTCCTTTTTGGCGTTTTTGGTCCCCCTTAGGGGTTTCACCACATTTAAATTTTCTCCCTTTAGTGTGAACTATTGTAGGAAGAATTCCCTCTGTAGCATCTCTGGAGTGGATACCCCACCCTCCCTTCCTTCCCCTCTTTCTTGCCTGCCAAAGCCCCTTCCAACCCACTAGGTCACCAACACGTGTAGCCAGCCAGTGTGGTGTTCTGTTATGAACCCATCTGGCTGTGCCTCCTGACTACATAGAGATCACACTTCCGATACCTGAACTGTTGCCTCTCCATGTAAGCCTGGGAGTGGTTGCTTGTCATTTTGGATCATCAGAACTACCAGAAACAACCACCTTGCCAGAGAGCGCTTTCTGTGGCTGGATGGCACCCATGGGCAGAGCCCCTGATAGAATTAGGTGGTATCAGGATGGATGCTTTGTTTATGAAATATAGAAAACTCCAAAAAACTGGTCGTTCTTCTATGGCACTCTCTTCATTTGGTAATGTATCATTTAATGCTGCTTCCTATGGCCCTGTGGGCTTCCCTTCTCTGGACACACACTGGTAGGAGGAAAGGCTCTCTGGCTTGGAGTAAAACACTTTCCCCGCTACCTGGTTTGCACCAGGACAGGCAGGGACACGTTCACCACCACAAACCCGTTAGTCTTTGTGGAAAATACCGAAGACGAGTTTGGAAAAAATGGAGTGTCTCGGTAACATGCAGTTGACTATTGATAAACTTACCTGCCGCCCAATCTGCAGCCTTTCATTCTTGCAATTATATTGACGACGTCCCATTGTCCTTTACCCATACCCAGTCGTTGAGCACTGCTCACGGAGTCATTTTTCATAGAAATCCTAAGCATCAAATGAACTAACTTTGGACCCATCTGGTACAATGGGGCGTTCGTTTCGTTTGGTTCATTCAGAAAGGCTGTAAGAACAATTGCACTGGTGCTGGCGCCTTTATTCTGGCATTTGAGGGAGATACCTAATTGAAGGTGCTGAAGGTTGTGTGTTATTGGGGTGATGTGGAGCTGTACATCCTGCCACGCATTAGGTGCTTTCAGCCCTTGTTTACAGCTCATTTCTTAATGCTGTATGGCAGACCCTTTGAGCAGTGAGTGAGGCCTTTTCGATTAGGGGAGCGTATGTGTTCTGCCGCCTGTGTATGTTGTCATACCTGTCACTCTCCACACTCACCATATTGCCCACCCTATAAGAAAGTAAAGAATACACACGAGTAGGTCCCTTGATGGTTGATCTTACACTGAGCCTCCTCAGAAATACAAGCGACTTCACTATGTGCCAATGACTTCTACCTTGGTCTCTGTTACGTCTTATGCCCCTCATCCTTCATCCTTACCCCAGTCCTGCGACCTTCCCTCTCCCACTCCCCTTTGGTCCCTATGCCCACCCCCCTCCAGGTCCCACTACTCCTCCAGCCAGGGACCTCTTCCCCTGCTTCAGCGCCTACTGGCGATGGGCCTTTCTTTCCTGATCCCTCATCTGCAGCTCATGGTCTAGAAACTAGTGTTGCTGCCTCGGGATCATGGGGTCCCAGGTCAGATTCCTGGCAGGGTTGGGGATTTTCTCTGCCCACGGACTGGGCACTCGTGTTGGCATCATAATTTCACCATCATCATTCGTGACAGTAGTTAGATTGGACTGTGTAAAAACAATGGGACTTTGTATGGGCGCTGATGACTGTGCATTTGAGTGCCTCATAAACCAAATATCACCATCACCACCACGCAGCTTCTGTTGTTTTCCAGTAATATCAAGTCTAATTTTACTGATACTCACCCACTGACCCTTCATAGGTTCTGTACTTCCTCAGAATGGGCCCATATGGAAGTTACTAGTAGAAGGATTTATTTTTGTACCACATTAAGAGCAGTTGCCAACTGTGTCTACTTGGACTGTGTGGTCAGTTTCCAATCTCTGTTTCCCTCCTAACAGGCCACCTGGACCTGCTGTTCCAACTGCTATCCTTTAGCAACTCCCCGTCACTTACTCCTCCTCGTTATTTTAATACCAATGACCCTTTGTGGAGCAGTGCATTTTTGTCTAGTCGGGGGGGCCCTCACTAACAAATTTCTTGTTGATATCCACCTGTGCCTTCTTAATGATTGGTCCTCCACTCATTTTATGACACATGAGTCACTTTCTCTGCCAGTTATTTTTCACTCACCTCCTCCCCCTTCTTCCTTTCTTTCATAATGATCACTGTCATAGTAGTAGTAGTAGAGGGGTTTTGGGGGCGCACGACAGCAAGGTCTTCAGCGCCCGTGCAGTATCATAGTGAGACGGGTGTCAAGAAAAAAAAAAAAAAAAAACCCTCAGAACATTGACATAAAATGGAACATAAAACACGGGGAACAATCATTGAAAAAATGTGCTCACCCACACCGAAGCGTGGGATGAAGCAGGGCGTCAGCAGTAAAACATGGACAACACAGGAAGAAAATGGTAGAGGGAGCTAAAACAATGTAGCAGATGGAAGTGGCTGGCTGACCGCAAGGAAAAAAGGGGAGGAGTCAGCCACTCTGCAACACACTAAAACCTCCAGCCTAAAAGTTTAGGCCAGAGTCCAGACACATCACAGAACTTAAAAACCCTAGACACACACGTCTCATCGTCAGCTAAAACACAAGGCAGATCCCCATCAACTTGTGCTTCTGCCCTTGCATCACGGTATAAAATGCAGTCTGTTAAAATGTGCCGGACAGAGATGAACACTTCACATTGATTCTCTCACTCCCTTCCCACCTTCCAATGACCAGTTCACCCCACTGAGCTTTCCAGCATACTATTAGGCCTCTGCATACTTTCCAGGTCGTGGAACACCTTATTAGTGGGACTATTGATGAAGGCGTCCGCGATCTGTCTGAAAAAATAATCCATACTGCCAGAATTGACGTTCTTCACTCAGTGGGACCCATTCACTGTCAGCCCTTTCCATGGTGGAGCACAGCTATTGCCACCGTCATCTGTGACCGTATTTGTGCCTTGAACCGTCTTCAGTGGCATCTGTCCTCCGCTGGTCTTATCATGTTTCAACGTCTACGTGCCACAGTCCATTACTTAATCAAACAATGCAGGTGGGTGAATTGAGAATTCTTTGCCTCCTCTGTAGGTTCTTCAGTCCCTTATCACAAGTGTGGGATACACTCGGCATGCTCCAAGGTTATCAGAGGCAGTCTTCCATTCCAGACCTTTTCCTTCCTGGTTCGGGAAGATCCACCACTTCTTGCAGAACACCTAAGGAACCATTTCATATTGGCATCAGCCTCCAATCCAGCTGCTTTACTCCAAACAGCAGGCTGAAGTTTCTCACATATGTATTATCCCTTGTCATGTGGAATCCTACAATTCACCTTGTACTGAATGGGAGCCTCTTCTGGCCCCGTCTTTTTCCTATGATTCAGCCCCTGGCCCTGATACCATTCATAACCAATTGCTTCAACACTTAAGTTCTCCACAAGGATAATATCTCGTTCAAGTGTTTAATTGCATTTCGGTAGAAGGCGTTTTCCCCTCTCAATGGAGAGACAGTAATGTTGTTCCTGTCCTTGAACCTGGCAAGGATCCATCGTCCCTTGATACTTATTGGTCCACCAACTCGAGAAATGTCCCCCGGAAGTTACTAGAATGGATGGTGCCACATAGAATCAATTGGGTCCTTGCTCAGCACTTTTTGCGTCCTTATTGTGGCTTTCACGAGGGACAGTCTGAGCAATCATTGGTTTCGATTGGAAACTGCAGTTTGGCAGGCCTTTTCTCAGTGTCGCTATCTTGTCGCAATTTTCATCAATCTTTATAAGGTCTACAAAACAGCTTGGTGCCATTGCATCCTCCTTAAGCTCCTTGAGTTTGGGTCTTTGGGGCCCCATCCCTTTTTTATTCGCCAGTTCCTGTCCCACTGGTCGTTCGTAACTGGAGGTTGGCACCACTCTCTTTTCTCCACAGACGCAGGAGAATGGTGTTCCACAGTGCTCTGTATGAAGGTTTCTTCTTTTCCTCATCTGTTGTCTCTTTTTACCCTGGTTTGTCCTGACGTCATGATTATGGTATGGTATGGGATTGCGATGGGTTGGATGTGGTGATGGTGCTACAGTGAGCATAGCGTTTCTGGGGCACCCTGCTCTCACTGTCGACACCCCCCCTCCCCCTCTCATCCCGCTACTGTTCTTTCCTCTTTCTGCTGCTCTGACTTTCCTTTTACTTATCTGTTTGTCCATTTTCCTTTCTTCTTGTCTAAACTGTGCTATTTGTCTCCCATAATCAATCCAAAAGAAAAACTGGTCAGATAGAAACGGAATACACTAGGAAATACTGATGGCCTTCGTGTTGTGTTGACTGTGAAGGTTATTTTCCATTGCTTTTCTCCAAGCTGGGGCTAATGATCAACTTCGTGAAAGCACTACATAACACACATGCATTTTGGTACCTGTGCAACAAGTTTCCACAGTAGATTCATGCGAAAATGAAAGCAGTGTTCATACATGATGGGTCCCCCCAGGGGATCCACAACTCTTTTGTGGATACGTGCGTAGCGAGCACGGGACCCCGAGCTAATGAGGCCTTCCTTCCTTTCCGGGCTGCATACCTTCCCTTTCCGCATCCTTCCCCATCCCCCATCTTCGCCCCCCCCCTCACCTCTGGCTCTTTCCTTCCCTTTCCCCCCCTCTGGGAGTACGGTTTGTGCCCATGTCTGGAGACGGACGCTTGTAAATGTAATGCCTTCTTCGCCTTCCTTGCTTGTATGTCTTCATCCTTTCTTTGTCCTTCTCTTTTCCTTACCTCTTCTCTTTACCCTTTTCTCCGCTGCAGCGTTTGAGACCTCTCCTCTTTCCTTTCTTCTTTTTCCCCTGGTAACGGCCAGGCCCAGGGAGGGGTGATTACCCAAGCTGATACCTTCCGAAAGTGCCGAATGGTCCCTCCGTCCGTTTGTGGGGAGGTGTGACCTGAGGTGTGAACAATCACCTAAGGCGGGAGTGCCCTCAGAGAGGGCCCCCACAAGGGAGGAGCGCGCCATCGGAGATGCCGGTAATCATGGGGATCCTTCCGCAATGGTTTCCTCACCTTCCACTTTGTCTGCTCACAAGCGTAAGTTCACTGAGTCTCAGCCACAGTCAGTTCTTCCATCGTTGCCACAGTTCCTTGTTGTTTCTCGGTCTGACGAAGGTCACGACTTCTCCACGGTCAACCCTTTCATTATTCAGAAAGGTGTCGACGCAATTGCAGATCCTGTAAAGTCTTGTTCCAGATTACGGAATGGCACCCTGTTGTTAGAAACAGTCAGTGCCCTCCAGGCACAAAAATTGCTGCGTACCTCACTACTAAACACCTTCCCTGTCCGGGTGGAACCGCACCGTACTTTAAATTCCTCGTGCGGAGTCGTTTATACACGCTCCCTCGATGGATTGTCTGACGAACAAATTCAGCACTACCTGTCTGACCAGGGCGTAACGGCTGTTCATAGGGTTATGAACAGGGTTGACACGAACATTATCCCAACCCGCACTGTCTTCTTGACATTTGACAAAGTTCAACTCCCATCGAAAATCAAAGCAGGCTATGAGATAATTTCCGTTCGCCCTTACGTCCCAAACCCAACGCGTTGCTATCGGTGTCAGCGGTTCAATCACACCAGCCAGTCCTGTTCCAATCCGGGCAAATGTGTTAAATGTGGCAAGGATGCCCATGAGGGTGCTTGTCCACCTCCATCCCCTCGCTGCATCAACTGTATGGGTGACCACGCTGCTTCCTCTCGAGATTGTGCCGTTTTTAAGGACGAAAAGCTCATCCAGGAAATAAGAGTGAAGGAAAAGGTGTCGACCTTTGCTGCTCGAAAATTATTCGCCAGTCGACAGCCCACCGTGCCTCAGAAAGGAAAATACAGCACTGTCCTTGCTTCTCCTTGGCCAACAAAGGAGGCGGCAACGCAGACTTGTGACCTCACCTTTAGTGCCACGGTCGTCAGATCGGCCAGCGCAAAGATCGCCCGTTCAACCTCACCACTTTCGCCTGCCCACTCTCTGGCTCACCCTTCGTCGAGTTCTGCTAAAGCTCGAGCCCAAAAGTCAGACACCAAGACTTCGAAAAATGAGCATACTCGTGAAGAGTTTTTACGTACGGCAACTTCCCAACCATCGGTTCCTCCTTCCTCTAAACATCATACTTCCAAGAAGGCTACAAAGAAACCCAGTTCCTCTCCTCTGAGCAGTCGTTGAGTTGACAGCGACCTTGGTCACATTCCTCCATTTTCTGTTCACCCTATGTCCATTATCCACTGGAATATCCGTGGCATTCGAGCCAATCGGGATGAATTGTCGGTCCTCTTACGATCCTACTCGCCGCTCATCTTCTGTCTTCAGGAAACAAAGCTGCATCCCCATGACCGCTTTGTTCTCCCTCATTTTCAGTCCTTCCGATATGATCTCCCCTCCGTTGAAGGCACTCCAGCACATGGAGGACTCATGATTCTTCTCCATGAAACTCTCCATTATCACCCAATCCATTTAAACACTTCCTTCCAAGCTGTCGCCGTCCGCCTTTCCCTTTCCGGATACACGTTCTCTCTTTGTACTGTATACATTCCATCGTCCACACCAATGGCACGAGCTGATCTCCTTCATCTTCTTGGTCAGCTTCCACCCCCATATTTGCTGGTTGGGGAATTCAATGCCCACCACCCGCTTTGGGGATCTCCACATCCTTGTCCACGTGGCTCACTATTGCTAGACGTCTTCCACCAAGCAGATCTAGTTTGCCTCAACACTGGGGTCCCTACATTTTTGTCTGCCTCCACGACAAATTTCTCTCATTTGGACCTTGCGGTGGGTACTGTTCCGCTAGCTCGGCGCTTCGGATGGTTCGCCCTTGATGATACACACTCGAGCGACCACTTTCCATGTGTCCTTAGACTGCAGCCTCAACTGCCATACATGCGCCCGCGACGCTGGAAGTTTACCCAAGCCGATTGGACACTTTTTTCGTCTCTAGCGACTTTCGATAACCGTCACTTTCCCAGCGTCGACGATGAGGTCACACATATTACCGACGTTATTCTTACAGCTGCGGAACATTCAATACCACGCACCTCCAAATTGCCCCGGCGCCCCCCAGTTCCTTGGTAGAACGAGGCATGTCGTGATGCACTACGTGAGCGGCGACGTGCTCTCCGCGTTTTCCGCCACCATCCTACTTTGGCCAACTGTATCCGCTATAAGCAGTTCCGTGCGCGATGCCGTCGCGTCATCCGCGATAGCAAGAAGGCAAGCTGGCAATTCTTTATTAGCTCATTTAACACCTTCACTCCCTCCTCGGAAGTTTGTAGTCGGCTTCGACGGTTCTCAGGCGCGCCTAGTTTCTCCCCGGTCTCTGGGCTCACTGTCGCGCATGACACATTAGTGGACCCCGTCGCAATTTCTAACTCGTTGGGTCAGCACTTTGCTGAGATTTCGAGCTCTTCAAATTACCCGCCAGTGTTTCTCCCGAAGAAACGTGTAGCGGAAGTGCGACCTCTTGCTTTCTCCTCTCAAAATCGCGAAAGCTACAATACTGTTTTCTCCTTGCGGGAACTCCAACATGCACTCTCTTCTTCTCGCTCCTCCGCCCCAGGACCGGATGGTATCCACGTCCAAATGTTGCTGCATTTATCAACTCATAGTCTGTGTTACCTCCTTTGCCTTTATAATCGAATTTGGACCGACAGTACTTTTCCCAGACGATGGCGGGAAGCTATCGTCGTTCCTGTTCCGAAACCCAGAAAGGACAAACATCTCCCCTCTAGCTATCGCCCCATTTCTCTCACGAGTAGTGTCTGTAAGGTTTTGGAGCGTATGGTGAATTACCGTTTAGCGTGGTGGCTGTAATCCCGCAGTCTTTTAACACCTGCCCAATGTGGATTCCGGAAGCATCGTTCTGCAGTTGACCATCTTGTTGCTCTCTCCACTTATATCATGAACAATTTTCTCCGGAAACGCCAAACAGTAGCAATATATTTTGATCTGGAGAGAGCATACGATACCTGTTGGAGGACAGGCATCCTCCGCACACTGTTCTCTTGGGGCTTTCGAGGTCGGCTGCCCCTTTTTCTTCGCGAATTTATGGCAGAGCGCACATTTAGGGTGCTGGTGAACACTACTCTCTCCCGTACTTTCTCCCAAGAAAACGGGGTACCCCAGGGCTCAATGCTGAGTGTTCTACTGTTTGCCATTGCCATCAATCCAATTATGGATTGTCTCCTTTCTGATGTCTCGGGCTCCCTCTTTGTGGACGATTTTGCGATCTACTACAGCTCTCAACGGACCAGCTTTCTTGAACGACGTCTTCAAGGATGTCTCGATCGCCTCCACTCTTGGAGCATCGAAACCGGCTTCCGTTTTTCTCCCAGTAAGACCGTTTGTGTTAATTTTTGGCGACGTAAGGAGTTTCTTCCGCCCTCCTTACATCTAGGACCTGTCAACCTTCCGTTTTCGGACGTCACTAAATTCTTGGGTCTTATGTTTGACAGAAAACTGTGCTGGTCCTCCCACGTTTCCTATCTTTCGGCTCGCTGTCTGCGATCCCTCAACACCCTCCGTGTCCTGAATGGTACCTCTTGGGGAGCGTACCGAGTGGTCCTTCTCCGCCTCTGTCGCGCCTTAGTGCGCTCGAAATTGGACTATGGAAGCATAGTCTACTCCTCTGCTCGGCCGTCTATCCTTCGGCGTCTCGACTCTATCCACCACCGTTGATTACGTTTAGTGTCGGGAGCTTTTTACACCAGCCCTGTGGAACGCCTTTATGCTGAGACTGCTGAACCTCCACTGTCCATTCGGCGAGCAGTCCTTCTGAGTCGTTATGCTAGCCATCTGTCCTCCATGCCGGCTAATCCAGCCCATGACCTTTTTTTCGACGCCTCCTTTGATGTAGGGTATGCAGGCCGCCCCTCCTCCCTACTACCACCGGGAGTCCGCTTCCGTCAACTGCTCCATTCTCTTTCCTTCCGTTTTCCTAAAACCTTCTTGACAACTTGGGGTACAGCACCGCCTTGGCTCCGTCCCCGGATCTACCTGCTCCGTGGCTTTTGTCAATTTCCCAAGGATGGTACCCCTTCACTTGTTTATCGTCGGGCATTTGCTGCTCTATGTGCACAAATGACGGACGACACATTTATTTACACCGACGGCTCGAAAACATCGTTATGTGTAGGGAGTGCCTATATTGTTTGCGACACCCCAAATCACTTTCGGCTTCCCGACCAGTGTTCAGTTTATACTGCGGAGCTTTACGCTGTTCTCCAGGCTGTCCACTACATCCGCCGCCATCAGCGGATACAGTACGTTATCTGCTCAGATTCCCTCAGCTCTCTCCTAAGTCTCCAAGCTCTTTACCCTGTGCACCCTCTGGTGCACCGGATTCAGGACTGTCTGCGCTTGCTCCACCTGGGGGGCGTCTCGGTGGCGTTCCTCTGGCTCCCGGGACACGTTGGTATCTGTGGAAATGAGGCGGCCGATATTGCAGCCAAGGCTGCAGTCTCTCTTCCTCGGCCAGCTATTCAATCGATTCCCTTCGCCGATCGACGGAGCGTTCTATGTCGACGTGTTGTTCATTTATGGCACAAGCATTGGTCGACACTTACCCATAATAAATTGCGGGACGTGAAAGCTCTTCCTTGTGCTTGGACCTCTTCCTCCCGAACGCGTCGTCGGGAGGAGGTAGTTTTAACTAGACTCCGGATAGGGCACTGTCTTTTTAGCCATCGACATCTTTTAAGCGGCGATCCTCCCCCACTCTGTCCCCACTGCTCTCAGCTGTGGACGGTAAGACACCTTTTAATTGAGTGCCCCTATTTTAATCCGTTACGCTCCCGTCTACACCTATCGCCTGATATATCGTCGATTTTAGCAGATGACACGCGCTCAGCCGATCGCGTTCTCAAGTTTATTAGTGCCAGTGAAATGACGTCAGTCATTTGAAGTTTTTTTGTGGACAACTAACCCCTTTCTGTAGTGGATTTTTAAGCCTTCCTTCTGCTTTTAGTCTCTCCAATTTTATGACTTTCGTTCCCATTGCTGCTGGTTTTCAATTTCGGCTTTTTAGTGTTTTCTAAGTCACGAACCGGGCGCTAATGACCATAGCAGTTTTGCGCCCTAAAACCAAAACAAAACAAAAAAAAAATATATGAAGGGTAATTGCTGACACCCACTTCAAAGACTTCTTGAATTATACGAAGAGAATTGTATGGGTGACATTCAAATTAGATGTAACAAAATTCCTCGGAAATTATAAATCTGTTAATCAGGTAAATGTCATGAGGAAGTGCAACGTTGCATACAACTAGTGTCAACACGTTTGTCGTGGCAGCATGTTAATATGATGTAGTAGATGAAATGGTGTGCCATAGCAGACTTTTTCAATATGGAGCTATTTTTCAAGTCACTTAATTTCTGACTGCGACAAGCCCATCCCAATGGAATGTTTGATATAACGGTTGCTTGGTGGCAAACCTAGCATATCTTGCACTTACATAGCCATTTGCTCGTTCAGTCAGCACATACCTATATTTAGATTCATCTCAATTGATATGTGACAAAGTGAATAGACTCAAGTTATGTAAGCCACAATATTGGGTTACCTAACAAGAAAGACAGAGTTTTTCTTGCAATTGGACAAAGGATCACGTTAGCTGCTGGTAAGTCAGTACTTGAAGGCTTCTGTAGATTTGTCAAGTAAGGTGTTGTTTATGCGACATTGGTTTTACTGGTACTGTGTGGCAAGGTTGATACACCAACTTTTGTAAAATGCATTTTATTGTTCTGGCGCACAATTCATTTTTTCTGGCATGTAATTTGAAAACTCGTTGTCAGCAAATTTTTTGTGGAAATAAAATTTATTTCTTCAATACAAGTGATTAATTACAATTGTAAGATTGCAAATTTTCTCATTTGTTTGTATTTCAGAGGCAATGTGAATAACCAATTTACACAGTATACAAGAAATATGTAGCAGAGTATTCACTGTCCACAAGAACGTAAAAGAAAAAGAAATTCCAGCTGATACCTAATTACAGCTGCAGACTGAGGGTAGACTAATCTCTCGGATATCACTGATAATACTAACTTTCGTCGCTACAAAGTTTCTGATGTGTGTGGTTATGAAACACATTACAAAAGGAAGAGCTGTAAATCTCCAGATCTGAGTTAATACCAGGAGTCTTAAAAAAACTAATACCATATGCTATTTATTTATATTTAGTATCTTAGTGTCTTCTGTTCTGTATTGCTAAGTGTTCGAAAATTATGTAATAAAACATAAGTAAAACATTTTAAAGTAAGTTAATAGTGACATGTGTTCAAGCTTGCTAAGTTAGCATATCTTCTAATGTATGACAGTGCAACTACAAATACTTCAGGCACAATCTCGCAAAATAGATAATTACATTATATTACATCAAGAGATAATAACTTCTGTATCTTTAAGAGGATAACTGACAAACAAATAATCTACAAATCTACTTTGAAAGACAGAACATAAAAGTTCCACAACATTATTTTCAATTTTTGTGAGCCCAAAGAATGTGTACAATGCCAAAAATAGTAGTGATAACATTTAACTAAGTTGGTCACATGAAATTTTCGATCAAAGGAAAATACTTTGAGTACTGCATAATTATGTAGAACTAAAGCTGCACAATTCTGAGTGATTTTCAGGTTTTGGGGAAACATAATTCGAAAATGCACTGTAGAGACAACAGAACATACAGTTCATATTCGGAATTTATGTTCCTCAGTTATTGACAGTAATGGAGGTTTCATTGATGATGAATAAATACATACTTCATATCAGTTGAGGACTGTACTCTTAGAAGAGCTTAAGGCTTTCGAATCTCCAAATTCAATTAATTTCATACACCAGTAGTAACAAGATTGATTACAAATTTAAGTGTAATAACAAACAATGAAAGGATGTAGGTAATGGCAGAACAGCTGTTATATTGCATATAATACTGTAGAAATGGAATGGGCATCATGTGCAAAATGTGCAGAATGTATACAGATGTGTACTTGTATCTTACCAGGTTCAATCACCTTTTCTCAGAGAAGGATGTCTTTTATCTTTCATATTGTCAATAGGTAAATGGAATAAGGAGCAAATAAATTCGAAGGAGTTGACAGACTTATTAATTACAACATGGAAACGTTTCACGTATTTAAATTTTGAATATTTTCCTAGGAAGGCTTTTTGAATGAAAGCATGCAGAAATTCAATATTACTCCATAGGTATATCTATAGGTGAAACAACATGTATTTCTAGCTATCCAGGTCTTAGAAATAATACTGTACAAATTAATATGGGTGACACTGACGATTTAAATTTTAATACTGATATGAGCTCTCAGAAATATGAATAGGCATGTATACTTTCTTAAGTATATAAACTATACCTTGGAAACTGCCCAGTGAGATGTATGTCCGACAGGATTCAGGTTTTGATTTTAATAATGTTACAATTGGAATACAAATACACTGTAGGCATCATTTATTGATCTTGTGATATATATTTACTAGTGTAATTTGTGTCTGTTGTGGATGTAGGTAGTTCAAATTTTACACAAATAGTAGTCAGCAGATTAAGCTGGTTGTAATTTTACAGTTTTTTGAAACAGATTGAATTTCCACAATGTTCTTTATAAAATCCTTCTGTCTAGTGTGAGAAAAGGTTGTTAACAAAGTGTACCACTGACAGAGATTATAGTTTGCTGATTCTAAGGGTCAATCTGCATGTGGATTATGATGAATGAAATTTTACTTGTGTAATGGACGAACTTGTGATTTATATATTTTTGTGAAGAAAATGAACATATGATGACTGAATATCTTTCTGTTGTATGAAGGAGTTAAATGCAGCAACCAAAACACATTTTATCACAAATAATTGGTGTCTCTGATTCTGTATGAACTTGTAAACATTGTAAACTAGTGATAATGAGAGAAATACTAAGTATGCAGAGTATACATTTAAAAAAATGTTATATTTATATCATAAATTTAAAATATCGTAACTGGGGAAGCAATAAATCTAATTTGTATAGATGTAAGAAGGGTGAAACATCTTAAAAGCATAGAAAATAGAATTTTTGTAATAGCTATATCGTAATTCCTCTGTTTTCATCACTAAAACCACTGTTTTTTGTCATATGTATGTAATGTCACTAAATACACTTATGTGCTCCAAATATTGTACATCTCACTCACTCAGAATTTTGTACCATTTGTTTTTGTACCAAATAGTTTTTACTCTCCAAATTCTGTTAAAATCTTCACCACACCTTTCATATTCTCAGTAACCTCCTTTCTAACTTGCGGAATTCAGTAAATAAAGTTTTTGTGACTCATTACATGTAGGAAACATTTGAATCCTGTATAGGTGTCTCTGTAATAGTCCATAGTGTTCATATTAAATCTGTTGTCATATCTTCATGTAATTCACTGTTTTGGCCATACTTCAGTTTCATGATATTCTGGAAATTATTGTCCTTCAATCCCTTAGATAAATCTGACGAACTTCTACCCACATGCATTTGTTTATGAAATGTAAGTTTTATTTTTAGCTTGTGAACAGTAAAGTTTTATTTAACTGGTGTAGTTTTAAAATTAGGTTTAGTGCATGATTAAGTATTCTTTCTCCATGTCATATTCGTTTTATATGGACTTATTCTTTTCTGTTAAGTTGTGTTGACAAACCGAAATTTGTTTTTAAATTAGAGACATAGCTCGAAAAAATCACTTGTGTACTTACTCTGTGTTTACAGTGTGAATTATTTATTCAATACAAGTGATAAATGACAATTGTAAGATTGCAAATTTCTCATTTGTTTGTATTTCAGAGGCAAATGCACTGTAGAGACAACAGAACACAGTTCATATTCGAAATTTATGTTCCTCAGTTATTGACAGTAATGGAGGTTTCATTGACGATGAACAAATATGTACTTTATATCAGTTGAGGACTGTACTCTCAGAAGACTATAAGACTGTCGAATCTCCAAATTCAATTGATTGTATACACCAGTAATGACAAAATTGATTACGAAATCAAGTGTAATATCAAACAATGTAAAGGAACTTTGAAGGATGTATGTAATGACAGAACAGCTGTTATAGTGCATATAACACTGTAGAAATGGAATGAGCATTATGTGTGCTTAGTCTCTGTGTTTACAGTGTGAAGTATTTATCTTCTAAATTAGATTAATTAAACAACTTATGGGTTGCTACTTTATTTCCCCAATGTAATATTTATTTTACAGATCTGTAAGGTATGTTGTATCTTGTACTTAATGTAGCTGGCAGTCTTAATTTATAGCTTCTTTTTATATTTTTGTCAAAAAATAGGTTTAATACAATTTTTTGTGTAACTGATACATTTATTTTCAATATTATAAATGTGTATTTGATTTCTTTTTCCATTTCCTATCTTCTTATTGTTAACCCCAAATATTTAAAGTTTGTATGTGTACATATGAGATTAATCTTTTAGTAGGATACCAACGGTTTCTTGTTTTTTTTATGGACGTTACCTAAAATGTATATCATACCCAAAAACAGCTGTTGTTAGTGGAATTTTATGCAAGTTGTTGGGCATTTTATTTCATTCGCCCAGTGACAATCCTGTCTGGTAGACATCAGCTTCGTCAGTGAACTATGTTAAGAGTAATACTGACCGTATTTGTTATTTATGTATACTGAAAACTTTAGTAGTTACAATTTTCTTTCATGTAGCATGACCTAAATTCCTTTCATTTCTGTTAAGCTTCATCTTTAACGTATAACAGATATATCATTATAACACAGTTTCTTCAATGCAGTCTTACATTTGTGAAGCTACTCCATCTGTTAGTACGCTTGTTAGAAGTTGACAATGCAGTACAGGACCTGAAGCATTCCAGAAATCTTCGAAAACATGATAGGATTCTTAATAGGTATTACATTGAAGGCATTGTGAAATTAGCCCCATCTCAAGATGACGATTTTTGAAAATCCCTCACGCAATGGATTACTCTGCACAACGAGAAAAGAATTCAGATATTGTGCACGCATAATACCATGGGGGAGAGTAGTGGTGGCCGGTACGGGCATGCAGTAGAGGTGAAATGCCGAGTGCTGGAGGGTAAGACTACGATAACATTTTGAGTATTGAGTGGGGGCCCTCCATTGTCAAACATGCACGATAGCCGTTTTGAAGGAACTGCTGTCACCTCTACCTTAGTTAGTATCTGAAAAGAATTTCGCAGAGAAGGCGGCGAGTTATTTTCGCCTGGCTTGTTAACCTTCTGTAACTTTCCGAGAAGCGTAATTAGTAGCGAATTTTGAGTAAAACCTACACATTCGCCTTGATAAATTTACTACTTTTGCCAAAACACAGCAGAGTTTACAGTCTCACCTGATCAACATGTTGAGCAGATGCTGTTGCAGTTGGAAAATTCTGAAAAAGTGGTTAATTAAACTTATTTAAGCTTATTTGAGGAATCGAGAAAAATTAAGGCCAGCAGCTTATGAAAAAGACGTTATCGGTACAAAATGAATGTGTAACTTCTTCACTTCCGTTGTACCAACACCCATAGCATCTCTCATTTCACCAGCTATCGATGCCCCTTAAAAATTACATTCATCCATAGAAAAAATGGTTTTACATAATAACGGTATGGTTAAATACTCTCCCCTTTGCGTGCTATCATTTGCCAAGTTCTCATTTCGATATCTCAAACTATTTATGGAATATGAGGAGCGTTGTGAATATTTCACTGACTTTTATCGCTGGTGCGGCACGATCGCAAATGAGTGTGCTACATCAGATCAATTTTCTCGAGATTGGTGACAGATGTCCACTCAAGTCTGAAGAAAAATGCAATAGGCTGGCTTATATTTCATACGCTGCAACATATGTAATATGCACCAAACGCAAAATCATGGGGTCCACTATTTTTCATTACAAACTTTTTCGAATTTCGGGCAGTATCTTTCTTACACGTAAATATCACAATAACCATACTGTGACCAATAACGAAATGATGGGCATGTCATGATCTTGACGTAAATGAAATGCTACGCCCTGAAACATTCTGTGTAACTGGATTGACCTTGATAGAGGCCTCCGTTCAGCTTGCTTGTTGATGCAATCTGTATAACATACAAGCCTATACGAACATATTGAGAAGTAAATGAGGATATGCATCTGACTGCGGAGTTGATTCATCTGAGAGGCAACCAGATTCTAATTCAAAGAAATGTACGACATATGGTCACTGGCTGTTCTATCAACTTACGTCTCGTGCTAAAATTACTCGTGATCAAAAGAAGTAACTACGCAGCTACTAGTGCAAGACATCTGAAAAGGAAAGTGCAGTTACATAAACCTGCAATACATGGTACTCATGAGATTCTATGAAGGACTGGGATCGGTTTTGAGGACACAAGTAGTAAATCTCGGGGAAACTCGTGCTCAGCTGGACGACGTCTGTTTCAGATTCCTTATATTTGGTTGGTAACATTTTGGAAACCAGACTGATACATAAGGTAGACTTTCTAAGTAACAGTAAAATTAATCCACAAGGAAAACGCAAAAGGTCACTTGCAGTGGAGATAAGAAGAGGCAGCAGTGTACACAATTCATGGAATGCCAGTGCAAGGGACAACAAAGTAAGTGTACACACTATTAATACTCTTTGGTCCCATTTCCACAAAGACAGACAACTATCCAGTAACATTTTTCTTGCTACAGTCGAACGTAATGCTCAACAGAAAACTACTGAAATAACAAACTACTGAGTGAGGTGGAGCACTGGACTCGCGGTCTTGGGGGACGACGGCTCAAACCCGCGTCCAGCAATCTTGGTTTAGGTTTTCCGCGATTTTCCTAAATCGCTTCAGGCAAATTCTTGGAGGTTTCGGTTGAAAAGGCACAGCTGACTTCCCCCATCCTTCACTAATCCGATGCGATCGATGACCTCGCTGTGTTGTCCCCTTCCCCAAATCAACCAACTAACCAAATAATTAACTGACCTGTTTTCAGCTGAGAGAGGCTATGAATGCATTACACAAGAGTGGCGAGTATGTAAGATGAAAGATTGAGTGGTTGCACTGGCCCACATGTGTATGATGACAAATCCATTTGCAAGTCAAAATTCTGGTTCACAGAGACATCAGTGAGTGAGAGTCCATGATAACTTCCACAAACAGAATGAGAAGAGGGGTACATAGCTCCAAAACGGCATGAATGAGTCGCTAATGATCGTGATTTAATACATATGATGGACAATGAATCTTTTAACAGGTAAGTGTCATCGCAGAATTACGGCAGGGGAGTAATGAACATTATTATACAAAAGCAAGTTAATGCATAAAAGCTAGGAGAGATAGCGGATAGTGTTTAATTACGTTACTGATCACCTGAAGCATGTCGCGTTCAATATCTAGCTCCTCGCAACCAAGTTATGCAACAACACTGAACAAACACACGAAATCAGCAATAGGGAAGGCAATTGGAAAGTGTATATTAGTTGCAAGGATTCTGGGGAACTGCGTTGTACTAGTTGAAATCCCAAGCGACACTATCGTGATGTATCATAGAATATTGGTACGATGCAAAGTCTGTCTCGTAACTCTGCTGCTTGTGTAAGTTGTCCGAGTCTATTGGAAAAAAAAAAAATCCATCTTAACTACTTAGACTTTAACTTTCGTGGCTTTACCAAGCAATGACCTGGAGAAAAAAAAACCTATCGTGACAGGATCTTCGGAATTGGCTTTCTTTTTTAAGATACATGTACGTGCAGCAGATTTCAAACCACGAGCAGGCACAAGGCATAGCTACTCTCCACGAGGGCAATGAATTGGCGCAGAGTAATTGCATGACCGAACAACTTCGTACCCTGCATCCTCAGGATACTCAAAATGATGTGTATCACATAACGCCACCTGCTCTGATATAGATTGATACTGTTACAACGAAATGATTGTCTAATTAGTTGAGTTGCTGGAATAACAAGACTTGTCCAACCAGACAACATGTTTCCAGTCACTAACAGTCCTATGTCGGTGTTGACGAGAGTAGGCGAGGCGTAAAGCTTTGTTATCCAGTCATCAAGTGTACACGAGTGGGCTATCGGCTCCGAAAGCCCATATCGATGTTTCGTTGAATGGTTTACACCCTAACACTTGTTGATGGCCCAACATTGAAATCTGCAGCAATCTGCGGAAGGGTTGCACTCCTGTCCCGTTGAACAATTCTCTTCAGTCGTCGTTGGTCCCATTCTTGTAGGATCTCTTTCCGGCCGCAGCGATGTCGGAGATTTGATGTTTTACGGGATACCTGATATTCACCGAACACTCGTTAAATAGTCGTACGGGAAAATTCCGACTTCACCGGTACCTCGGAGATGCAGTGTCCCACCGCTAATACGCCGACGTTAACAGAATATTGAAACTCCATTATATCTTGATAACCTGCCATTGTAGCATATCTAACAGACCTAACAACTGCGCCAGACACTTGCTGTCTTATGTGTATAGGCGTTTCCGACCGCAGCGCAGTATTCTGCTCGTCTACACGTGCGTCTTTGAATAAGCATGCCTGTACCAGTTTCTTTGGCTCTTCAGTGTATTTCCATGTCCCATAGCCTGTTCATTACACAGAATATATGGTGAAAAGTCTTTTTCACTTGGAAATTTCTATATTTCATGATGAATCTGAATTACGTTTGTAAAGATATATACAGGATGGTCCATCTGAAGTTTCAGATGAGATTATCTCGAAAACTATACATTGGGAAAAAATGGTGGGAGAAGACAAGTTCGTAAGCTCAAAAGGGGGACATCAAATGATACTACACGTGACCTTCAGCCCCGCCCCCTTGGCCGCCCCCCGCCCCACTATTTTTACCCGATTTATAGTTTTCGAGATAATCTCATCCGAAACTTCAGATGGACCACCCTGTATACGTTAGTGTGTGTGTGTGTGTGTGTGTGTGTGTGTGTTTGTTTGTTTGTTTGTTTGTTTGTTTGTTAAAGAGTAGTTCTGTGCCCTCTTTTCAGCAAAAGTGCCACGTCAGTTACGGTGTTTGTCTCCTGTGTACGTTGCCTAGGTATTCTATGATCCTAAACTTGGCTTCTAAATAAAAAAAAAATGAAAATATTCAGTGTGTAGAATGGGGATACAGGACTATGAGACAAATATTGATAGGGTTAAGGTAGAAATCATTCGCTTTCGCAAACACTCATTTGCTTATTCCAAGAATATGCATTCGAACAATTGGCAGGACCTTAACTGACACTGATACTTGCGAAGGACGTTCAGAGATTAATTTCCGTCACTGATTTTCACGTGTTAACTTTACTGCCAAAATCAAATCCTATCATGAACTATATACCTCACACTGTTTTTCGACATAGTTACCGCCGACATTGAGACATTTGTCGTAGCGTGCAGTCAGTTTACAGAAATCACTACGGTAAAACTCAGTGTCCTGTGATGCAAGGTATTGTCGCACAGCCTGCTACGCCTCAGCATTGGTTTGGAAGTGACATTCCGACAGTATGGTTTATAGTGCAGGGAACAGGCGAAAGTTCAGTGGGGTAAGATCGGGACTGTAGGTTGGGTGTTCCAATCTCTCCCATCCGAAACGACGAGTCTGGTACTGTGTAAACTTGACTGCGTGTGGTTTTGGGTCGTCGTCCAAGAGTACAACACCTTCACTAGCCCCACGTGCCCATTCATATCGGATAACATTGTCGACCACGTTGTCAGTACACGTCCGCCTGTCATAGTGATGTGTACCTCAGGCACGCCGGTCTGCTGCTACTCTGTCTTCTTCGGCGCTCTGCGCATGTCTCATTCCTCCTCTGATGCCCTTCTGACGCTGAACCAGCAACGGGTGTGGTTTAATATGGTGTTTGTGTCACCTGGTGTCCCATCTTCTCTTCCATGATGACGAAATTTAATGATTGGCTCGTAAGTTCCTCCAAGAACGGATTAGTTTATGATCCGTCTGTGAGGTGTAAGTCTGCTTCCGTCTGAAGAATGTAAAACCCTGCCAAAAAATTAATACAACTCCATAAAAATATTTGATTGAAAGGTGATAAAAACAGAATAATTCCGTCATCTTTAGTAGACAATCGTAGATGAAGACGAAATGATGAAGTCATCACCAAAACGATTTCAGGTTATTGTTCTCCTGTGAATGGGGTAGAAGCAGCACAACCAATGAGAACCAATACGATTCACGTATTTCTTGAAATATCTATGGTACAAATTCAAGTTTAGAGTCTTCACCTGAAACAATAATGTGATTTAGTGTCATACCAAAGATTCAGTGATATGGAGAGGTGCATTGCTGAAAAACCTCGTTCTCAGATGATACTTTCCACTCTTAGACCACAGAATTCCATAGAATTCGAAAGAATCTGTATCTTCATCTGACCTCCCCCAGCCTCTTCACGGTGTGCGGCGGAGGGTCTCCCCCCCCCCCCCCCCCGCCCCCCCGCCCCTCTACATTTACCATTTCCTCCCTATTCCGTTCTGTTCGTAAATGGCGCTAGGGGAAAAAAAACTGTCAATAAACTGCCGTACGAGCTTTAATTTCTCGGGTTTTCGCGACACGCCATAGGAGGAAGGAATGTGGTGCCAACCTTTACTTTGTGCGCACGCTCTCGGAATTTCAACAGTCTCACTCCGTGATACACGTCGCCTTTCTTGTAGCACTACCCTTAGAGTTTGAGGAACATTGCCGTAACGCTCTCGTATCAGCTAAACGATCATGTCACGAAACGCGATGCCCTTCGTCGGATCTTGTCTATCTCTTGTGTCAGTCCAACCAGGTAAGGGTCCCAGAGTGGTGAATAATACTCAACAATCGGTTGAACGCCCGCCTCCGTAGCGTAGAGGTAGCGTTACTGCCTACCACGCAGACAGGGGACTGGGTGTTGTGTGTCCATCATTTTCATCATCACGGACACGCAAGTCGCCGAAGTGGCGTCAAGTGAAAAGACTTGCAAAACGGCGGCCGAACTCCGAAGGGGATATCCAGGCCAATAAATGCCATACGATCATTCATCGATCGAGCGAGATTTTTGTAAGTCACTTCTTTCGTGCATGTGCTATATTTTCTTCAGTGGATGTCAACCGGGGATCTGTTTTTGGCAGAATTACTTTTATGTGGTAACTGCGCTTCATGTCTATCTGGGCAATTACTTCCAGGTGTTTTACGGTTGCTTACTTTGCCAGGGAGTTTTAAACAGGAGCATAACCAAACATTAATAGAGTTCTTCGCCTGTTTATGAGCCTGTGCGACCACCCACAACCCAAACACCCTCATGCGCCCCTACAAGCATGACACACCTCCACACACCAACCCCCAACCACCCACCCCAAACAGCCAACTGCCAGTGTGACAAATAACAAAGAATATTAGGATTAATTTGCATGGTACCAAATAGCGTCTCTCCATTGGTTTGCATTATTTCTTACTTTGGTTAATTGCATGGATATCTGAAAGGACAAATGCTGTTGATGGTCCACAATTGTACAAAATACTTCCAGAAATTTATTCGCTGACTGAATATTCCTCGATATCAGTTGTGTTAGGTACAGATCTATTACCGAATAGTGGCATATGAAAATTTGTACCAGACGCGGACTCGAACTCATAAGTATTAGGCTGGTGCATAAGCTCATAGCGTTTTTGCTCTGCTTGTTGGTATTTCGGTTGCTATGGGTTCATTTAGCGATGGTTATTTTTTATTTGTTGTTCACTTTCACTGTTTATGTATCGTCATTTCGTCATTTTGTCATTTGAAGATAGTGAGTGGAGCTGTGGCGGCTAGAAAACAGAGTACCGGGTGGAGAAATATGAACATTTCCACATATTCTTCTGTTTGAGTTCAGTGGGGAGGTGACAGTAGCACCCTGTATGGGGATAATGCCACTGGACAGATAACGGAAATAAAGTGGTTTTCTAGGTTTAAGGAGGATCTTTTGACATTAGAGACTCTCCATGTTCAGGAAGACGTTCGGGGTTTGATGAAGATTGTTCAAACATATTAATCCATATTGATCCGCGTCAGTGTTGAGGAGAAATAGGATGTATGATGAACTTTGATTATTCCACCATCTTGTGTCATTTGTATACAACGGGGAAGATTAAAAAAGGGGAAGGTTACAAGAAGGTTAAAAAAGAAAATCAGCAGGCGGGTCGTGAGCAACACTGACTACTCATATCCTGTATCGTTAAGGGGAGGTTTACTACCTTTGTCCCGAAAAAAAGCATGTTCTTTGAGAATTTTTTTCTCTGGATGTGTTATAGATATCAATGTCAAATTTGGTCAAAATGTTTATTGATATTTCCTCTACGAACTGGAATTTTTTCTACCGGGAATGTCGAAGAGCAAAGACAGAAGTGACGTCGGAACGAAACAAAATTTAGATGTAGACCTCCACGCGCGGTATGTCACAGGTCAGCCGGCTCGTCTGAAATCAAAATTGAGTTAACGTTAGCGAAGTATATAAGACTCTTTAGGAGTTGTGCCTCGCTTAAGTTATTTGGACCATAGGAAACAAAATGGCGTCCATTTGAAAAATGTAGGGTTTTTTCGACTTCGTCGGCCAAGTAAAAATATTTATAGTTGATGGATCGGGATAAAAGTGGTACAACTCCAAGACAATGTAGTTAACTTCATCGGAAACAAAGAATCAAGCCAATCGGTTCAGTAGATTTGAAGTTCTCATACCGCGCGATAAAAAAAAGTGATTTCGAGAAACACGCGTTTGAAGTTTTGACTGCATATAAATGCAATATTATGCAACTTACCTTCAATCCGCTATTCCGAGTCAATAAACTAGTCCTTCCTCTTCCTCATAGAGGGTGTACTGCTCGATCTGGGCCATCCTGCGCTGCTCCAGAGCCGCTTGAATCCGGTGGTCGTCCGAATGCTTGGCGAACTGCGTCGATTGGAGTCCCAAGGTGACCTCTATCGTTGTCGTGGTCTTCAGAATTGCTGAATGCCCTTCGTTGAAGCTGCTCACTGCCAGGAAAGTCGCAATCTCCACAGTCTTCGCACCAGGATGCAAATGCTTGGGGGGCTAAGTTCCACACACACGCGTTCAAACTCTGATTCGAATTTTGTATGTTTCCTCCCAAGCACCGGTAACTCGTTCTCCGAAAGAAAAAAACTGGTGCGTGAAAAAGGCCGATTTCAGGCAGGATCATTCTTTTGTTCAACCGCGAATAACACACATTTCCGTTCCGTATTCGGAAAAGCCGTATCAGGGGTGGATTCTAAACACTTTTATGGATCCAAAAATGCAATTTAAAAAAAAAAAATTGATTTTTTGAACCAAAAGATGTTAAACCTCCTCTTAATGCTGACGAGAAATTGTATCTTTATGGTAATATAAGGAAAAGAAAGGAATGGCGGAGCCCAAACAAAGCAGCAACTCCCCGTACAAAAACCTGCGCGCATCCCCGAAAGATAATGTTATGCACCTGGTGGAACAGCGACGGTGTGGTGTACCACGAATTCCTTCCCTGCGTGTAACCATCACTGCTGACATTTATTCTCGTGAACGGATACGTCTTGCAGACGCAATCGAAGAACAGCTACCTGGGAGACTGCATGAAGTGAAGCTACTCTACGATAACGCCCTTCCGAATTCTACTAGACTAAGGAAATACACTATACAGGATTTAAGTTGGGAAGTCGTTTCGCATCCACCTTAGTCGCCTAATATTACTCCCTCACATTTTCACTTTTAACGTTCTCTATCTAATAACCTTCAAGGAATTCCGTTTCCAGATGAAAATGTGCTCCGATCATGGCTCGATGAGTTCTTCGCCTGAAAATCACGTGATATCTACAGTCGCGGAGTGGAGGAGTTACTTCAGCGTTAGAAGGCTGTTGTAAATAGTGAAGGATAATACACTCCTGGAAATGGAAAAAAGAACACATTGACACAGGTGTGTCAGACCCACCATACTTGCTCCGGACACTGCGAGAGGGCTGTACAAGCAATGATCACACGCACGGCACAGCGGACACTCCAGGAACCGCGGTGTTGGCCGTCGAATGGCGCTAGCTGCGCAGCATTTGTGCACCGCCGCCGTCAGTGTCAGCCAGTTTGCCGTGGCATACGGAGCTCCATCGCAGTCTTTAACACTGGTAGCATGCCGCGACAGCGTGGACGTGAACCGTATGTGCAGTTGACGGACTTTGAGCGAGGGCGTATAGTGGGCATGCGGGAGGCCGGGTGGACGTACCGCCGAATTGCTCTACACGTGGGGCGTGAGGTCTCCACGGTACATCGATGTTGTCGCCAGTGGTCGGCGGAAGGTGCACGTGCCCGTCGACCTGGGACCGGACCGCAGCGACGCACGGATGCACGCCAAGACCGTAGGATCCCACGCAGTGCCGTAGGGGACCGCACCGCCACTTCCCAGCAAATTAGGGACACTGTTGCTCCTGGGGTATCGGCGAGGACCATTCGCAACCGTCTCCATGAAGCTGGGCTACGGTCCCGCACACCGTTAGGCCGTCTTCCGCTCACGCCCCAACATCGTGCAGCCCGCCTCCAGTGGTGTCGCGACAGGCGTGAATGGAGGGACGAATGGAGACGTGTCGTCTTCAGCGATGAGAGTCGCTTCTGCCTTGGTGCCAATGATGGTCGTATGCGTGTTTGGCGCCGTGCAGGTGAGCGCCACAATCAGGACTGCATACGACCGAGGCACACAGGGCCAACACCCGGCATCATGGTGTGGGGAGCGATCTCCTACACTGGCCGTACACCACTGGTGATCGTCGAGGGGACACTGAATAGTGCACGGTACATCCAAACCGTCATCGAACCCATCGTTCTACCATTCCTAGACCGGCAAGGGAACTTGCTGTTCCAACAGGACAATGCACGTCCGCATGTATCCCGTGCCACCCAACGTGCTCTAGAAGGTGTAAGTCAACTACCCTGGCCAGCAAGATCTCCGGATCTGTCCCCCGTTGAGCATGTTTGGGACTGGATGAAGCGTCGTCTCACGCGGTCTGCACGTCCAGCACGAACGCTGGTCCAACTGAGGCGCCAGGTGGAAATGGCATGGCAAGCCGTTCCACAGGACTACATCCAGCATCTCTACGATCGTCTCTATGGGAGAATAGCAGCTTGCATTGCTGCGAAAGGTGGATATACACTGTACTAGTGCCGACATTGTGCATGCTCTGTTGCCTGTGTCTATGTGCCTGTGGTTCTGTCAGTGTGATCATGTGATGTATCTGACCCCAGGAATGTGTCAATAAAGTTTCCCCTTCCTGGGACAATGAATTCACGGTGTTCTTATTTCAATTTCCAGGAGTGTATATTATTGATGACGAAAGTCTCTATTATGTGTATGTATTGTGTTTATTAAACTTAGGGACTCTACAAACTTATGGACCAACCGAATATTACAAGCCCACGTGAATATACGACGAGAAAAACTTTGGTCTCTGCTCCTCGTTGCCTCATTCTCCCTGTTGCGGGAATCCAAGTATTGTTGTGAGCAATAGGTAATTAATTTAGAGGACTAAGATAAGAAGATTTAGACTGTTACATATGAGTGCATGCGTTAGCCCGGGGAGAGTGCGCACATAGTCGAATCGGTTTATATATATATAATGGCCAATATATATATATATATTGGCCATTAAAATTGCTAAATCACGAAGATGACATGCTACAGACGCGAAATTTAACCGACAGGAAGAAGATGCTGTGATATGCAAATGATAAGCTTTTCAGAGCATTCACGCAAGGTTGGCGCCGGTGGCGACACCTACAACGTACTGACATGAGGAAAGTTTCCAACCGATTTCTCATACACAAACAGCAGTGACCGGCGTTGCTGGTGAAACGTTGTTGTGATGCCTCGTGCAAGGAGGAGAAATGCGTACCATCACGTTTCCGACTTTGATAAAGGTCGGATTGTAGCTTCTCGCAGTTGCGATTTATCGTATCGCGACATTGCTGCTCACGTTGGTCGAGATCCAATGACTGTTAGCAGAATATGGAATCGGTGGGTTCAAGAGAATAATACGGAACGCCGTGCTGGATCCCAACAGCCTCGTATCACTAGCAGTCGAGATGACAGGTGTCTTATCCATATGGCTGTAACGGATCGTGCAGCCACGTCTCGATCCCTGAATCAACAGATGGAGACGTTTGCAGGACAACAACCATCTGCACGAAGAGTTCCACGACGTTTGCAGCGGCATGGACTATCAGCTCGGAGACCATGGCTGCGGTTACCCCTGACGCTGCATCACAGACAGGAGCGTCTGTGATGGTGTACTCAACGACGAGCCTGGGTGCACGAATGGCAAAATGTCATTTTTTCGGACGAATCCAGGTTCTGTTTACAGCATCGTGATGGTCTCATCCGTGTCTGGCGACATCGCGGTGAACGCACGTTGGAAGCGTGTATTCGTCATCGCCATACTGGCGTATCACCCTGCGTGATGGTATCGTGTGCCATTGGTTACAGGTCTATGTCACCTCTTGTTCGCATTGACGGCACTTTGAACAGTGGACGTTACATTTAAGATGTGTTACGACCCGTGGCTCTACCCTTCATTCGATCCCTGGGTAACCCTACATTTCAGTAGGATAATGCACGACCGCATGTTGCAGGTCCTGTACGGGCCTTTCTGGATACAGAAAATGTTCGACTGCTGCCCTGGCCAGCACATTCCCCAGATCTCTTACCAACTGAAAACGTCTGGTCATGGTGGCCGAGCAACTGGCTCGTCACAATACGCCAGTCACTACTCTTGATGAACTGTGGTATCGTGTTGAAGCTGCATGGGCAGCTGTTTCTGTCCACGCCATCCAAGCTCTGTTTGACTCAATGCCCATGCGTATCAAGGTCGTTATTACGGCCAGAGGTGGTTGTTCTGGGTACTGATTTTTCAGGATCTACGCAAATTGCTGGAAAATGTAATCATATGTCAGTTCTAGTATAATATATTTGTCCAATGAATACCCGTTTATCATCTGCATTTCTTCTCGGTGTAGCAATTTTAAGGGCCAGTAGTGTGCTTGTCAACAACAGATTCGGTGACCGATGGATTGGTAGAGGCGGACCAATTCCATGGCCTCCACGCTCTCCTTACCTCAACCCTCTTGACTTTCATTTATGGGGGCATTTGAAAGCTCTTGTCTACGCAACCCCATTACCAAATGTAGAGACTCCTCGTGCTCGTATTGTGGACGGCTGTGATGCAATACGCCATTCTCCAGGGCTGCATCAGGGATTCTATGCGATGGAGGGTGGATGCATGTATCCTCGATAACAGAGGACATTTTGAACATTTCCTGTAACAAAGTGTTTGAAGTCACGCTGGTACGTTCTGTTGCTGTGTGTGTTTCCATTCCATGATTAATGTGATTTGAAGAGAATTAATAAAACGAGCTCTAACATGGAAAGTAAGCGTTTCCGGACACATGTCCACATAACATATTTTCTTTCTTTGTGTGTGAGGCATGTTTCCTGTAATGTTCGCCGTACCTTTATATGAGGTGCAGATGCGAAGGCAAGTTTCATGCTCAAGCAAGCACAGGGGAATGCTGGGCGGCTGATGGCACTGCGCCTGTTGCAAATGAGTAGGGCCATGAACTGACCACAGCAACATTTCGGGAAACAAGATCTTACCGCGAAAGCTAGATGCCTCCCAGGAGGCCGCCGTTCCCTGCTTCTGAGATACCTCCTATGCTGACCAATTGCTACGCTGCACAACACGCCAGACTCACTTCCTTCATGCAAAAGATCCAATAACTTTTCACTCCCAGCAGAAATACCATTTTCATATAATAAACTATCTAGTAATCGTAACACAGCTGATACCTAATCGTGAAGCGATATGTCACAGTCAAAGTAAAAGTAATTTATTCATCTCTTATACTTAACAAGCAATTAGTATCAAGTAACTAAATGAAATGAAAATCATCAAAAAGCAATGACATCAAATAGTCTTTAGGGCATTAATCTTGAAAGATGCCAAGAAAGAAACATTAGCAGATGGAGGAAAGGACGAGGAGCGTTCAGATCCATTCAGAAGCACCATGTACCGGGAAGTTCTCCAACAGCATCCTTTTCGTTTCAGAAAGTTATCTTAGCTGTTGCATCTGCCATGCTGACGTTATTGTGACTAATTCCGGCAATGATCTTGATTATTGTGCTAATGCACTAATTAGTATGCCCTGTATACACCACTTAGTCCAAAAGAGAACATACACGCACATAGATAATGATTTCAAAGACGCTAGAGAATTGACTAATAGTGTACAAATGCTCTTTTGTTAGTACTGAAGTGTTTAGTCTTTTCAAAAGGGCTTTCGATTACGTATTCATGCCATCACGGCAGACGTTATTTCCGCTTTTCTGAGGTAAGGAGACAATCTGAGGGAACATTTATGGGCTAATTGATCTGCCATGTAGCAGTCAGCTTGTTGCACCCCACAGAGTAAGAGGAGGTAACATACATTGTCTTTAGACGCAGATTCACGGGTAGTCGTTGTTCGCCCCTGGTAGCTGAGCGACGGAACGTCATACCTAACTGCCCGGGTTCGATTCCCGGCTGGGTCGGAGATTTTCTCCGCTGTGGGACTGTTGCGTTGTCCTTATCATTATCATTTCATCCCCATCGACACGCAAGTCGCCGAAGTGGCGTCAACTCGAAAGACTTGCACCAGGCGAACGGTCTACCCGACGGGAGGCCCTAGCCACAGGGCAATTCCATTACCGGTAGTCGTTGACTCTTGTATGGAACAATAGTGACCGTAGAGCCCCATCGATCCTTTTACCAGCTGAGCACATATCGGTAGCCACTTACATCTCAGTTTGTGACAAGTTCCCAGAGGGCTGCAGTTCTAAGGGAAATTTAACAGGGCACCTATATGAGAGCAACAAATCCAACCGATGGAGGACAAAGGTATATTCCCCGGTCCGAAAAAAGACAAAAGGCGCTCTCAACAGAGCGGCGTCGGAGAAGAAATTCTTCTATACTCTAGATGACGTTTGGTGTTGATTCCAGGAACAACTGGTAAACTGACACACTACTGTGCAGAAGGGATCTGTTAATAAACGTTACAAACAAAGCTGTCCAGAATATCAGTACCATTTGTTCCTTTTCATATACACTGCAAAAAAGCAACAAAATTATCCGAATAGCACAGAAATCGGTAGATGCGATGGACATTTTCAAACAAACAAATGATCACAATTCCAGAAATATTGGTTGATTTACTCAAGAAAAAGAGCCACATAAACTGAACAAGTCAATAACGCGTTGGTCTACCTCTGGCTCTTATGCAATTAGTTATTCGGCTTAGCATTGATGTATACAGTTGCTTTCTGTCCTTCCGAGCGATATCATGCCACATTTTGTCCAACTGGGCTTTGAATCGTCAACATCCCGAGCTGGTTTTGGGGGAGGGGTATTTCCCCATAGTGCTTCAAAAGTACTTACTTTACTAAAAATTGCCAAGGTAGGGTTTGAGAAGCACGAAGACAGGCAATAGAAGCTCTCGCCGCTTGCGGGGGGGCATTGTCTTGAGCAGTAAAGGTGTCGCGGATGACAACCAAAGGAGTCCTGCTATGGAATGAAACGGCAATACACACTGCCACTCTTGGTACGGCGGGCAATAGGTTGGTATCCCACCACTGTTTGGGGCGTCTTCAGACATGTCTTCGCTGGTCATCAGGATGAGTTCCAAGCGGGACTCGTCACTGAAGACAATTCTAATCCAGACAATGAGGTTCCAGGCGAGATTCTAGGCCGAAGAAGCGTTGGGAGATGACCCAGTCAGTAATGGAATACCAACCTGACTGTCGATCGCCACACGGCCAGACAAGCATCCTTAAGCACAGTGGTGCGTCGACGATACTCTACGCCCCGTTTTCTTGCCCTTCATGGCAAGCCATCCTGGGCTTACGTTTCAGCAAGATAATGCCCGACCGCGCACGGTGAGAGTCTCCACAAGAAAGTTGGATTGTTACTAGAGGACAGCACATACCGGATTCTCAGACGGGATCCCACATCGGCGCTCAGCAGGAAGACAAGGGAGCTACTAAAATACTCTGGACTCTCCGACGAACTGGTGGAGAACTTACGGCCGAGAGCACCTAGGCCACCAAGATTGTACGGTTTGCCAAAGGTTCATAAGGAGAACGTCCCGTTGAGACCGATTGTTAGTACTATTGGCTCTCCTACATACAGGCTTGCAAAACACTTAACTAAATTGTTGGTGCCTATAGTTGGTCACTGCTCACATGACATTACGAATTCAAAAATGTTTGTTGATATGATAAAACAAATGAAGATAGGCCCAAATGATATCATGGTCAGCCTCGACCTGGTTTCTCTGTTCACCAAAGTACCTGTGGATGACACATTACAACTGTTGGCTGCTCATTTTTCCTCAGAAATTTTGAAGTTGTTCCGGCATACCTTGACGACCACTTATGTTTTACACAGTGGAAATTATTATGAAATGACGGATAGAACAGCCATGGGTTCGCCACTATCAGCAGCAATCGCGAATTTTTTCATGGAGGATTTTGAAGAACGAGCGTTGGTTGAGCAGTGCTCACCTCCGCCCATCATGCTTCTACAGATACGTCGACGATACTTTTTTAATCTGGCCACACGGCAGTGACACGCTGCAGCAGTTCGTGGAACATTTAAATGGTGTACGTCCGAACATAAAATTTACATTGGAGGTAGAGAAGGAAGGGAAGTTACCTTTTTTAGATGTGTTGGTGGAGTGAAAGCCGGATGGACGACTGGGCCATTCTGTGCACAGGAAGCCAACCCATACAGACTTATATCTGCATAGCCACAGCTTCCATCATCTGTCTCAGAAGAGAGCTACGCTGAATACTTTAGTAGACAGAACCAGGACTATTTCCGACAAGGACCACCTCGGTCTCGAGATTAACCATTTGACGACTGTTTTCGAGAGGAATGGCTATTCTACAGGTGAAATTAAATCAGTATTGTCCAAGAAAGTAAGACACGATGACGGCCATATACAAGAAGAGTACCAACACATAGCGCGGCTTCCTTTTTGCGGTGCTACAACAAGCAAGATAGGCAGAGTCCTAAAGGGGCAAGGAATAAAACCAGTTTTCCGACCACCTAGGAAAATTAAGGAACTGTTGAGACCAGTCAAAAATAGTCTCGGCCTAAGAGTGCCGGGAATTTATACTATTCCTTACGAATGCGGCAAGAATTACGTGGGCCAGACTGTAAGAACCGTTGCCGACCGCTGCATCGAGCACCAGCGCCACCTGAAATACAGGTATTTGGAAAAATCAGCGGTGGCTGAACGTAGCCTGCTTAACAAGCATAAGATTTTATTTCAATAAACCAGAGTAATAGCCCACGCATCGAATTACTGGGACTCTGTGATCCGGGAAGCAGTCGAAATTAGACTTATCGATAATAACTTTAACAGAGACAACGGCTATGCACTTAGCAACACTTGGAAGAGTGCACTGGATAAAGAAAATCGCAGAGAAAAACTTCCCGCACTTTACCTCATGATTCAAGGGATGGCGCTGCAAGCAACGCTGGATAGAAACTACATCTATGGAAGTAGAGGGCACCACTTCACTACGCGCCATATCGCTGTTGCTATGACGTATTCCAGCCAATCAGAAGCCGTCCTTTGCATGTAAAAGTGGGAGCCTCGCTAGTTCACGACAGTCAGTTTTTAGCCCTGACGACGACCATGGAGGTAGTGGTCGAAAGCTTGGAGTTTTATCCTGAATTGACGCGGCATGTACACCGAGAGATTTTTATTCAAGAAATCCGTCTCGAAAGACTTCGTAGCCATATTAGAGTCTCTACTGCTTGTCATCATGCTTGCCGAAGCCTATCTTGGCCAGCAAGGTTGCCGGATCTCTCTCAAATTAAGAACGTTTCGAGCTTTATGGGCAGGGCCCTCCAACCAGCTCTGTAGCTCTGTATGTTGACGAACCAACGCGCCAGTTGGATGGTATTTGGCAGGGCGTCCGTCAGGAGGACATCCAACACAACTCTATCAATCAATGCGAAGCCGAATAGCTGCTTGCATAAGGGCAAGAGATGGACAAATTCATTATAGACTTGCCCAAGTTGTGAAACTCTTTCTTTTGAATAAATCATTTTTTTTTTTAAAATTGTAATCATTTGTTTGTCTGTACATGCACCGACTTCCGCCCCATTTGGATAATTTCTTCGTGTTGCATCATTTTCTTCTCTTTTTTTCTGGCTTGAATTGTAGCGTATTCTAGTGACTATTGTCAAAGCATGGAGCATTAGAGGCAGATAATCATAAGCGCATCGGAAAAAGATTAGTCACTCTCAGCAGAAAGTATGTTAGTACCGTGTAACACTGCATCTTGCTTTGTAATGGTCGCAGTTCGGCGAGGAAGAGAGATCACAAGTTTCTTGAGGTGTGCCATATCCAGCTGAAGCATTAATTGATGAGAAAATCCTCTAGAGCTACAAATTGCGGCGATGTTGAGTGCTACAATTCAGCAGCCGATGTTGAAAATAGCCTCAGAAATTTTCAGCGGGATTCGAATCAGGTGATTTAGTGGGATGGTCGATATGCAGTGGGGTTTCTGGGTGTTCCTCAAACCAGGAACATACACTTTCAGCACTGTGAACATGTCTGATGTCATTCGGAGAAGATGTAGAGTAAACAGTGACACTTGGTAACTGAGGACGCCAAGGCTCGTCGTCCGTGATGATTTATTTCCAGGAAGGAACTGTCTTCAGTTTGAATTTCAATCAAGTCGCAGTACGAGCCCACGTCTCGTTGTTTGTTAGTGAGTCAAGATCTGAGGGACAAATTTTACAGACACTTTTATCTTCTTCAGTACATCCTGGAGTATGTCTTGAACGTATGATACAGAGCCGGCCGGTGTGGCCAGGCGGTTCTAGGCGCTTCAGCCTGGAACCGCGCGACAGCTACTGTCGCAGGTTCGAATCCTGCCACGGACATGGATGTGTGTGATGTCGTTAAGTTAATTAGGTTTCAGTAGTTCTAAGTTCTAGGGGTCTGATGACCTCAGATGTTGAGCCCATAGTGCTCAGAGCCATTTGAACCGTTTTTTATGATATTGATATGTCGCTCCATTGCAACTTTCGGCACAACAAAGTTGACACTCTATGGCCGCACGTCTTGCAAGTTAACACTGCCTGTTCGTAAGCCGGCCGTTGTGGCCGAGGGTTCTAGGCGCTTCAGTCCGGAACCACGCTGCTGCTACGGTCGCAGGTTCGAATCCTGCCTCGGGCATGGGTGTGTGTGGTATCCTTAGGTTATTTAGGTTTAAGTAGTTCTAAGTTCTAGGGGACTGATGACTTCAGATGTTAAGGTCCATAGTGCTCAGAGTCATTCGAACCATTTTTTGAACCTGTTCGTAACTGGCCGGTCGAATGCGCACCTGTTGTTTACAGTAGTTGTTAGTTGAAGCTACCACCGTAGTTCCTGCTCCGACGTCGCTTATATGCCAGGTATAAAACACAGTCTCGGAACTTTTTGGGCAGGCAGCGTATATAGGGCTTTTCCCTGTCGCCAAATACAGGGATGGATTAGCTCAGAAAATCGCTAATAGCCGTGTGAAATACCTTCCTACACACACTGTATAGTGCTTTGCGGGATGTATGTGTAGATTTCTCTGCTGGTCGCGGGATGTGTGTAGTAGATGAAAGGCGGATTCGGAACCCGGGCCAAAGTATGCGGCAGGCTGTTAACGAAGACACGAGTGTGCGGGATAGGTTCTTAGATATGTGAACGACTCGAATACTTTTCAAGTAATAGAAACCAGTACGTCATCCTGGACGGCGGGTATTTATCAGAGACAGAGTCTTGAGTGTCCCAGGGAAGTGTAACAGGACAGATGTTGTTCTCTACAGGCAAAAACGATCTAAGGGGTAGGGTGAATAGAAGTCTGCGGTTGTTTGCTGATGACGCTGTAATGTGCTGGAAAGTGTCATTGCTGAGTGTTGTAGAGGGATGCAGGATGACCTGCGTAGAATTTTTGTTTGCTGTTATGAATGGCAGCTACCTCTGAACTTGGAAAAAATGTAAGTTAATGCAGCTGAGCAGGAAAAACAATCCTGTAGCGATCAAATATAGTATTAATGGTATGCTTCTTGACACAGTCACGTCGAGAAAATATCTTGGGGTAACGTTGCAAAGCGACGAGAAATAGAATCAGCACGTAAGGTCGGTAGTAGGGAAGCCGACTTCGGTATATTGGGAGAGTTCTAGGGAAGTGTAGCTCATCTCTAAAGGAGACCTCACACGGAACAACTGTGCGGTCCTTTCTTGAGTGCTTCTCATGTGTCAGGGTCCCCAGCAGATTGGATTAAAAGAAGGGCCAATGACCGTTCGTTTCAGTCTAGTCGGTTTCAAGCTGCGAAGCACCAGCAGAGCAGCAAGTTTTTCCGTGTTTTTTAGTAGTTTAAATTCTAAATTGCATGCCTATTTTTGTGTTTAAGGGGACGATCTCGAGTTGTGATAGGTGTAAATTGTAAATTTGAGCAATCTATAACACAATTGTCGTTTGTAAGGTGGCAGAATAAATGGTCAGATTCGCACCTTACATGAGAGCTTTATACATTGGAACGAGAAGGTGGTTCAAATGGCTCTGAGCACTATGGGACTTAACTTCTATGGTCATCAGTCCCCTAGAACTTAGAAATACTTAAACCTAACTAACCTAAGGACAGCACACACATCCATGCCCGAGGCAGGATTAGAACCTGCGACCGTAGCGGTCGCGCGGTTCCAAGCTGAAGTGCCTAGAACCGCTCGGCCACTCCGGCCGGCGCAATGAGAAGGTGAATATGACACCTAACGTAATTCGGCGGTTATGAGAACATTTGCGTATCAGTATGTAATGCAAAAAGGGATGACAGTCAATTGATGGTAATTAACACACCGTTCCTATACAATGCATGTCTTTGAGTGGAAGGTGGAACAGGCAACGCGAGTCGTTTTTAGTTTCAAAAGCCAGGCAGACAACAGCATACCGAAGGTATGCTGCATGGGTTATGATGGAAACCACTTAAAGGGATGGCAGGAGGAAGGTGATTCAGGAGGGAGGAACGTGTGGAGAGGGACATCTGCACAAGGGACAGAGAAAAAGCTTTAGGAAGCTGCGTTTCGGAATTCCAAGGGATACAAACAAAAAATAGTAACGCATTTTGGTCACGGGTCCAGTGAGTGTGCCACATGGAAAGGTCAATGTACTTTAGACGTCTAGAATGGGCACAAAACGTCAGATTGGCGGAAACGCACTAGGAAGGAGAAAAATACTGAAGTTTCGACGCAGTTTGATAGAAGGGACATTGCGATTGGCAGAGAGAGTTTCCACAAAATAAGACGAACGCTCCTATTGGTGGACAAAGGCCGTGACATGAAGAATGAATGAACCCAAGTGGGGGGAGGAAGTTCTGCCATGAGTAGGACAAGAGAGAATTTTTTGGGGATTCTTCTCTGAACTGGCATCAAGTGCAGAACAGAGCGCTTAAGGCTCTGTACGATGCAGAGAGGAAATTTGTGTGGACACTGAGTTCACAGCGGCTGCAATCCAGATAGAGATTAGCTGTAGCAACGTTTAGCTCAAACTGTGGAGAAACGAACCAACTAAATTAATTAATTGTTCTTGAGAGAACTGAGAGGGCACTATAATATGCACGCTGCTCCAACCATGCTCGTGTATATCACCACATACTATGACTAGGACTGGGTACACGTTTTTCCCGGCGGGGTCAGGGATTTTCTCTGCCTCGTGATGACTGGGTGTTGTGTGCTGTCCTAAGGTTAGTTAGGTTTAAGTAGTTCTAAGTTCTAGGGGACTGATGACCATAGATGTTAAGTCCCATAGTGCTCAGAGCCATTTGAACCATTTGAGTACACGTTTTCTCGCATAACGAGAAACGTAGGGAAATTTTCTGCTGGAAAGTTCAGCAAAGGTATGATTAGTTTTGTAGGAATTTCAGTGCGAGAGAGCGGCCTTGTAGTCGGCAGCTCATCGCAGCTTAAGATAAATACTGCTTGCAGAGGCGTAAACTTTGTTGGTTCACCACCTTGCGTCCACTGTAAACTCGAGCGGCCTTGGGTAATTTTGCACTCAAATTTGTCACATAACTAACTATCCACAGAAGATCTGATTGTCATCCTAAATAGTACCGAACTTTGAACTGGTGTCGGACGATTTTCGTAGTACTGAACAACATCATAATGTATGTGTAGGAGCAATTTTATAAAGAAACTTCCAATTAAACTTTCGTATTATTGTGCTTAAGATTAATGTTCTTTCAAAGAGTTAATATTTAATAGTGTTGTGTATAGGATTTTTTCACTTTTTGATGTTGGCGAGATGCGTTATCCATTGCGCTGTTTTTATGTCGTCGAGTTGAAAACTGTGTGAAAGCTGTAATTTTTGTGCTAAAATTTGCGGCAATAAACTTGTCATATCAACTTACACAGTTGTTCTCAATTCTAGAATAAGCACCCACTTTATACATTTGTTGCTTTGGAGCTACACAACTGAGGAAGGTGTCAGCGCACATTGACAACACATCATGAGGGTAGCAGGTTACACATTTAGGTCTCTCTGTGTGCTTTTATAGTTTGCTTCTTAAGTTAGTCGTACTAGGATTGATAGGATGCTTGCATCCTCTGTGCAGGAGGAGCAGGCCACAATCCACCACCAGTCAGCCATCATCAGGATAGTGCCGTGGAGTGTAACTGTGGTGGAGTACCTGGCACATCATGTGGCGCACTGCAGGTATCACTTCTTTCGTCCATGGGCTCTGCTGCCGAAGCTCCTATCAGAGTACACAACATGGTGGGTCCGCCCTCACTGCTGGGTGAGCGGATGGTGGTAACGTGTTCACGTCACTCGAGGTAGAGGTTCAGTGTGGAGACTGGTCGTCTGGCCTCGTCTATTCGCCCTGTGAGTGGACAGGTGGCCGCTTCTTCAGCACGATCAGAGCAAGCGCACAGGGAAAGGAGTTTGCTAGTTATCGACAGCTCCACTGTCAGGCTTTGGGACATAGCGTCCAGAGCCAGAAACAAACCCAATGTGCATGTGGCATCTCTGTCGGAGGGTCTCATCCGAGATGTGGAGGAGGCCCCGCCTGCAGCTATCGGGGTGCATTATGCAGCCATTTTGTAAGTTGTGGCTCAAGTGGGCACCAATGACGCCTGTCACTTTGGTGCTGAGGCCACTCTTGGTTCATACAGGCAGGTAGTGGAAGTGGTGAAGACAGCTGGCCACACAAGACAGCTGGCAGAGCTCACAGTTTGCAGCATCGTTGCCAGAACTGATCATCGTCTTTTGGTCTGGGGCCGAGTGTCTCAATCAAAGGCTGTGTCGATTCTGTGACGATCTTGGCTGCAAATTTCTGAACCTGCGTTATGGGGTGGAGAATTGTAGAACTCTCGTTCATAGGCTAGAGATGCACCGAGCAAAGAAAGCAGCTACTTGGGTAGCAGAGTACTTTTGGGGTGTACGTGGGAGACTTTTAGGCTTGGGTGCAGGTTGAAGTCCTCTGATGAACAGTCGCCAGCTGACATGCAAAGACCGAAATCTGACCGCACACAGAGTAAAGAGATTTTGGCCACCAAATTGTTTGATGTTTTAATCAGCCACCCGACTCCGCTGTGACAGTTTTAGTATCACTGAAAGAAATTCTACGCTCAAAGGCGTACAAATGCCCAGATCAGGCCTCTTAGATGGAGGCGACTTTAACCTTCCGAATAAAGACTGCAATATCTGACGAGTCATTAGAGGTGGTGCAGACAAGCAGTCTTGTGAAATACTTTTGGACACGTTTTCCAAAAACAGTCTTGAGCAGTTAGTTCGAAAACCCACACGCACTGGAAATGTTTTAGACCTTGTATCCATAAATAGGCTTAATTTAATGTCGGTGTTCGTATAGAGAAAGGGGTTAGTGATTATGATACCATAGCGACGATGTTCACTAAAGTTAATAAATCAGACAAGAAGGCTAGGTGAGTGTTTCTTCTAGAAACATAAGCAACTGTTAGCATCTCACGTATACAATAAACTACAATCATTTGTTGCATTATCATAGACTTAGAGTAATTATAGGCAAAGTTTAAGTGGACTGTAAATTGCACTCTGCAAAAGCATGTGCCGAGTAAGTGAATTAAAGAAGGATAGAACATACCATAGTTTTAAAAAAAAATTCGAAAATGATGAGGAGTCAGAAACTGTTGCACTCTCGGTTCAAAAAAGAACGAGCAAATACCGACCGGCAAAAAGTTATTAGAGAATCGCGCCTCTGCAAAAAGATCGTTGCGCGAAGCTATACCACAGCTCAAGATCTTGCTAAGAACCCGAAAAAATTTTGGTCCTATGTAAAATTGATGATAATGTTTCTATTCAGTCATTCGTTGACCAGTGTGGTGATGCAACAGAATAGACAAAAAGGAAAGATGACGTTTTAAATATTGCGTTTAAGAAAACATTCATGCAGCAGCATCGTAAAAACATCCTGTCGTTTGAGCATCACACAGACTTATCTGTAGACCACACAATAATAGGCGTCTCTGGCGTAGAAATGTAACTGAGTGAGTTGAAAATAAGTAAATTGCCAGGTCCGGACGGAATAAAAGTTGAATTTTACAGGGGGTACTCTATGACTTCGTCCCTTACTTAGCTTGCATTTCTCTCGAATCTCTCGTCCAGCGGAAACTCTTGTATATAGGAAGGGTAAAAGAACGGACCTGCATGATTGCAGAACAACATCCTTAATAATGGCTTTTTTAAGAATTCTTGAACATCTTCTGAGTGTGAATACAATAAGTTTCCTTGACACGGGAAAGCTTGTGTCCAGAAATCCGCACGGATTTAGCAAGAATCATTCGTGCGAAACTAAGCTTGCCATATTATCGTATAATATGCTATGAATGAATGAAAGACAACAGGTATACTCCATATTCATAGATTTCCGGGAAGTGTTTGACCCGATTCCCCAATGCAGATTGTTAGCGAAGGCAGAGCATACAGAACAGGTTCCCAGATACGTGAGTGACTCGAATACATATTAAATAATAGAATACAGTAGGTTATTCTCGATGGCGAGTGTTCATCATGGGGCAAGGTGTATCGTCAGGAGTTCCACCGTGGAGTGTGACAGGACTACTCTTATTCTGTGTATACATAAATTATCTGACGGACAGGGCGAGCAGTAGCCTGCAGCTATTTGCTGACGACGCTATAGTTTACGGGCGTTTTTATTTAGTAAGTCTATGTGTACGGGAAGGTGTTATCCTTGAGTGGCTGTGGAAAGACAGAGGACGACATAGAATATTTACTTGGTGTGATGAGTGGCAGCTTTTTTAAAAAGTAGAAAATTTAAGTTATTGCAGATTATTAGAAAAAAACAAACGTGAAATATTTGAATACAGTACTAGTAGTGTGATTCTTGACAAAGATATGTCGATTAAATATCTAGGCTCAACGTTGCAAAGTGATGTGAAGTGGAACGAGGATGTAAGGACGGTAGTACAGAAGGCGAATGATTGACTTCGTTTTATTGGAGGAAAGAGTAACTCATTTGGAAAGGAGACAGCATATAAAATGCTAGTGCGACCCATTCTTGAGTACTGCTCGACTTTTGGGATCCTAACCAACTCAGATAAAGGAAAACATCGAAGCAATGTAATGGCGGGATGCTAGATTTGTTGCCAGTAGGTTCGAGCGACACGAGAGTATTACAGAGATGTTTCGGGATCTTAAGTGGGAATGCCTGGAGTGAGGACGACGTTCTTTTCGCGTAACATTATTGCGAAAATTCAGAGAACCGGTATTTGAATCTGACTGCAGAACGATTCTACTGGCGGCAACGTATGTACCGCATAAGGATCACGAAGATAAGAAAAATTAGGGTTCGTAAGGAGGCGCCGTTTTTCCCTCGCTCGATTTGCGAGTAGAACAGGAAAGGAAATTACTAGTAGTGGTGTAAGGTGCTCTCTGCAACGCACCATACGGTGGCTTGCGGAGTTTGTATGTAGACGTAGAAAGTCAGAGGCGTACTGCTACATTTGCTACCGGCAGGTTCTATCAGCACCCGAATATTCCGGAAATACTCCATAAGCTCAAATGATATTCCATGAAGAGACGAAAACGTTATTTTCGCTAAACACTACATCGTCAGGGTTCACAGTCATGTATAATTTTTTAAAGGACATCAGATTTATCATTATTTGCAGAAATTATTGATTTCGCTATTGCAATTTTCGGCCTTTGGGCAATTTTCAAGTGGTACTGCAAACGATGCAGTGTTCCAGAACATCGATTTGTAACGAGTTATGTGAGTGATGTTAACATTGCTAACATGTCATGTAATTTACATCATTTCACGACGTACAGAGGTTCACTCTCATTTGATGTTACTGTAGTGAAAAGATCGATATTTGACGATGGTGTGTATATACGTGTCGCAAGATTTTAAAGTCTGTCATAAACTGAAGCAAACTTCTGCACTATTACTCGAAAATGAACCAGAGACAGAAACTGTAATAGTACAACAAATAATGTCTTCAGTCAACGGCGAATATGATGTTCTTTACTTAAGGAAAAAAATCCTTCGCATTTGCGACTGACTGTAGAACATTCCTACTGCAACCTTCATATATCCCGCTTAAGTACCGCGAAAGCAAGAGAATCTAGGGCTCGTTCAAAAGCATATAGTCAGCTGTTTTCCCTCGTTACATTTGCGAGAGTAACAGGAACGGGAATGACTAGCACTGGTACATCTACATCTACATCTACATTTATACTCCGCAAGCCACCCAACGGTGTGTGGCGGAGGGCACTTTACGTGCCACTGTCATTACCTCCTTTTCCTGTTCCAGTCGCGTATGGTTCGCGGGAAGAACGACTGTCTGAAAGCCTCCGTGCGCGCTCTAATCTCTCTAATTTTACATTCGTGATCTCCTCGGGAGGTATAAGTAGGGGGAAGCAATATATTCGATACCTCATCCAGAAACGCACCCTCTCGAAACCTGGTGAGCAAGCTACACCGCGATGCAGAGCGCCTCTCTTGCAGAGTCTGCCACTTGAGTTTATTAAACATCTCCGTAACGCTATCACGGTTACCAAATAACCCTGTGACGAAACGCGCCGCTCTTCTTTGGATCTTCTCTATCTCCTCCGTCAAACCGATCTGGTACGGATCCCACACTGATGAGCAATACTCAAGTATAGGTCGAACAAGTGTTTTGTAAGCCACCTCCTTTGTTGATGGACTACATTTTCTAAGCACTCTCCCAATGAATCTCAACCTGGTACCCGCCTTACCAACAATTAATTTTATATGATCATTCCACTTCAAATCGTTCCGCACGCATACTCCCAGATATTTTACAGAAGTAACTGCTACCAGTGTTTGTTCCGCTATCATATAATCATACAATAAAGGATCCTTCTCTCTATGTATTCGCAATACATTACATTTCATTACATTTCATTTGTCTATGTTAAGGGTCAGTTGCCAAGGTATGCTCAGCCATGCGCCGTATGTTGACTTGTGGAGTACGTTGCGTAGAGACTGTTGTTCCCAGATTTGTGTGGTGAAATGCAGGGGGCATGGAGCTTCATTTCATCTTGTGGGGTAAACATTCTAACACCCGTGTCAAAGAACGCAGTGGCCATAGTATTGTCATCGCATCTCACAAAAGTCAGTGTCACTATATTTGAATCAGATAGGAATATCTTCGTAATCAAAGAAGGCAAACAACTGGCGTTCTGTTTACGTGTGTGCCAGGTCAGAGTCCCGCAACACCGTGGACAGGCAGTAGCGAGAGTACGGTGCTGAGCCAGCAGGAAGCAGACCTATCGACGGACGTCAAGCAGTATGGTAAGTAGCCGCGACGTGTCATTGCCGCCGTCCGTTAAGCTGACTGTGTCTGTAAAACAATAATGCGTGTTAGTTACCTTGCATGTAACGCCTGCCTCAAGATCACTGTGCAAAACAACTTGTTCACTCCCTAACAAAGCAAAAACGATTAATCATGAAGCTATACCGGTACTCACAATCGAGTCTACATATCAAAATAAAGGGGAACCTTACACGTTCAATAACAGTGTCAGACTGCCAGCATACTGAACATCTGAGGGTGGTTATTGAAGTATTGTCAATATCATATACAATCAGCAGTGCTGATGCGCCGAAAAATGTTCAGTAATGTGAAAATATACTGAGTGTGAGGTAGAGTATAAACAATATATATATATATATATATATATATATATATTTTGTGTGTGTGTGTGTGTGTGTGTGTGTGTGTGTGTAATGACTAGTAGAAAAGTCTACGAAGTGCATATCAGTCCAACCAGATACTTAAAAAACGTAAACTGTTTTGCGTTGAACACCTGATTACTTCCTTGGGAGACACACTTAATTGTTCCACAGGTTTCGATCAGTTTCTCGAATTGTTTACTAGTATTACACCAATAAATTTAAAGCATTCGAATGTCAAGCCTGTAGCCACAGGCATGACACTTCTAATCCCAAGCAGAATGTTTTCTATTTTATGTCGTATCACCATTTAACTTGTGAAATGCAGAACGCATCTGGAAATAGTTTATGAAATTTTTCGGGTCCGTGGTTTTGATTTAAGTCACACCTTTGAGCTGTTCTCATGCCCACTTTGTCTTTTTCGTTTTGTATTATTTATTCCCAGCTGTATATAACAAAATTGCGGTACATTTTCTTGTGGGTGGTCCATATAATTCATGACTTTCACAAATAATTACCATCTGACGTTGCCCTTGTGTTTAAGTTTGGAAATATTAATACTGTCAATAAATACTGAATGTGTGCAGGTCCTTTTAAGGCTCGTATTACACGATAAAAGAACTTTGTCAAAATCTTTTACAACAGTTATAAAAATCTTGAATGGTTAATTGCATATTTACATCGCTCACAAAATGCCATTGACCTAGCTTTGATTCAAGATTCATCAAGGTTCCCAAACAGTGCAATATGGCTCTTAGCTTCAGTGCTTTGCCATGATAGGTCTGTGACCGTAGTTCCTAAGTTAGGAAATTTATTTGAAGAACGCAGTCACCAGTAATATTTTATTTTTGTCTAACGACTTTCGGAGCTATAACTCTCTTCCTATTTTGTGACCAAGTGGGAGTAACCACCAATAGCACATTTACGCGTTAGTATCGTCTTAGACTTTTTCTCGTGAAAGTAACAACTATGTGGTGACAAATAGAAGCAAGGAACGTAGATATAATCCTTGCAAATGGAACTGTAGCTCCGAAAAACATAGAATTTAAACAGAAAAATGTAACACTTAGGGAGTTAAAGAAAGACCTTCCTAATCAAGCTTGGCCTTTCCACTCTGCCACAACAGTTACTAATCATGAATACTACCCTTGCAGTTGGAAATAAGGTGGCAAGAAGTTTTGATCAAATTAACAGTAGTTTTTAATTTTCAGTCTGGTATAAAACAGTGGTCCAAGTGGCAACGTATTGCAACTGAGATATGAGATAGTATTTCTTCTTTGAAAAAAGAATATTTTTCACTTCTGTACTAAAAGATCATGCACACAAAGGAACCCTCTGAAAATATTGCGGTTTGAAATTACGGCATCGGCCACCATTTGGTCGGCCCCACTTAAAACACGCGAGCGCCAGCCACGCTGCCTCGTTTCCTACAGCCGCCACCGCGGCGTGAGAGCGGTGTCAGGACCGCTTACGTCATCGCTAATGATACGCAAGCACCCCCTCTCCGGAACTCCAGCGCGTGTCTACTTGAGTTCAAACGTCGAAGCACAGAGCCCACTTTGTGTGTCTGTCATAACATTTGCAGAATGTCATAGCATTAGGGTTCGCCATCTACGAAACAGTCATTGTACTGAAGATTGACTGAAATGTAAACCTTTACCTGTATATATTTTAACATTCACATCTACTAGAATGAAACATCCCCCAGGCTGTGGCAAAGCCATGTCTCCGCAATATCCTTTCTTTGCAGAGTGCTAGTTCTGCAAGGTTCGCAGGAGAGCTTCTGTAAAGTTTGGGAGGTAGGAGACGAGGTACTGGCAGAAGTAAAGCTGTGAGGACGAGGCGTGAGTCGTGCTTGGGTAGCTCAGTCGGTAGAGCACTTGCCCGCGGAAGACAAAGGTCCAGAGTTCGAGTCTCAGTCCGGCACACAGTTTTAATCTGCCAGGAAGTTTCATTCATATCTACTGCTAGCAAATGACGCTGCAGCTACAGCAAACCAAGATACTTATTAATTTTACTATTTCACATTACATGTAGAATAAAATCTATGAATTCCCCGTCGAAGAACCTCATTTGTCCCTCGCTCCTGTCTCCACTGAAGAATCACAAAGCATACAAAAGAAGTTAGGACAAAATTTTCTTCAGTACATTTTAATTTTTAATGTAACATATATATAAATCCGTTGTTCTTTGGCTAAGGAGACATTAATTACAAATTCAGAGGATCATGTTTCAATAGACAAATATTTTTGCCACTTACCGCTTTTACCAATTCTGACAATAGTTAGCGTATGTGAAAAATGTGAAGTTCTACCGTGGTTCGGAGTCAGCGTTAACCTGTAGGTTCCCCTAAAACTGGAAGGCCAGTCATTTCAAAGGTGGCAGAAAGGCAACGGATGTGGGCTGAAAATACCGATAATGGACGTTGTGTTTGACCCGTCACGTTCTGATGTGGCGTGTGACGTAATACATGCACGAACATAGTGCAATAAAACGCTACTAGTGTTCGTTTGGATAAAGCGCACTTAACGGTACGCCTGGCACTTCAGTTGCGTGCTGCAGTGGGTAGTTACTTGATAATCGTAGACAATCGTGTGACAGTGTACGGTAACCAGTGAGAATCGCTCATAAAATTCATAATCTCGGTTGTGACGGATATTTGGCTATTTTTCCGAATATGTCACAATTTGACGTGGTTGTAAAGTTTGGACCTAATAACACAGTTTAGATGGCCCAGAGTAAAACGAGTAGGAATGAAGTTCATAATCTTGGTTATAACAAATTTCCCCCCCTTTCTTTTTCTTCCGGGATATTTTACTATTTCCGAGGTGATGGTTAGGATTGGACTTAACAGCTCATTTTAATTGCAACGACTAAAACGTTTGCTGACTTCATTTACGGAGCATATGAAATTATTAACGAGCAATGTAATTGGCTACCCATATCCCCCATTCGTGATTTGGCGCAGTGGTTAGCACACTGGACTCGCATTCGGGAGGACGACGGTTCAATCCCGTCTCCGGCCATCCTGATTTAGGTTTTCCGTGATTTCCCTAAATCACTTCAGGCAAATGCTGGGATGGTTCCTTTGAAAGGGCACGGCCGATTTCCTTCCCCATCCTTCCCTTACCCGAGCTTGCGCTCCGTCTCTAATGACCTCGTTGTCGACGGGACGTTAAACACTAATCTCCTCCTCCATCCGTGATTAGCCTTCAATCTTCCTTACCCGTTAAGAGAAACAACTAATGTCTGTGAGAACTTATTTGTGATGGGAAACTTGTGGTGTCACCGCCAGACACCACACTTTCTAGGTGGTAGCCTTTAAATCGGCCGCGGTCCGGTAGTATACGTCGGACCCGCGTGTCGCCACTATCAGTGATTGCAGACCGAGCGCCGCCACACGGCAGGTCTAGAGACTTCCTAGCACTCGTCCCAGTTGTACAGCCGACTTTGCTAGCGATGGTTCACTGACAAATTACGCTCTCATTTGCCGAGACGATAGTTAGCATAGCCTTCAGCTACGTCATTTGCTACGACCTAGCAAGGCGCCATTATCATTTGCTATTTATCTTGTGATGCATGTACCGTCAGACCGATGTTCACCAATAATGGATTAAAGTTAAGTATTCCAGAAGCTACGTACCTTTTTTGCTAGTCTCAATCCCTTGTCCTGTTCCAGACCTCACGCCAGCCTGCGTGAGCTTAAACGCGTGCCTTTCGGCTTCCTGTCATAGTGGATTGGCTGTCTTGCCAGTCCACAACAAAACTAATCTGTAGTGCAGCCTTGAGGCTTAGGTTAGGTTCAAAACTGTCCAATTGTGAACTGCAAAAACCAACAAATGTGATGAAATGAGTATAATTACGAGTCTTGTTATAACGTGCATTTTACTCACATCGGTAGTTAAAATATTCAGAAAAAATGGCACAGTATTTAAGTTTCTGTATTTTCCCTCCAAACAATATCAAAAGTACTCTTTGGATGCCAGAAAACACCAATCATACCCTTAGTGTGGGATTAAAATAGACTTAGCCTCTCTTGATGCTGGGTGACAGATTTCCACCCACTGCTTGCATTTCTCCTTAGTTTATGGCACCGAGCAAGTTGGTGCGTTGGTTAATGCGTAGAGAGAGAGAGAGAGAGAGAGAGAGAGAGAGAGAGAGGGGGGGGGGGGGGGTGAGGGGTGGGGAGGGGGGGAGGGGGATGTCCTGCCCGTCATACTTGGGATGACAAAGGTTCTGTAGAAAAGAAAATAACCAGCCAACATATCAGTGGAATATAGTAATTTTATTTGTAACGACTTAAGTGTAGTTCACTAAAAGCATTTTTTAGTAAAACTTTGAACATAGCTGCTAAGGTTCAATGACCGTGTCGGAATTATATTAGAACAAATAGGCCCTCGGTGACCAATGTTAAGTCAAAATTGACCAGATTTCGACGCTACTATGAGCGTCGTCTTCAGAATTAGACTAACTGTTCTAAAACATATTAGGTATATAATACATTAATAAAATTAAAGTTTGTACTTACTGGAAAAAGCAACCCTTGTTCACAGTACGAGCAGCCCTTAGCGGCTCGCCATGTCATTTACAACTATTCATGACGTCGCCTTTCCGGCTTAGATCATTTTTAATATGTGACTTGAAAGTACCGCTTTTTCCAGTCAGTACAAACTTTAATTTTATTAATGTATTATATACCTAATATGTTTTAGAACAGTTAGTCTAATTCTGAAGACGACGCTCATATTTGTGACCGAGGGCTTATTTGTTCTAATAGCCTTTTTTTTTAGTATAAGGGCCACTGATGTAAAACTTGGGTTCCGTTATGCCAATATCTGCAGTTTAGCGTGATTGTATATTATATAATAACACTAAAAAAAGATAAAACTGCCCTCCGAAAGGCTGTTTTTCGTGGTCCAATTAGGTGGTGTGCCCTCACCTTGGGGACTCTGAACTGCCGTGAAACTTGGCATTTTGCACACCACCACCACCAGTGTTAAAAGATGCGGTGGAGGGGGAAAAAATGCTGGTATCATCTAGGCATTGAAGCTCACACGTTTGGATCTGTTGTACGACAGTCAGCCATTGAACCACCATGCCACAATAATACCAAACATTAATAATAGGAAAAACTCGAGTAGCAGACGTTGCGTCCTTGATGAGCGAGCTGAATTTTAGAGTATACAAAGGAATTCCCAGACCACGAAATCAAATTATGTACAAAAATATCAACGAATGAGGTAACTAAACTGAGATAACCCAAAAAACAACAGGGGAATATATAAAGCGCTTACTCTGATCTCATTTACTCGCCTCATTTCTTTTGGGTGCCAGAACAATGTTCTGACAATATTTCTCCTTACCCCATATTTTGTAAGAGTTTTGCTAATATTTGTGTTCTAATCAGTGCTTTGTTGCTGATCTATACTCAGTCACTTAAAGATGGGTCCGAGCGAGGTGGCGTAGTGATTAGCACACTGGACTCGCATTCGGGAGCGCAATGATTCAAACCCACATCCGGCCATCCGGATTTAGGTTTTCCATAATTTCCCTAAATCGCTTCAGACAAATTCATGGAAGGTTCCTTAGAAAGAACATGGCCGATTCCTACTCCATCCTTCCCTAATCCGAGCTTGTGCTCAGTCTCTGATGATCTTGATGTCTACGTAAAGTGAAACACTAATCTCCCCCTTCATAATATGTGTAGTGGAGAATATTTTGTTCAAGGGAATCTACTGATACTATGTCAGCTCCACCACGTATTGTAATAATGTGGCGTGTAAGGTAATACGTGCGCAAACGAAATGTACACAACACTGACAAAATTTCTTTCACGTCTGTATTAGTTCTTGGAATGTAAATGGTGGTGATTGACTGACCCATGGTGTGATTAGAGGTTTAGGTTAGACTTGAAGGTGGCGGTTCTGCTGGAAGCTGGTAAAGTGGTATCAAACGCTGCAGTTAAACCAGGTACACCACTAACACCTGCCCTCTTCTTTCCTGTTTCGTTCTGCAATATTTTGCAGAAAAGACAATTACCAAGCCACCATCTGGGCTCGGATTTTTCTAATTTTACAGTCATTGTCATTTCGCATGACACTGGTCATACAAGTTGCACTCTAAGAACTTTAACAGAGAACCCGTGTGTGACACAAATGTTTATGAAATGAAATGTGCCGCTGTTTTTTAGATTTCAGCGTCTCTCGTCCATTAGTTATACATAGTAAAGGCCTAAGACAGGCGAGAATTATTAGAGAATTCATCTAACGAAGGGTTTATAAACTACTGCTTTCGCGGATGAACTGAGAATTTCTTAGATTGACAAATATCTAGCTGTATCTCTCTAGACGGTGCTTCATTTTTATATTTTATTGACTTTCCATCACTCTGCATCTTGAGTTTTAAGGTTCGCCAAGCGGTTTGGCCAAGCAAACTGCCCCAGCTGAAAAGTAGAGGGATGCTTGCAAAGAAAAACGGTAATGTAAAACTGTCGACAGCATTATGTGGATCTTGTTGGCGCAGTGTGAGAGAGGATGGGGCGGCTGAGGGAGTGATACGGAGCAGAATGGGTCAGAGGTAGTGATTATAGTGGGTAGAACAGATATGTTCCTACATGAATACGCTAAGTGGGGGTGGGTAAAATCTACTCTGGGTCCTGGTACTTGGTAGAAGTCTTAGCAATGTGTCATTGATAAACAGGAATGCAGTAGAGGTCTGCTGTTCTGATTTACCAAGGGACAAGAATTTACAGAAGGGTTCGACGAATTTAATGGAGCATATCAACATCAAAGTAATTCACCAGTGCAGTGGATGCGTGCGAGGAATGATAGACACAAGCAAGGTATGAAGAGGAGATAATGACGGAAAACGACTAGTAGGAAGTGACAGAAATAAAGTAACGTTGGAAAATAGCGGTAGTGTGTGTACAAGGCGACAGATTCTGCACTGTTTTCTTAAAATTGGAGTCTCTGAACTCCATAATCTAAGAGAAAGAACGTTTTGCCACAGCATTATTCATTTTTATGCTTTATATATTACTCATTTTTTACTAAACCTGTAATAATTATTAAAAATAAACTGCGTTGCTACAGGTCGAAAGTGACGTCATCGTTACACCTCCGTATGTCTGAACCCTCTTGTAAAGGTGTCATGACTACACAATATTTCCTCGTCCTTGTTCGCAATATGTTTCGCGATCTGAGTTCTTGGCATTTCATGATGTAAATTTCCCCTTTTAAGACTCCACAGCCAATTCGGTAAGGCAACATCTAATTTCTTGTACTACTTTATTTGACGCCGTGGTCATTAAAATTACGCTGTAATACCCTTCTCACTTTTCATGGGTGAAGTGCTCCCAAGGGAACTGTGCGTACTGTCTCTCTAAGACATCATACTGACAGGGTGTGTAGGCCACGACCAGCATTTCAACAAATGTAAACAGGCAGACACAAGCCTCAACCGTTTTCGAGAATATCGACTTCGAAAATTTTATGCTTGCTTACATACTGTGTACGCCGTTTGTGTTCAGAATCTGCGACCTAATGAATACACGCCTTTGTTTCACAAGCAGGAGATCACTGGATCGTATCTTGCTGCCATTACTTTTTTCCATTCACCTAACTCTAACAACCGATTTATTGTGACTGTGCAAATTATTAACGTTTAATGATTCATTTGTTATTTTAATACTTCAGATCCCAAGGAAAATCTTTAAAGAGACTACTGGCGCATCGGAATTAAGGGTGTGTAACCTTACAACACCTTAAAAGTCCGGTAAACTGAAAACAGTATTACACAGTTTTGTACCAGGAGTCTTGAAGCACTACGTGACAGAACAATACAAAGAATTCTTTCGGTCCTCGATTCATGGGGAGGGATACGAACCGTGGCTTGTAGGACGAAACCTTCCGCGATGGAGAGGGTCTGCCAACGCGCATTGTTAAACTAATTGCTCCAAAACGTATTTCGCTGGTGCGGGCTTGAGATACTTATTTTTCAGGCAGGGGAAGAATCATATAAAACAGTGCGTCATCGAAGAGTATGGAAAGAGTGTTCTGGAGAAGACTGCATGAAAATTTAATCACTCCCACACTATCAGTTGTCTGCAACAAGATTCAATGATATGCTTCGATAAGTGTGGTGCGCCGCGAAATTGTGTGATGACCGAGAACAGTTCGTGAATGTACACCAAATTCGTTTTCCAACACCCACAATGAAAAAGAAAATACACGTGCAAAACGTCGGCATTCACTCTTACGCGCTGCATGGCGCAATAATTCTTTTCCATGTTTTGTGATCAGTATCATCCTGATTCGTGTAGTGCTCCATAGCTTGCACATTACACCTGCAGACATAACAGTATAAATAAAATGGCTATACTGATTTGAATGAAAGTTCTCGTTTATCTTTATTTCCAACCTTCTTAAGGAAAAGTTCCTTTTTTTTCAGGGTAAAGATTATGGAAATAATAGGTGAATCATTTAATGCTGATAATCTTCAGTCATAATAAATCTGTTGATAGAGTTGCGTATCGATGGAAAAAGTACCAGCAGCGAGATTCGATAGAGATCTCGTGCTTACGGAACGAAGCGCTTACTTGATGAGCTGCTGACTCCGTAAATACAAACGACCACACAAAGTACATAAGCACGGCTAAAAGTTTAAAGTCGATTTTCTCGAAAACGGTTTAGAGTTCTGCCTTCTGGTTTATATATCTTGAAGTGCTAATCGTGTACTCCACATCCTGTCAATATGAATCCAATTGGTGACGGGAAATTCGTACGGTCTCCTTGTCACAGATAATCCAAGCCAGATAATTAGACCTCGAAGGCTAAGATTTGAAACAAAACTGGTATTCCGTGTTACAGAAAGTTTTCAGATGTTCGTGCTCCTAAACCAATGAGGAACCACACGTTTTCCACCAATTACTCCATACCAGACGTTAAAGTTCATGCCGGGCATCAGTAATACGTGTTCGAACGTTGACCTCACCATTAATCGTGAAGGTTGATCCATCTGAGAAGTTCCTGATGATGCATCGAAAAATGAGTAATATTCTCACAAGACTAGTGTGTCAAGAGGAATATATGTGGTGGTATATAGAAACAGCAGTTAACATTACAGTATCATTATTTCCCTCCGTTACATTTCTTTGTGTCTTCTTCCGTTCCACATTTCCTCGGGTGGAAAAATGAAGCGAGACCAAGGTTGGCGTGAAATTGCGTTTCAGTGGTAACGTGTTCAACATGAGGGGCAACAGTATTAGTGCCTTAGGTGACGGTAGAACTGGCATAACCTACCATTAACGGTGTGTACTTAGTTTCCTTCCTTTCTGGAAGAAGAAAAGTGCATTGCAAAGTTAACTTTTTAAATACATTGTGCAGTATGAAGCAATATGAGGGCGCATGGTCGGCAAGTGTAGTAATCACTGCTAGAATATTATAACACTTTTATTTTCGATCGCCACGAGCAGTATCTCTCCTCCCCTACCCCACGCTATTTTCATTGATTTTGAGTCTAGCGTCCTAAGAGTACACATTTCGTTCTCATAGAAAACTTACACGTATGTTCAAAAGGTAGCGGAAAACCTACAATTTCGAGTGTTGTATTAGATACACGCAGTTTCTTCGAATTGTTGGTATAAAGTCTACAAAATATATGTACAGTGCCAGCCCTATTCGATATTTAGTACTGGTTGTGAAACCAGTTACATGTGTTCTGATAGAATCAGCAATTATTTTTTTATAAAAATGGACCAGAGAATTGGTGTTAAATAATGCTACAATAGTGAATAAAGTGCTGTAAAGTTTTAGAAATGATGAATATTGCTTTGGCAGGTCTGAGTAAATAAAAGTTGAGTCGCATAGCCGTTGAAGAGGAGTGCCCTGGATGCCGAGTTACGTTATGGAAGAATCGATTGGGTTATAAAAGTTATCCGAATCACAAATGTCGATTTTAGCTTATCAGGCCACAAAATTTTCAGATGTCTGAGGTAAGGAAGACATCACAGCTAAACAGATTTCAAAATTATTGAATTTCCGAGAGAGCATGGGCGAATGCGAGTAGCTATATGACCGCAACAATGATGCAGAACAATTTAAATGTGTCTTAACAGGCAATGAAACAGGCATCTCTTAATATGACGTCGAAACTAAATATCTCTTACCTCATTGGAAGCATTCTGGACTGAAAGATCAAAAAGCTCGAGAAGTGTTGTCCAATGTGAAGGTTATGCTCAGTGTTTTTACATGTTAATGGCATTCTGCATCAGCAGTTTTTGCCACGACGACGAGTGATTAATAAGGAATATTACTTTAAATTTCATGCTGTTGGTTTGAAGCAACAAAAAAAGCAACAAGATTTGTGGCGAAACAATTTATGGCTTTTGCACCACGGTAATAGCCCTGCTTACACTGAAAGATGCCAACAGAGCTCCAGACCACAGTTCAATAAAAAGTATCCGCTCCGCACGGACCTACGTGAGGCAGACAGCTCCTATAGACCCAACTAATTATTAAAGTTGTCACGCAAAGGAGATGGTAGTTGCTTTAATGAAAACAGTTCAATTTGTATCAACAAGGGCCCAAGTCACTGTTTCATTGTCGGTATCTCCACATTTACAATACCTAATATGAAATGGGATAGAATTTGAAATACTTAAATTAAAATAAAGATCCAGTGAAAACGCATTTATTTTCTGAATATATTCACACGAGATCAAAAAGCTACAGTAATTTTATGTCAAGAAATCTAACGGAATATTATTATACCACACATAAACATTAATACAGTCAAATAGAACATCAAGGCAATAACATGAGAGGCAATGAAAAACACACTAATGGATGTGAAAGACAAACACAGAATTTGCCATAAGTGGTTAGCTACGTGAATGGTTACACGAAACTGACAACGATGTTACGAACAGTCCCAGAGACACTAATTTATCCAATGAATTGCTAGTGAGCAAGATGAAAATTTACAAATATGGAATGACTATTGCAGATCGAAAACAACCCATGATCCGACCGAACCCGGCGCCGCAGATAATTTTCATCACTTGTGTGCTGGAAACGGCAGCTGCAAGGTGTGCGTTGCCGTAAACAAATGGGTCCCAGACCCCAAACATCAATTCTGGAATGGCCAGAAGTCCCTTATTTCTGTCTCCGCAACTCGTAACACGACGTGTTGCAAGTCCGACCCAAGAGAAGTACTTAAAGAAAGCAAAGACCCAAAACATCACTCTAAGAGAGCCTACCATGTAATCGACACACAATCCTCCGTTTCTTGACACCAGAGCTCTGTATTATAATTACCGCTGCCTTCCGCCCCCACAAAAGAGAGTACTAAGTATAGCCTAAACTAGCGTCTACTTCCCATGCAACATACACTACTGGCCATTAAAATTGCTACACCACGAAGATGACGTGCTATAGACGCGAAATTTAACCGACAGGAAAAAGATGCTGTGATAAGCAAATAAGCTTTTCAGAGCATTCACACAAGGTGTTGGCGCTGTTGCCGACACCTACAACGTGCTGACATGAGGAAAGTTTCCAAGCGATTTCTCGTACAGGAACAGCGGTTGACCGGCGTTGCTTGGTGAAACGTTATTGTGGCGCCTCGTGTAAGGAGGAGACATGCGTACCACCACGTTTCCGACTTTGATAAAGGTCGGATTGTAGCGTATCGCGATGGCGGTTTATCGTATCCCGACATTGCTGCTCGCGTTGGTAGAGATCCAATGACTGTTAGCAGAATATGGAATCGGTGGGTTCAGAAGGGTAATACGGAACGCCACGCTGGATCCCAACGGCATCGTATCAATAGCAGTCGAGACGACAGTCATCCGCATGGCTGTAACGGATCGTGCAACTACGTTTCGATCCCTGAGTCAACACATGGGGACGTTTGCAAGACAACAACCATCTGCGTGAACAGTTCGACGTCGTTTGCAGCGGGAGGGACCATCAGCTCGGAGACCACGGCTGTGGTTACCCTTGACGCTGCATCACAGACGGGAACGCCTGCGATGGTGTACTACACGACGAACCTGGGTGCACGAATGGCAAAATGTAATTTTTTCGGATTAATCCAGGTTCTGTTTACAGCATCATGATGGTCGCATCCTTGTTTGGCGACATCGTGGCGAACGCACATTGGAAGCGTGTATTCGTCAGCGCCATACTGGCGTATCACCCGGCGTGATGGTATGGAGTGCCATTGGTTACACGTCTTGTTCACCTCTTGTTCGCGTTGACGGCACTTTGAACAGTGGACGTTACATTTCAGATGTGTTAGGACCCGTGGCTCTACCCTTCATTCGATCCCTGCGAAACCCTACATTTTAGCAGGATAATGCACGACCGCATGTTGCAGGTCCTGTACAGGCCTTTCTGGATACAGAAAATGTTAGACTGCTGCCCTGGCCAGCACATTCTCCAGGTCTCTCACCAACTGGCTCGTCACAATACGCCAGTCACTACTCTTGAACTGTGATATCGTGTTGAAGCTGCATTGGCAGCTGTTCCTATACACGCCATCCAAGCTCTGTTTGACTCAATGCCCAGGCCTATCAAGGCCGTTATTACGGGCAGAGGTGGTTGTTCTGGGTACTGATTTTTTTCAGGATCTATGCACCCAAATTGCGAGAAAATGTAATCACATGCAAGTTCTACTATAATACATTTGTCCAATGAATACCAGCTTATCATCTGCATTTCTTCTTGGTGTAGCAATTTTAATGGCCAGTAGTGTAGAAAGATGGTGTCGCGCTGAAAACTTTACAGCCAGCATTCCAGGCATGCTATCTTCCAGCGAGAATATGTTTTCGGGTTTTATACATCCAGAAGGCTTTCTCTGAAAAACGTTCACTGACGAAAACAAAATCCCAGCGCGGAGGAAGAGTTGTGCGACATAAACAAAAGTTGTTAGGTGTGTTCCTCCATCTGAAAGGTGATATCTATTAAAGTTTCGCGCCATTTGCATAAGGGTAGCACTAGTTCCGCCACTATGAGAATGCAAAAGACGTTCGCTTTAAATACACTTTAAAGATCGTGGGCGTTAATTACCTTTGAGAGTGGACGTGGTGAGTTGTTAGTCAAGAAGGCCTTTAAGGTGGCAAAGACGCAGTTATCAACCTCTGAGTTTGAATGAGGTCGTGTGAAAGGGCTGCGGGAATCTGAATATTCTTTCAGAGATCCTGCAGAGACGTGGCAGAAATGGAGCCACTGTGCATGATTGCTGACAGCGGTGTTCACGAGAAAGTACGGTCGCAAGATGACAGGGGCTCCAAACGGCCCCTTGGTACTACCGAGAGGATCGATCATCGTGTTTCGCGTCTGACTCGAGCGCACCGCACTGAGTCTGTAGCAGCAATTTGAGCAGAATTTGGTATCACAGTTACACAACGGACTGTCAGAAATCCATTGCTTCAAGGAAATCTTGGAACCAGACGCCCTGTGACGTACATTCGACTGACCCAAAGTTACAGGGGTGTGAAAGGAGAGCTTATTGGGGAGCAGGGTCGAGGTCTGTTGAGTTTTCTGATGAAAGCTGGTTCTGTCTCGGTGGCAGTGATGGCCGTGTGTTGGAGGTCAGTTGAGGGTCTTCAAGCAACCTTGCTGAATGCTAGACATACTGGACCTAGCCTAAAATTATAGTATGGGGTGCGATATATGACAACGGGAGCGCACCCATGGTTATCCCACACACCCTGATTGCAAATTTGTACGTCAGTGTGCTGATTCGACCTATTGAGCTGCCATGAACAGCATTTCAGGCAGTATTTTGCAACAGGATAACGGTTGCCCACATGATGTACAGTGTGTTGACATGCTGCCTTGGAATCTTCGATCACCAGATGTTTCCAATCGAATACATATGGGACATCATCAGACGAAATCTCCGTCATCCACAACCAGCATTAACTATCCCTGTATCGACCATCAAAGTGCAACAGGCACGTACCTCCATCCCACAAACTGACGTCCGTCACCTGTACGTATCAATGCATGCACATATGCTTGCTTGCATTTAACATTCCACCGGTTACACCGGTTATTAATGTACCTGCATTTCACATTTACAATGGCTTACGCCGCTCTTACGTTAACCTGTTTCTTGCGATGTTAAACACGTAAATGTTACCTAGACAAATATATTCCCGAAAGTTCTTTACATTATTTTTTATGCTGCAGTTTTTTCCATCAGTATATGACCCTGACGAAACGCAAGTATTTTCAGCCTCTACATATCTTGATAGCTCCTCATATCCACAGGCACTGCCCATGTGCAAGTATATCGTCATGGCGACGGAATCATCCCAGCGCCTGGTAATGCATCACTGTACCGCAGTTCTTGAATTTCGGCCGGCGAAATCCTGCTGAAATTGAAATTTCACCGCCAGGAAGACTGCCAGGTAAACAGCGACCAACCTCCCCTTACAGTCGATCCTGCAGCTCACACAGCACCACAGAACTAGCATACAGTTGGCATTGCTAAAAGACATGAACTACACACTTTTGAATCTAAATTAAATTGTGAGGAAGAGATGACGTAACTAATCGTCTGTTCCCACCGGTAGTACATCACAAGCATTGCGTAATTAGTTCCCAAATTAGCACGTCAACACGAAGAAATGAATTAAAAATGAGAGGAGGCAGCCCAGACCATCATCGGTCTGACGCCGCTCAACGCTTGGTTTTCTGTTAGTACGAGGGTCACTCCAAAATACAGTTTCAATTCTGCATGTGTGGAAGTTCGACAGTGTGTGGATACATCCTTCCCGCTTGTTTTCAAACTTAGTTCACCCTGTTCCCGTGAGTGGCACCGTCACAGTAGATCTTAATGATGGCTGCTACACTTGACGTTCGTCAGAAGCAACGTGCTGTCATAGAATTACTGTGCTGTGAAAATGAGACGGTGGGACACATCCACAAGAGGTGCTTTTGTGGATACGTGCGTAGCGAGCACGGGGCCCCGAGCTAATGTGGCCTTCCTTCCTTTCCGGGCTGCATACCTTCCCTTTCCGCATCCTTCCCCATCCCCTGTCTTCACCCCCCCCCCCCTCTCCTCTGGCTCTTTCCTTCACTTTCTCCCCCTCTGGGAGTATGGTTTGCGCCTACGTCCGGAGACGGACGCTTGTAAATGTACCGCATTCTTCTTCTTCCTTGCTTGTATGTCTTCTTCCTTCCTTTGTCCTTCTCCTTTCCTTACCTCTTCTCTTTACCCTTTTCTCCACTGCGGCGTTTGAGACCCCCTCTTCTTTCCTTTCCCTTTCTCTTTCTTCCTCCCTGTGCGTGTCTGAAGGCCGACCCACGCACTTCCATGCGTAGCCGGTGATGGGGTAACGCGTAATTCCCCGCCCCGGGTAGACAGGTAGGACATGTACGTACCCCCTGGTAAAGGCCAGGCCCAGGGAGGGGTGATTACCCGAGCTGATACCTTCCGAAAGTGCCGATTGGTCCCTCCGTCCGTTTGTCGGGAGGTGTGACCTGAGGTGTGAACAATCACCTAAGGCGGGTGTGCCCTCGGTGAGGGCCCCCACAAGGGAGGAGCGCGCCATCGGAGACGCCGGTAATCATGGGGGATTCTTTCGCAATGGTTTCCTCACCTTCCACTATGTCTGCTCACAAACGTAAGTTCACTGAGTCTCAGCCACAGACGGTTCTTCCATCGTTGCCACAGTTCCTTGTTGTTTCTCGGTCTGACGAAGGTCACGACTTTTCCGCGGTCAACCCTTTCATTATTCAGAAAGGTGTCGACGCAATTGCGGGTCCTGTAAAGTCTTGTTCCAGATTACGGAATGGTACCCTGTTGTTAGAAACACACAGTGCCCTCCAGGCTCAAAAATTGCTGCGTACTTCTCTGCTCCACACCTTCCCTGTCCGGGTGGAACCGCACCGTACCTTAAATTCCTCGCGTGGAGTCGTTTATACACGCTCCCTCGATGGATTGTCTGACGAAGAAATTCAGCACTACCTGTCTGACCAGGGCGTCACCGCTGTTCGTCGGGTTATGAAAAGGGTTGACTCGAACATCATTCCAACCCGCACTGTCTTCTTGACATTTGACAAAGTTCAACTCCCATCAAAAATCAAAGCAGGCTATGAGATAATTTCCGTTCGCCCTTATGTCCCAAACCCTACGCGTTGCTATCGATGTCAGCGGTTCAATCACACCAGCCAGTCCTGTTCCAATCCGGCCAAATGTGTTACGTGGGGCAAGGATGCCCAATAGGGTGCTTGTCCACCTCCATCCCCACACTGCATCAACTGTATGGGTGACCACGCTGCTTCCTCTCGAGATTGCCCCGTTTTTAAGGATGAAAAGCTCATCCAGGAAATAAGAGTGAAGGAAAAGGTGTCGACCTTTGCTGCTCGAAAGTTACTCGCCAGTCGACAGCCCACCGTGCCTCAGAAAGGAAAATACAGCACTGTCCTTGCTTCTCCTCGGCCAACAAAGGAGGCGGCCACGCAGACTTGCGACCTCACATTTAGTACCACGGTCGTCAGATCGGCCAGCGCAAAGATCGCCCGTTCAACCTCACCACTTTCGCCTGCCCACTCTATGGCTCACCCTTCGTCGGGTTCTGCTAAATCTCGAGCCCAAAAGTCAGACGCCAAGTCTTCGAAAAAAGAGCATTGTCGTGAAGAGTTTTTACGTACTGCAACTTCACAACCATCGGTTCCTCCTTCATCTAAACATCATACCTCCAAGAAGGCTACGAAGAAACCCAGTTCCTCTCCTTCTCCGCCAAGGCGTGTCCCAACTACAGCACCACCTGGCGGAATTCGCCCTCGGCCATCTTCCGTGTCGCCGAGGCGCACTGCTGGTGGCCGGTCAACTGGCCGATCGTTGGTGGCAGGAGCTGCTCCTGACCAACCTATGGATCAGGATCTTCTGCCTTCGACTGAATGCCATTCCATGCTGTCGGTCGCAAGCTCTGAGCAGTCGTTGAGTTGACAGCACCCTTGGTCACGTTTCTCCATTTTCTGTTCACCCTATGTCCATTATCCACTGGAATATCCGCGGCATTCGCGCCAATCGGGATGAATTGTCGATCCTCTTACGATCCTACTCGCCGGTCATCTTCTGTCTTCAGGAAACAAAGCTGCGTCCCCATGACCGCTTTGTTCTCCCTCATTTTCAGTCCGTCCGATATGACCTCCCCTCTGTTGAAGGCACTCCAGCCCTTGGAGGACTCATGATTCTGCTCCATGATACTCTCCATTATCACCCAATCCCCTTAAACAGTTCCTTCCAAGCTGTCGCCGTCCGTCTTTCCCTTTCTGGATACACGTTCTCTCTATGTACGGTATACATTCCATCGTCTACACCACTGGCACGAGCTGATCTCCTTCATCTTCTTGATCAGCTTCCACCCCCCTATTTGCTGGTTGGGGACTTCAATGCCCACCACCCGCTTTGGGGATCTCCACATCCTTGTCCACGTGGCTCACTATTGCTAGACGTCTTCCACCAAGCGGATCTAGTCTGCCTCAACACAGGGGTCCCACGTTTTTGTCTGCCTCCACGGCAAATTTATCTCATTTGGACCTTGCGGTCGGTACTGTTCCGCTAGCCCGGCGCTTCGAATGGTTCGCCCTTGATGATACACACTCGAGTGACCACTTTCCATGTGTCCTTCGACTGCAGCCTCAACTGCCATATCTGCGCTCGCGACGCTGGAAGTTTGCCCAAGCCGATTGGACACTTTTTTCGTCTCTAGCGACATTCGATGACCGTCGCTTTCCCAGCGTCGACGATGAGGTCACACATTTTACCGACGTTATTCTCACAGCTGCGGAACGTTCAATACCACGCACCTCCGAATTGCCCCGGCGCCCCCCCAGTTCCTTGGTGGAACGAGGCATGCCGTGACGCAATACGTGAGCGGCGACGTGCTCTTCGCATCTTCCGTCACCATCCAACTTTGGCCAACTGTATCCGATATAAGCAGCTCCGTGCGCGATGCCGTCGCGTCATCCGCGATAGCAAGAAGGCAAGCTGGCAATTCTTTATTAGCTCATTTAACACCTTCACTCCCTCCTCGGAAGTTTGGAGTCGGCTTCGACGGTTCTCAGGCGCGCCTAGTTTCTCCCTGGTCTCTGGGCTCACTGTCGCGCATGATACCTTAGTGGACCCCGTCGCAATTTCTAACTCATTGGGTCAGCACTTTGCTGAGATTTCGAGCTCTTCAAATTACCCGCCAGCGTTTCTCCCGAAGAAACGTGCAGCGGAAGTGCGACATCTTGCTTTCTCCTCTCAAAATCGCGAAAGCTACAATACTGTTTTCTCCATGCGCGAACTCCAACATGCACTCTCTTCTTCTCGCTCCTCCGCCCCAGGACCGGATGGTATCCATGTCCAAATGTTGCTGCATTTATCAACCCATAGCCTGCGCTACCTCCTTCGCCTTTATAATCGAATTTGGACCGACAGTACCTTTCCCAGGCGATGGCGGGAAGCTATTGTCGTTCCCGTTCCGAAACCTGGAAAGGACAAACATCTCCCCTCAAGCTATCGCCCCATTTCTCTCACGAGTAGTGTCTGTAAGGTTTTGGAGCGTGTGGTGAATTACCGTTTAGCTTGGTGGCTGGAATCCCGCAGTCTTTTAACACCAGCCCAATGCGGATTCCGACAACATCGTTCTGCCGTTGACCATCTTGTTGCTCTCTCCACTTATATCATGAACAATTTCCTCCGGAAACGCCAAACGGTAGCAATATTTTTTGATCTGGAGAGAGCATACGATACCTGTTGGAGGACAGGCATCCTCCGCACACTGTTCTCGTGGGGCTTTCGAGGCCGGCTGCCCCTTTTTCTTCGCGAATTTATGGCAGAGCGCACATTAGGGTGCGGGTGAACACTACTCTATCCCGTATTTTCTCCCAAGAAAACGGGGTACCCCAGGGCTCCGTGCTGAGTGTTGTACGGTTTGCCATTGCCATTAATCCAATTATGGATTGTCTCCTTCCTGATGTCTCGGGCTCCCTCTTTGTGGACGATTTTGCGATCTACTACAGCTCTCAACGGACCAGCCTTCTTGAAAGACGTCTTCAAGGATGTCTCGATCGCCTCCACTCGTGGAGCATCGAAACCGGCTTCCGTTTCTCACCCAGTAAGACCGTTTGTGTTAATTTTTGGCGACGTAAGGAGTTTCTTCCGCCCTGCTTACATCTAGGTCCTGTCAACCTTCCGTTCTCCGACGTCGCTAAATTCTTGGGTCTTATGTTTGACAGAAAACTGTGCTGGTCCTCCCACGTTTCCTATCTTTCGGCTCGCTGTCTGCGTTCCCTTAACACCCTCCGTGTCCTGAATGGCACCTCTTGGGGAGCGGACCGAGTGGTCCTTCTCCGCCTCTATCGCGCCTTAGTGCGCTCGAAATTGGATTATGGAAGCATAGTCTACTCCTCTGCTCGGCCGTCTATTCTTCGGCGTCTCGACTCTATCCACCACCGTGGATTACGTTTAGTGTCTGGAGCTTTTTACACCAGCCCTGTGGAAAGCCTTTATGCTGAGACTGCTGAACCTCCGCTATCCAATCGGCGGGCAGTCCTTCTGAGTCGTTATGCTAGCCATTTGTCTTCCATGCCTGCTAATCCAGCCCATGACCTTTTTTTCGACGCCTCCCTTGATGTCGGGTATGCAGGCCGCTCCTCCTCCCTACTACCCCCGGGAGTCCGCTTCCGTCAACTGCTCCATTCTCTTTCCTTCCGCTTTCCTAAAACCTTCTTGACAACTTGGGGTACAGCACCGCCTTGGCTCCGTCCCCGGATCGACTTGCTCAGAGACCTATGTCAATTTCCCAAGGATGGTACCCCTACACTTGTTTACCGTCGGGCATTTGCTGCTCTATGTGCACAAATGACGGAAGCCACATTTATTTACACCGATGGCTCGAAAACATCGTTAGGTGTAGGGAGTGCCTATATTGTTGGCGACACCTCAAATCACTTTCGGCTTCCCGACCAGTGTTCGGTTTATATTGCGGAGCTTTACGCTCTTCTCCAGGCTGTCCACTACATCCGCCGCCATCAGCGGATACAGTACGTAATCTGCTCCGATTCTCTCAGCTCTCTCCTAAGTCTCCAAGCTCTTTACCCTGTGCACCCTCTGGTCCACCGGATTCAGGACTGTCTGCGCTTGCTCCACCTGGGGGGCGTCTCAGTGGCGTTCCTCTGGCTCCCAGGACACGCTGGTATCTGTGGAAATGAGGCGGCCGATATAGCGGCCAAGGCTGCAGTCTCTCTTCCTCGGCCAGCTATTCAGTCTCTTCCGTTTACCGATCTACGGAGCGGTTTATGTCGCCAAGTTGCTCATTTATAGCATGCGTATTGGTCAACACTTCCCCATAATAAATTGCGGGAAGTGAAAGCCCTTCCTTGCGCATGGACCTCTTCCTCCCGATCGCGTCGTCGGGAGGAGGTAATTTTAGCTAGACTCCGGATAGGGCACTGTCTTTTTAGTCATCGACATCTTTTAAGCGGTGATCCTCCCCCACTCTGTCCCCACTGCTCTCAGCCGTGGACGGTCAGACACCTTTTAATTGAATGCCCCTATTTTAATCCGTTACGCTCCCGTCTACAGCTATCGCCTGATCTATCGTTGATTTTAGCAGATGACACGCGCTCAGCTGACCGCGTTCTACAGTTTATTAGTGACAGTGAAATGACGTCAGTCATTTGAAGCCTTTTTTTTTGGGGGACAACCAACCCCTTTCTATAGTGGATTTTTAAGCATTCCTTCTGCCTTTAGTTTCTCAAATTTTATGACTTTGTTCCCATTGCTGCTGATTTTAAATTTCGTTTTTTTCCTGTTTTCTACGTCACGGGCTGGGCGCTAATGACCATAGAAGTTTTGCGCCCTAAAACCACAAAAAAAAAAAACATTCACAAGAGGTTGAAAAAGGTGTATGGAGATGCTGCTGTCGATCGCAGTACAGTTAGTCGGTGGGCAAGCAGGTTAAGTGATGAAAGCGCGCACGGCAATATTGACGGTTGTCCTTGCAGTGGCAGGCCTCGTACTGCACACACTCCAGACAATGTGCAGAGAGTTAACGAATTGGTGACTGCTGACAGACGCATCACAGTGAACGAATTGTCACGCTACTTTGGGATAGGGGAAGGAAGTGCAGAATACTGAAAGTGTTGGCGTTAAAAATGGTTTGTGCCAGGTGGGTTCCAAGGATGTTGACAGTGGCTCACAAAGAAACAAGAAAAACGGTATGCAGCGAACTTCTGGAACAGTACGAGAATGGTGGAGATGAATTTCTTGGAAGAATTGTGACAGGTGATGAAACATGGCTCCATCATTTCTCACCAGAGACGAAGAGGCAATCAATGGAGTGGCATCATGCAAATTCACCCAAGAAAAAAATTCAAAACCACACCTACTGCTGGAAAAGTTATGGCTACGGTGATTTTCGATTCCGAAGGACTCTTGCTTATGGACATCATGCCAAGTGGAACCACCATAAATTCTCATGTATATGTGACGACACTGAAGGAACTTCAAGCTCAACTGAGTCGTGTTCGACCACATCGGCAAAAGCAGGATGTTTTGCTGTTGCACGACAATGCATGGCCACATGTCAGTCAAAAAGCCATGGAAGCGATCACAAAACTCGGGTGGACAACACTGAAACACCCGCCTTACAGTCCTGACCTGGCTCCATGTAACTATCATCTCTTTGGGAAACTGAAAGACTCTCTTCGCGGAACAAGGTTTGAAGATAACTCCCTTGTGCACGCTGCCAAACAGTGACTCCAACAGGTTGGTCCAGAATTTTACCGTGCGAGTATACTGGCGCTGGTTCCAAGACTGCGTAAGGCAGTTAAGAGGGAAGGAAATTGTGTGGAGAAATGAAAATATTGTTCCTAAAAGATGTATCTACACACTGTAAAACTTTCAAACAAGTAGAATAAAAGATGGATTTTAAAAAGAATAGTGTGCATTTCTTTTGGAGTGACACTCGTATATTTGTGGCTGGCAATAGTGATGTTATGACATCCCAGGTTACATACACAAGACAAGTCATGTTACTACTACACTGATATGTTATGGCATAACTCCTAATATCATGCTGGACTCTTGCTCGGCGTAGTGAAGTAACTCGATGTGGGATGGACTCAACAAGTCGCTGTTAAGTCCCCAGCAGAAGTATTGAGCTACGCTGCCTCTGCATCCGTCCATAATCGCGAAAACGTTGCCAGTGCAGGGTTTTGCTAACTGACATCAATCATATCCCGTAAATGTTCTAATGGATACATCTCGGGTAATCTGAGTGGCCAAATCATTCGCTCGAGTTGTGCAGAACGTTCTTCAAACCCAATTGCCAACAACTGTGACACAATGACCTGGCGCATTGTCATTTATAAAAATTACATCATTGTTTGGGAACACGAAGTCCATGAATGAATGGCTGCAGATAGTATCAAAATAGCCGAACGTTGCCGTTTAGTCAATTATCGGTTTTCTTGGACAAGAGGACCCAGTATATTCCATGTAAACACAGCCCACACCATTATGAAGTCACCACCAGCTTGTAAAGTGCCTTGTCAACAACTTGGCTTGAACAGCCAGCCCAGGCCGTCTGCTACATTCTTTTAATACCTTCCACTAATTTTTGCTTTTAGTGTACATTTTCCCCTTTATCTCCAGCCTTTTACCTTTCAGTGTGATTCGAAGTTACTTTTAGGCCTTTTACTTTCCCCAACTCCTCTTGGGACTGTTTAACTCGAGACCTGTTCGAATGAGGAAAACGGACTGATGACCCCGTAGTTTGGTCACTTTACTCCCCCAACCAACTTAACTCTGTGGCTTCGCGGGATATGTGTCAGAGTCGAACCCTAACGTCATCTCTGAAGAGCTGAAATCAGGACACACCTGGTCACGTCGGTCTGGCAGCAAACGAGGCTGCTGACGCTGCTGCCAAGGCTGCAGTCCTCGTACCTCGGCCCGTTTGTTCTTACATTCCCTCCGATGATCTCTGTGTTGCCGTCTGTCACTTTGGTGCTGTCCTCTCTTCATGGGATCAAGCTCCGGGTTATTAAGCCTCTCCCAGCGGCTTTGACGACCTTCTCTCGGCCGTCTCGCCGTGGGATCATTTTAGCTGGGTTGTGTATCGGGCACTGTCTATGTAGCCATCGCCATTTACGTGGTACTCCCACACAACTTTTTACTCATTGCGTTCAACATTTGACGGTCCGCAATTTGCCGACAAAATGCCTTTTTTCTTGTGTTCGCCGTCTGAGTTATCGGCCGTTTTAGCGAACGACGCGCGGGCTATCGACCACGTTTTACTTTCAATCTGCCGTAGCAATATGGCGAAGGCCATTTTTTTTAGTTAATGGCCTCCGTATCTCCATGGTGTATTTTATAGACCTTTTTCCATGTGTGTTTTTAGCTGTCTTCCCTTCCGTCGATTGGATTAATGTGTAGTCGTTTTTAACTCTTTTTGTCTTCGTGTTCTACAAATCTGACATGAGCGGGTGTGACCCTAGTTGTTCTTGCGCCCTAAAACAGAACTAACAAAACAGGACACATCTGACCAGCCACGATTTTTCCAGTCGTCTAGGGTCTAAGTGACACTTGTCACGGGCCCAGGCGAGGCGCGGCAGGCGGTGTCGTGCTGTTAGCAAAGGCACTCGCGTCGGTCGTCTGCTGCCGTAGCCCATTAACGCCAAATTTCGCCATACTGCCCCAAAGGATACGTCCCACATCTATTGTGATTATTTAATGCAATGTTGCTTGTCTGTTAGCCATGGCAACTCACAAACGCCGCTGCTCTCAGTGGTTAAGTGAAGGGCGCCTGTCACTGCGTTGTCCGTGGTGAGAGGTAATGGCTGAAATTTGGTATTCTCCGCACACTCTTCACACTGAGAATATCACAATACTGAATTCTCTAAGGATTTTCGAAACGGACTGTCCCATCTGTCCAGTTCCAACTACAATTCGGCGATCGAAGTCTGTTAATTTCATCATCACGTCGGACATTTTTTCACATGAATCAACTGAGTGCAACCGGCAGCTGCATCAGTACACTGCCCTTTTAGGCCTTGTGTACGCGATGCTATTTCCATCTGTAAATGTGCGTATCGCTATCCCACGTCTTTGTCACCTCATTGTACCTGCGGGGTGTGTTTTCTTATGGACATGTCCAAAAGAGCAGACACCAAATAGTCACGAAACTGCGGCCGTGCATATACATGGAGAAGTACTAACGTCAGCCACGTGAGGGCACTGAAACAATTCAATGACATCTGAAAATTTGCTTCAGACCGGGTCTTGAACGAGGATTTCCCGCTTTACGCGAGCGGTCCCCTTAACCTCTCTGGCTATGCTACCATGTTTCCGTCCAGTACAAATCCGCAATTTGTCTCTCACTACTTCCGTAGCATACCCTGCCCATTTTCCTCATTACTTGCATCATCTTACATGATTCCCGTAAGAGATCAAAGCTAGGATCCATTCCGCTGAAGAGATCATCAAATTCCGTCAAGGCGTAGGTATTACTATTATACAGGGTGCATCATCATTAAAGCCGTACACGCATACAGTTGAAAGTACACGAACTAGAAGCAAAAATGTCTCAGTAAACATAGGGTCGAAAATCCATACCGTAAGAGCTAAGAGCAATATTTCATCTTCGATGCTGTGAAACAAATCTCTTCTACTGCAAGTTCTTTGCTTTCCATATTTTGGGTACTGGTAGTATGAACCAAAACAAGGAAAAAAAGTCCAGTAAATATGTGCTTAAAAATGAATTCCTTAACACAAACTCTTCTACTTATAAAGCGCTAGTAACTTTTAAGGTATGCGGTTTAGAGTACATATTTGCTGGACATTTTTTCTTATTTTGGCCCATGCTACCACTTCCCAAAATATGGAAAGCAAGCAAAGAACTTGCAATAGAAGAGATTTGTTTCACAGTGTCAGATGAAAAATTGCTCTTAGCTCTTAGTGTGCATTTTCGACCGTATGTTTACTGAGACTTTTTTGTTCTAGTATAGTGTATTTTCAACTGTATGCGTTTACGCCATTAATTATGATACACTCTGTATGTGTGAGACCGCTCTTTCGGACATAACATAATAGTAATATCTTGACAACATTTCATGGTATCTTCAGTGTAGATTCATCCTAGGTCCTTCCTCCTCTGGGAATCGTGCGAGATGCTGCGAGTAATGGGGAAAATGTTTGCAGGGGGCTCTACACATGTAGTGTGTGTCTACTTGGGAATTTGGAATCTATGAAAACATGCTCGGGTAGCCGAAGTGGTTAAGGCGACAGATGACGTGAAGATGGAAATCAGTGTTAGAAACCCAGTCGGGCAGAAATTTTCACTTGTCACTATTGAATTATTTCCACGCTGTTGTGTGGCTGACATCAGTGTCTTTTTCTCATGTCACCATGTGACTTTCTCTGTTACCTTAGATAAAGAAAACATTACAGATGAGATTAAGAATGCATCGCTGAGACCTATAAGCTACCCCAAAGATGGAGTTCCACTGGGGCTTCTGGGACTGTAAAAAGAACATTTGTGTATAATATATAATGGGGACTACTTTGAAGGGATAACATGGGCGGAGACAAAATTCCTAAAAAGTTCCCCCTTAATATTTGAACACACCTCAAGTGCTGTTATTAATAGAGGTACTCAGTAGAATACCGTGCCAGGAATAAACGTAATACACTTGGAAAGATGACGTAGATTTTGATCAGATGACGGCATATGCCACCCGGGAGGATTGTACATGTACAGTACTGATAATAGTTTAAACATCGTCCGCCAACAGATAGCGTGGTGGCATAGCTACCAGAGTTCCAACTGTTTCCAACCTTTAATAAGCAATGCTCACTGCCAAAGGGCTCAGTGTGGTGCAAACGTGTAAAGCAAGCAGGCAATCATGCCGCGAAGACCCTCTCGGGCTTCCTATAGCCAACTTAGCTAGTTTAAAAGGGGTCAAATCGTGGCCTTAAGAGTGGAGGGGTGGTTCTTTCGGAGCATTTCCACCTAAGTTGGACGTGCTGCGTCAGTTGTACAACGGTGCTAGCTTCAGTGATCACGTGAACGTTCCCACACACATAGATTAGGTTCTGGAAGACGACGCAGCACAGACGCCTGCCATAATAGTAGTTTAAAGGCAGCAGTTGCCGATCGTATAGCTACCACAGCTCAGGTAAGGGGCCTTGTGGGCCCGCTCGTGTCATGAAAGGCTCGCCTGGTCGCGTTAGAGGATTACTAGAAAAATGGAATGGAGCGCCGTGTTTTTCAGCGATGAAAGCCGATTCTGTCTGTACACAAGTGATGATCGCTTGCAGTATGACGTAGACCTGGTGAGCGCTGTCTCGCAGAGTGCATTCGTCGAAGACAAACTGGCCCCAACCCAGACCTTACAGTCTGGAATGCTATAAGCTACAATGTCATTCACCTTCGCTGGTTCTGGACTGCATGATAACAAGTACTCCATATGTGTTGAATATTGTTCTATCCGTTCTTTTTCCGTCTTTGCAAAAGGAAGGTGACCTGTTTTTCCAGCAGGATAATGTTCGCCCACGCATTGCCCGTGAAACTCAGTGCTCTTCACGACGTGCAGCAGCTCCCCTGGCCAGCACATATCTGAACTTAGTGAAACGTCCCTAAACTGACACATAATATTTTTTTTTAGCGCAACGCAATCTGACTTTCAATAATCCCTACAAAAAAATGGCCGTGACTAACAATAACCTGTATCTTTCATGAATCACTTACCTCACAAAAATCTTAGTTACTCGAGCTATTGCAATACAGCGAGCGCCAATACTGCCAGCTAAATAAGATTCTAACTACTGAAGGCACTAACTACTGATAGGCATAGCTAGCAAATGAAAGACTCTGGAAGAGAAGAAACAACGTATTTACCTTACTAGTGTTGAAAAGTCATAAAATATATATTTCATCAGTTCATGACATCCAGTGTTACAAATTTCCTTTTTCTGAGGGACACATGTCCAGATCGTCCGCTCTCAAAACTCTGCCATATCTCTCCCCACATCCACCACTGCTGGTGGCTCACCTCCAACTGCACAACGCTACGCGGTATTCACATCCAACTGTCAAACACTACAATAGCGAATATTCCAACAATGCCAACCAGCCACAGACTGCACACAGCACAGACAGTGATTTTCATACAGAGCACTACGTGGCGTTACCAACATAAAAACCTAAACAGCCTACTTACAGTAGGTCCAATGTGTGGGATATGATGGGACGAGAAGTGACTTCTCAAATTACAACCCCCCCCTGCGGGTCCGGGGTAAGAATAGGTCCGAGGTATTCCTGCCTGTCGTAAGAGGCGACTAAAAGGAGTTTCAACCGTTTCGGCCTTCCATGTGATGGTCCCACTTGGGGTTTGACCTCCATTTTTCAAAATTCTACAGAAGTACGAGCCTTTTGGGGAAGGACACCTTACGTGGTGTACCACTGGTCCTAAGTGCACTAAGACCTTGGCACTCAACATTGTACTGGCGTTGTAACCATACCCACTATTCCTCAAATTGGGCCTAAACGCCTGATGGGTTGTCCAAGTTACGCCCATAGTGCGTCCCCATCTGCACCAGCGATCATGATAGACTTTCCATGGCACCAGAAATCCAGCACAGTAGCCAGCCCGTTGTGGTGGGGTAGTCATGTACCCTCTAGGTTGTAGCCCCCTGACAACACAGGGATCGTACTGCCGATACCTGAGCTGCACCCTCCCCATGTCGGCCAAGGAGTAGATGCCCGTCTCCTTGGGGCATCAGGACTCCCGGCAACAGTCATCCTGCCAGGTGCCCCTTGCTGAGGCTGGGTGGCGCCTGTGGGGAGAGCCCCTGGTCGGAGTGGGTGGTATCGGGGCGGACGTTTCGCAGATGAAACGTCAACACGCATCAGGTCGCTCTGTGGACGAGTCTTTCAAAAGAAAAGGTATCGTTTCTAGTTCTGGTTCTCCTGCCCTTTCCCCCTTGGCCACTCCCTGGGAGGAGGGACAGGTCCGCTGGCTTGGGGCGAAGTACTTCCCCCGCTATTTGGTCTGTTCTCGAACCGATGGTGGGACGTTCGCCACCTCCAAGCCCATGTTCTTTGTCCAGCACATTGAGGATATCTGCGGGGAAATCGAGGCTCTCAGCAAGATGCGTTCAGGGTCCGTTCTTATCAAGACCACCTCCGCCACACAGTCGGCGGCGCTCCATGCGTGCGACCGCCTAGGGGACATCCCAGTGTCCATTGTCCCGCTTCTGGCACTAAATAGGACGCAGGGGGTTATTTTTCATCGTGACCTCCTGCTACAATCTGATGAGGAGCTCAGGGCCAACCTGGAGCGCCAAGGCGTGCATTTCGTCCGGCGAGTCCAGCGCGGCCCCAAAGACCGTCGCATCGACACCGGGGCCTTTATCCTCGCCTTCGAGGGGGCCGTTCTCCCGGAGAAGGTAAAGGTGATGTGCTACCGGTGCGACTTGCGACCTTACGCCCCGCCTCCTATGCACTGTTTTCGGTGTTTGCGCTTTGGGCACATGTCGTCACGGTGTGAGGCTGAGCCCCTTTGTGGCGATTGTGGACGTCCTCTTCGTGAGGCACATACATGCACCCCACCACCTCGGTGCATTAATTGTCCTGGCATCCACTCGCCTAGATCCTCAGACTGCCCCGCATATCAGGAGAAGATACAAGAACTCAAAACTTTGGATCGACTCTCTTATTCTGAGGCCAGGAAGAAGTATGACCGCCCCCATCCCGTGCCGTTGACCACTTCATTTGCCTCAGTTGTGTCCACTCCTTCCGCAGCATCCTCACCCCTATCCTGTCCCCCCTCTGCCTCCTCCGCCCATCAGGGGGCTCTGCCTCCGTCTCCCAAATCCCTCCCTTCCAAATCCTCCTCCCCCGTGGCCCCCACCCCCTCTGCCCCAGGGGCCACCCTTCCTCCTTCTCCTCTCCCCCCGCCACCTGAGAAGCGATCCTCTTCTCAGGCATCCATCGGGGAAACGTTCCGGACCCCAGCTTCCGAGGTCCGGCGTTCCAAAACGGACCCCGCGCGTGAGGACCTTCTTCGGGTCCAGCCCACCATCCCTGTGCCTCCTCGGCCTTCCAAGAAGGCCTCCAAGAAGTAGTCTTTATCCCCCTCTCTACCCCTGCGCGTTTCGTCCGATGCTCCAACCGTGAGTCGCTGCTCCCAGCCATCCTCAGTTTCGCCGGGACGCTCTGCTGCCAGGGGCTCAGCTGGCCTCTCGTCGGCGAATGATGCTGCCCCTCCTACACAACCAGGGACAGCGGCTGCAGCTGGCGACGACTCGATGGACCTGGATCCGCCTCCCGCCGGTTGTAGCGTTGTTCCCTCGCAACCTGGCCCTCCGCGTCCATCGAGGTGACCAGCTCTTCCCCCGTCTCGTTCCCCAAACTTTTTGACTAGCGATGGCCTTGTTACATTGGAACATAAGAGGTATTCAATCTAATCGGGAGGAATTACAACTGCTCCTCTGCCTGCACTGTCCGCTCGTCCTTGGTCTCCAGGAAACCAAGTTGCGCCCGACTGACCGTATTGCCTTTACCCACTATACCTCGGAGCAGTATGACCTCACCCCTGTGGACGGTATCCCAGCTCATCGTGGGGTCATGTTGCTCGTTCGGGACGATGTCTATTACCATCCCATCCCGTTGACCACCCCACTCCAAGCAATAGCTGTCCGTATTACTCTTTCTGCTTTTACTTTTTCAGTTTGTACCATCTACACTCCACCGTCATCTGCTGTTAGTCGGGCTGACATGATGCACCTGATCGTTCAGCTTCCCCCACCGTTTGTTTGGCGACTTCAATGCCCATCATCCCCTTTGGGGCTCTCCTGCATCCTGTCAAAGAGGCTCACTCTTGGCGGATGTCTTCAACCATCTCAATCTTGTCTGCCTCAATACCGGCGTCCCGACTTTCCTCTCAGACTCTACTCATACCTACTCCCACTTGAACCTCTCGATCTGTTCTACCACTCTTGCCCGTCGGTTCGAGTGGTATGTCCTTTCTGACACCTATTCGAGCGACCATTTCCCCTGTGTCGTTCGTCTCCTGCACCACACCCCATCCCCACGTCCTTCGCGCTGGAACATACTGAAAGCTGACTGGGGACTTTACTCCTCCCTGGCGACCTTTCCGGACCACGATTTTCTCAGTTGTGACAGTCAGGTCGAATACCTCACGGCTGTTATCATCAATGCTGCCGAACGTTCCATTCCTCGTACTACCTCTTCTTCACGTCGCGTTTCCGTCCCCTGGTGGAACGAGGCTGGTAGGGACGCTATCCGTGCTCGACGACGTGCTTTACGCACCTTTCGCCGCCATCCTACGTTGGCGAATTGTATTAAATACAAACGACTCCGAGCGCAATGCCGTAGAGTCATCAAAGACAGCAAAAAAGCTTTTTGGGCCTCTTTCACCAGCTCCTTTAACAGTTTTACTCCCTCTTCCGTCGTTTGGGGTGGCCTGCGCCGGCTGTCGGGCATTAAGGCCCACTCCTAGGTACCTGGCCTGACCTCAGGTAATGAGGTCCTTGTTGATCCTGTGGCTGTCTCCAACGCCTTTGGCCGCTTTTTCGCGGAGGTTTCAAGCTCCGCCCATTACCACCCTGCCTTCCTTCCCAGGAAAGAGGCAGAAGAGGCTCGGCGAGCTTCCTTCCACTCGCTGAATCTGGAAACTTATAATGCCCCCTTTACTATTCGGGAACTCGAACTTGCGCTTGCACTGTCCCGGTCGTCTCCTCCGGGGCCAGATGCCACTCACGTTCAGATGCTGGCACACCTTTCTCCGGCGGGCAAAAGCTTCCTTCTTCGTACCTACAATCGCGTCTGGACCGAAGGTCAGGTCCCCATGCGTTGGCGTGACGCCGTCGTTGTTCCTATACCCAAACCCGGGAAGGATAGACACCTTCCTTCTAGTTACCGCCCCATTTCTCTTACAAGCTGTGTCTGTAAGGTGATGGAGCGCATGGTTAATGCTCGGTTAGTCTGGATTCTTGAATCTCGACTACTACTTACTAATGTCCAATGCGGCTTTCGTCGCCGCCGCTCCGCTGTTGACCACCTTGTGACCTTGTCGACATTCATCATGAACAACTTTTTGCGAAGGCGCCAAACGGTAACCGTGTTATTCGACTTGGAGAAGGCTTATGATACCTGTTGGAGAGGAGGTATCCTCCGCACTATGCACAGTTGGGCCTACGTGGTCGCCTGCCCCTTTTTATTGATTCCTTTTTAACGGATCGAAAGTTTAGGGTACGTGTGGGTTCTGTATTGTCCGACGTCTTCCTCCAGGAGAACGGAGTGCCTCAGGGCTCCGTCTTGAGCGTAGCCCTTTTTGCCATCGCGATCAATCCAATTATGGATTGCATTCCACCTAATGTCTCAGGCTCTCTCTTTGTCGATGACTTCGCGATCTACTGCAGTGCCCAGAGAACATGCTTCCTGGAGCGCTGCCTTCAGGTTGTCTAGACAGCCTCTACTCATGGAGCGTGGCAAATGGCTTTCGGATCTCTGAAGAGAAGACGGTTTGTATCAACTTTTGGCGATATAAAGCGTTCCTTCCGCCATCCTTACATCTCGGTCCCGTTGTTCTCCCATTCGTGGACACAACTAAGTTTCTAGGGCTCACGTTGGACAGGAAACTGTGTTGGTCTCCACATGTCTCTTATTTGGCGGCCCGTTGTACACGTTCCCTTAATATCCTCAGAGTTCTTAGCGGTTCATCTTGGGGAGCGGATCGCACTGTCCTCCTTCGCTTGTATCGGTCCATTGTCCGATCGAAGCTGGATTATGGGAGCTACATCTACTCGTCCGCTCGGCCATTCCTCTTACGCCGGCTCAACTCCATCCACCATCGGGGGATACGTCTTGCGACCGGAGCCTTCTACACTAGTCCTGTCGAGAGTCCTTATGCTGAAGCTGCCGAATTACCATTCACCTGCCGGCGCGACGGACTGCTATGTCGGTATGCCTGCCGGCTGTTGTCTATGCCCGACCGCCCCTCTTACCAGTCCTTCTTCGCTGATTCTCTCGACCGTCAGTACGGGTTGTATGTGTCTGCCCTGCTGCCCCCCGGAGTCCGCTTCCGTCGTCTGCTTCGACAATTGGATTTTGCCCTCCTTACCATCTTCAGAGAGGGGGAGAGCCCGACACCACCATGGCTCCAGGCTCTGGTTCATATTTATCTCGACCTCAGCTCACTCCCGAAGGAGGGTACTCCGGCTGCAGTGTATTGCTCACGGTTTGTCGAACTTCGTGCTCGACTTGCCGGTCACACCTTTATTTACATCGATGGCTCTAAAACTGACGATGGTGTCGGCTGTGCCTTTGTCGTCGGGGCCGCCACCTTTAAATTCCGGCTCCTCGACCAATGTTCCAGCTTTACGGCCGAGCTTTTTGCTCTCCATCAGGCCGTTCAGTACGCCCGCCGCCACCGCCATTCATCGTATGTACTCTGCTCTGACTCACTCAGTGCCCTTCAGAGCCTTGGAGCTCCCTATCCGGTCCATCCCTTGATTCAACGGATACAGCAGTCCCTCCATTCTTTCGCTGATAATGGTTCGCCTGTCAGCTTTCTGTTGGTTCCTGGACATGTAGGAGTGCCTGGGAATGAGGCTGCGGATGCTGCAGCCAAGGCTGCAGTCCTCCTGCCTCGACCAGCCTCCCATTGTGTCCCGTCATCTGACGTTCGTGGGGATGTATGTAAGAGGCTTGTGTCGTTGTGGTGGGATGCTTGGTCATCCCTCCAAGGAAACAAGCTCCGGGCAGTAAAACCGCTCCCAACTGCTTGGACAACCTCCTCCCGACCATCTTGGCGAGAGGAGGTCCTTCTGACCAGGTTGCGGATTGGGCATTGCCGGTTTAGCCACCGCTACCTGCTCTCCGGTGACCCAGCCCCGCAGTGCCCTTGTGGTCAGGCATTAACAGTGCGCCATGTTCTATTGTCGTGTCACCGTTTTAGTCAATTTCGTGTTGTCCTGTCCCTGCCATCTACTTTACCCGATGTTTTAGCTGATGACGCTCGAGCAGCTGCTCGTGTTCTGCGTTTTATAACTTTAACTGGCTTGTCCAGACATCTAACCTTTTTACTTATTTTATCAGCATCTTTGTCAGGTGCTTCTGGTGTCCCCCCCCCCATCCACTTGAGTTTTACTAGATTCCATGTTCTCTAACAACAGTGACTGGGCGCTAATGACCTCAGCAGTTGAGCGCCCTTAAACCCCACCAAAAAAAATAAAATCAAATTACAACTCTTACAGAACTAAGAGATCAAGTAGAGCAGGCGTGGCATAACGTATCCCAGGATAGTGTTCGCCATCTGCACCATTTACTGGATGCCTGAGTCAGCGACTATACCGCCGTCCATGGACGAACACCGCGTACTAATATGGGTGTTCCAGCATAAGTCGATACTTGGTACCCTAGAACTGCTTGTGCTACTGATTGGTAAATATAATGTACTTCATATGCACTGTTGCAGCAAGAAATCTTGAGTGAAAGAGAAACCTCTAAAAGGGTGTACCAATTTTTTCCCGATAGTGTATTTGTCCCTGTTCCACTGACGACTGCGCCATGTAGAAAGTTCATAGTGAAATTTTGCAGGTCTCTGCTATTCGCGCAATTTTAGTGTTTGCTGTGTTTTACTACGATGCATATTAGAGATATTCTGATGTCCCAACGTAGTATTTGAAGTGCGTTCAATTGTTGAGTATGGTCGGTAAAGAACTAGAAAATTAGCTTACTAGTATACAACTTACTTCCGCACAAATACAGCTTCACATACTAGATTTATCCTGCATTCATATGACACTCGTTGCGAAAAATCTGGCATAGTTTTAATATAATAGCAGCTAAGGTAAATACAACTCTAGGAAAAAAATACGCTCCACTGTGCACAATTCAAATTTGTTCTCTCAGTAGTGAAGTATGCAGCCATAAAAAAAAGACCAACTTCCTTGAGTATTAAAAATGATTCCGTATTATGAAAACTTAACTACAAACTGAAATGGATGCTACGAAAACCATCACATCTGTAGTTACTAAAGGTTCATTTAGTAAGCCAAGACTGGTTTCATTCCATATCAACACTAGCTTCATGTCCGTTGCTTTGCTCGCGTAGACGGTGAGGTCTGTAGATTTTTTGTTTTTTTTCAGTCATCTTCTATGTTCACATTAAGTAAGGCCATAGAAGCACGATCTTTCCGAATGCACTTCTGACAAAAATGCAGATCTGGTAGCTGGAATGGGAAATTATTTGGTAATCCGGCCTTTTGAGTACTTGTGGTAATATTTCCATAAAACTTTCCCTGCCATAGAACAAAAATTTGCGTCCCCATTCCCCCCCTCCTCCCCCCCAGTTTAGGTGTTGAATTTACAAAAACACAGAAACAAATATTTTTTAAATTAGTAACTGAGAAATGAAATGCCAGTTTCTATGGATGTAGTCTTAAAAATGCTTTAGTAGTATTTTAATTATAATTCATATTTAAAAAAAAAACTTCTCACCCACTGTCTTGCCACCTTAGTGGTTGAATCTCCAAAAATGTTGAAACATGTATCTCTTTATTTCTGTGACACCAAATACCAGTTTTCGTAGTTCTAGCTTCAAAAGTGCTTTAATAGCCACATATCTTCAAAAAGCGTTTCACCATCTTAGGGATGTAATTTATAAAAATCCCTGTTAAGAGACCAGTAGTCTCTGAAATTGTCATTTCATTTATATGAGTACCTGCACCCGAGTTTCAAGCTGGTTCCACGATTTACGTTCGATGCTGAGGTGCTATACCAGAACTTGGAAAGCCCCGGCAATTCTGTTCGTTTGTAAGGGGGGAATTTAATGTGGACTGGGGCGGCAGTGAGAACTTGGATAGAGGAGAGAGGCGTGCCAGGGTAATCCGTGTAGTTGTGCACACCGCTATGCCAAGGTGGCTTGGTGGCCAGCGCACCTACATAATAAACAGGTGGCCCGGTTTCGATTACCTGCAATGGTACAAATTTTCACTCGCCGCTTCAGTCTACAAACATAAAATCATATCTGTACAAGACCAGTAAGGTCTCCAAAATTGTAATTTCATTACCATATATCCGTCTGTCCACAAATATTTGTCTTCTTCCCATTTCACTTCACTGACCGCCATTACATCTGGACTGAACCTCTTCTACAGTTCACTTTCTAGATTTCTTAGCTTCCCTTATCGCTCAAAACTGACATTCCCTGCTCCGACTCCTAGAATGTTATCCAGTCGTTGTTTTTTTCCATCTTTTTCTCATGGTCACCTCCCTCTTGGCAGTCCCCTCCTGGAGACCTGAATGGGTGCTAATCTGGAATATTTTGCCAATGGAAAGACCATCATGAGACTTCAATTACTGCCGGCCACTGTGGCTGAGCCCTTCTAGGCGCTCCAGTCCGGAACCGCGCTGCTGCTACGGTCGCATGTTCGAATCCTGCCTCGGGAGTGGATGTATGTGATGTCCTTCGGTTAGTTAGGTTTAAGTAGTTCTAAGTATAGGAGACTGATGACCTCAGATGTTAAGTCCCTTAGTGCTTAAAGCCATTTGTACCATTTTTTGAACTTCAATTACAGGCGACACGTTATGTGGCTAATGTAGGGGTTTCTATTGCCTTCTGCATCCTTACAAACTTGACACTTACTGATTCTTCAGCCTTTTAGTGTCAATTTGTCACGCCAGTGTGCTCTGAGCCCCTGTATGCTCCTGCGACCTCTTCGACAAGGCCCTTAGCAGAACGAGGGTGACTTCTTATGATTGATGTTTTTAGCCGCCATTCCCGATAATTATTGATCAAAATATAAGCACTGGCTCGTTATGAACTTCGAATCCAGGACTATTGATTAATAGTCAAAGACGCTATCCCTAGATCACTGGTCATTGTGTGATAGTCAGTTATCTGTTGTATGAGCGGCTTTTTTTGTAATCTGTGGCAGTATCCTGTAATGGAAGACAAAAACAAAACACCATTTTAGTACAACGGCCAGAGTTACGTGCAGATTTTTCATTATTCAGGTGAACAATACTATGAATGTAAAAACCTCTGAGATAAGATCTTATTCCTTGTGTTCTCATCACATACGTCGTCACACTGAGATTGAAATATGGCACTGTTAAACCCTTTTACAAGGAAGGTGGTGGGAGAGATGCTGATAACTGCTGACTTGTTTCGCTACAAAAATAATTTTCCGAAATTTTTGAAAAAGTGATGTGGTCTAGAATAGCATCCCACCTGAACTACAAAGATGTCTACAGCAAGCGACAGTTTCGATTTCAGAAGAAAATAACATCTACGCGTTCACTCGCCAAATTGTACAGGCAATAAATAACAAACCAGCACCGGTCGGTATTTTATGCAACCTGTCTCAGTTATTTGACGGTATAAATTAAAATATTCGTCTAGATAAACTGAAGTTTTAGGGAAATTCATGGTATCGGATTATGTCATATGTATTCAAAAGAATGCTGAAAGTTTTACTGACTAATCGTATCTGTGTAATCAGGGGAGATGGTTTTGATAGAGAAGAAATCATGTGTGGGTTTCTCAAAGCCATAATATTATTTCCGCTATTGTTTCTTACGTATTAAACTATCTTTCGTCCAATATGCAAGAAGCACAATTAGTGCCATTTGCGGCTGACACTTTTATTCTTCTCATTCCAAGCATATACAACGTGATTCAGTTCCCTCTATTGGTCCCATTTTATGTAACCCGCACGACATCTGTTGTGTTGGCGAATGTGGCTATCTAACGCAGACGGGCGTGAATTCTGGAACAGGATAAGTAGTGAATGATAATAAGAAAAGTACGTAGCTGCTTTATACTTAACTTTTAATCCTTCTTGTATAAATCGTTCTTGACGAGACATTTCATACGATAACTATCAAACTATGTAAGGCTAATGGCGCCTTGCTAGGTCGTAGCCATGGACTTAGCTGAAGGCTATTCTAACTGTCTCTCGGCAAATGAGAGAGAGGCTTCGGCAGTGTAGTCGCTAGCAATGTCGTCGTACAACTGGGGCGAGTGCTCGTCCGTATCTCGAGACCTGCCTTGTGGTGGCGCTCGGTCTGCGATCACACAGTGGCGACACGCGGGTCCGACATGTACTAAATGGACCGCGGCCGATTTAAGCTACCACCTAGCAAGTGTGGTGTCTGGCGGTGACACCACAACATCTGTATCAGGAACTGTCCAGACAGGCGACAGCCACGTAATTAACAAAAGGTAACCCTCAGAGGTTTGAGTGACAGCTAGCAAACAGAATCATACTATGAAAAAAGTGAGGCTTGACTATGGGTTACACGGTATTTTTGGACCAATATATACCTTACTTTTTCCACACTTACCAAAATGTCTTCAATCTGGTTTTGTGTAATTAGCGGTTTAGTTGTTTACTTATACAGATTTAGGATACATCTGTAAATTTATTCCGTCTATATTGCTAAATCTTTCTTAAATTGTTCAGAAACATTGCTTTATAAAGTGTTTCACCATCGGGGACAACAAATTTACAGGCGCTATCAAAATGGAAACTGGAAGTAACAAGTTTCCGGTATACAGGGTGTTTCAATAATTCACACATGGAAAGTACAGGCCAAAAATAGCTGAAAAGCTCCAGTAAACATGGATCCGCAGATCGACCACTGCCGAGATGTCTCATTAAAATTAGGAACCAACTGCAAACGCCCTCGATACCGTGGTATTCACGTCAGTATCTCAAGCTTCGGGATCGGCTATCTGGTTATGCATGCGCAACAAATTCCCTTTCGCCCTCAGTACACTGTGCCGTACCGGCCTCACGACCAGTTGCGAATGTGGAGGCACCACAGACACAGGTTACACCAATGAAGAGTACGCTGAGAAACACTTCATTTATGGCAAAGCGAATGGCAGTGCCCCTGATCCTGCACGATTGTATGAAGCTTTTTCCTCTCCGCAGGCAGCCCGACAGGCGTACATTCAGCCGGTTAGATCAGGGCCTTAGAGAAACCGGGAGCTTCTTACACCATGTAAGAGAAGATGTACGAGAAAGTCGACGCAGATCCATAACACCCGGATGTTGATGAAAGGGTGTTACGCTCTGTATACGAACGTCTGAGTACTTAAACAAGGAGTACTGCTACCCAAGAGCGTGTCCTGAGTCACAGCAGTATGTGGAGGGTGTTAGATCGGCAAGTACTCTACTCATATGATCTCCAACGAGTCAAAGCCTTCAACAATGAAGAATACTACTACAGAGAATTTCTGCCAGTGGATTCAAGAATAGAGCACCCTGAATCCACAGTCGGTAAGCAGTTTGCTGTTAATTGATGTGGCTGGATTTCCCCGTGATTTTTAACTACCATAACTGTCACATTTGGGCCGATGTCAATCTTAATCCAACACATGTATCACGATTTCAGCAGCGCTATTCGTTGAAAATTTGGGCAGGACTGCTCACAGATCGCATAATTGGACAACCTTCATACCACAGACTAACCGGACAGCAATACATGAGGTTTCTGCAGACTATACTACCTAGATGTACATGATTGCCTCACTGAATCAACTCCTGAACATGGGGTTCATACACTAGAGTATTGACAACTCATTTCAGAGATGAGTTCAATGTTTTATTCAGATGTATGAACATTTTGAACACCTACATTAAAGTTTCAGTTTGGATTCCGTAGAATTGCTCGAACACTTGAGGCAATACTGACCCTACGGCTTATCTTAGATGCTAGATTAAGAAAAGGCAAACCTACGTTTCTAGCATTTGTAGACATAGAGAAAGCTTTTGACAATGTTGACTGGAATACTCTTTCAAATTCTAAACGTGACAGGGGTAAAATACACGGAACGAAAGGCTATTTACAATTTGTACAGAAACCAGATAGCAGAGTCGAGGGAAATGAAAGGGAAGCAGCGGTTGGGAAGGGAGTGAGACAGCGTTGTAACCTCTTCCCGATATTATTCAGTCCGTATATTGAGCAAAGGAAAAAAAAGAAAAATTCGGAGTAGGTATTAAAATCCATGGAGAAGAAGTAAAAACTTTGAGGTTCGCCGATGACATTGTAATTCTATCAGAGACAGCAAAGGACTTGGAAGAGCAGTTGAACGGAATGGACAGTGTCTTGAAAGGAGGATATAAGATGAACATCAACAAAAGCAGAACGAGGATAATGGAATGTAGTCGAATTAAATCGGGTGATGCTGAGGGTATTAGGAAATGACACACTTAAAGTAGTAAAGGCGTTTTGCTATTCGGGTAGTAAACTAACTGATGATGGTCGAAGTAGAGAGGATATAAAATGTAGACTGTCAATGGCAAGGAAAGCGTTTCTGAAGAACAGAAATTTGTTAACATCGAGTATAGATTTAAGTACCAGGAAGTGGTTTCTGAAAGTATTTGTATGGAGTGTAGCCATGTATGGAAGTGAAAAATGGACGATAAATAATTTGGACAAGAAGAGAATAGAAGTTTTCGAAATGTGGTGCTACAGAAGAATGCTGAAAATTAGATGGGTAGATCACATAACTAATGAGGAAGTATTGAATAGAATTGGGGGAAGAGGAGTCTGTGACACAACTTGACTAGAAGAAGGGATCGGTTGGTAGGATATGTTCTGAGGCATCAAGCGATCACCAGTTTAGTATTGCAGGGCAGCGTGAAGGGTAAAAATCGTAGAGGGAGACCAAGAGATGAATATACTAAGCAGGTTCAGAAGGATGTAGGCTGCAGTAGGTACTGGGAGATGAAGCAGCTTGCACAGGATAGAGTAGCATGGAGAGCGCATCAAACCAGTCTCTGGACTGAAGACCACAAAAACAACACATTAACGTTTAGAGATGCCATGGATTCATAGAAACTGATGAGCCGCGACGACGGTTGATTCGGGATCCTTGATTATTGGAGTTTTTTTAGCTACTTTTGGCCTGTACTTTCCATGTTTGACCTATTGATAATTACTTCTGAAACACTCTGTATAACCCAGTGAAAAGGTTAATATGCAGGATGATTCAGATGCCGCTACCGATAACGTTTTATGCAGACCCACATGACAGAACAATGTTGTTGGCCACTTACCTCTGGAGATGTGAAGTACATTGTCAAAATGACTTACAGTAACTCGTAAAGTATACGAAAACATCTTATACCTATTGTATAAATTTCGTTTGAAACTTTCACCACGTCGATGCAGCGAATCATATATTAATCTTTTCATTGGGTTATATAATGGCAAACAGTTATTTCCATGCTTCACATTTTATTTCCTGTTAATTTAGTATTTCCAGATGCGAAACACGCTATATAAGGTAACGTTTCTGAACAATTTACGAAACAGTAAGTGGTATAAATGGAATTCTTACAGTCGTCAAGAACCTGTGACTACACGTCTTAATTAGGCAACGACAGATTGAAGACACTTGAAAAAGTATGGCAGAAGTAAGGTATATATTCGTCCAAAAATTCAACAGAACTCGTGGACTATCCTCATTTGTATATTTACAGTATGTTTCCATATGCTAATAGTCACCCAAAGCTCTGAGAGGGAACTTACATCGATTGCATGGCTGCCGTCTGTATGGACATTGTCCTTCATGGTGACATAGTGTGGATTGTATAAAACATCTGTAGGGGCAACTGAATCACCCTGTGTACAAAAACAAAGACATGATAAAGTTTTTAAAAGTATGTTTGGTCATCTGCGAATGGTCGCTCTGACTTACAGAAACACATGTTAAATACTTCACATTTATGGGTATTAAATTAACTGTTGTACATTATGAGGAAATAATAAACAGGTAAGAAACTCTTAAATTTTAGATGTCTGTGTTGAGAATTCAAGCTGAAAAAATCAGATTTTGAAACTTTCAAAACTACTTAGCCATATTTTCTCTTCGAATCACTTCAAATCTTAGTGACAGGCAAGTTGGGAAGTTGACATATTTTCACTGAATAATGTCACCTGAAAAAATGTTCCCGGGTAATCTTTTTAAGAAAGTGTTCGTTGCTAAAGAATGACATGTGGTGCTTACTCACGATCATCTTGCAAGTATCTATTTGAGGAGTTAGGAATTTTGACTGCTGCTTCACATTATTCCATCATAAATTTTGTTGTAAATAATACGCTGCGATTTAAAAGGAACAGTGAAGTACATAATTACGATATCACAAGGAAAGTATCGTCCATTACTCACAGTGTCTTCTTCAGCGCAAAAACGGTTGTACAATGTTGCAACCAAAATTTTTGATCGCTTACCTTGTGATCTAAAATACCTGACAGACAACATAGTTAAGTTCGTTTTCAAACCGAATAATTTTCTGCTTGGCAATTCGTACTATTATGTGTAAAAGGTGGTGGGTGGACAATTTAAAGAAATTGTAAATTGTCAGCATGCAGCTATATTTGCAAATCAGTTAGCGATAATATAAAATGACTCTTCCACATCATTACTATTCATCATGCAAAGAATCCATGGAACATGAAATTATTTAAAGTTCGTATATACTAAACTTACACCTAAGCCTTTTTCGCTTTGTTCGCTGTCTAAAAAATGTAAGAGATGTAAGCACGGCAGAAGACAGGAATCAGTAATTTTTTAAAGGTAGTTAAATTTTTTATTCACCTTTGCAATAAAAAATAATTCCAGATACTGATAGGTGTACCAAGTTAGGATGAAATCGATACAGTGGTTTGAGGTGGTGGGATCTAAGTACATAGCTTTACATACATAAGATTTTAATAAATATATAGATAAATGTTTTATAATAAGCAAAAATGTGCAACTGGTAATATGGTGCTAGTTACAGTATTGTTAAGTGCTCAGGAGAGCTGTGCAAGGCTGTTTCGGGAATTGGTTGGTTCCCTTTCAGACTGAGCGGGCCGACGTTGTTAGCCCCCACAATTCTGCGCGGCTACGATGTGATCGGAGCCCTGTGAGGACCGGCGAAGTCTCATCGACCACAAATCCACGGCCGCCTCAACTACCGAGAGCCGAAAGCTATGACCGCTTGATGGACATGTCATCGCATTCGTCTACGGACTGGTCAGGCGCGTCTGCGTATTGGTCAACTTCGTCTTCGGAATGGTCAACCCCTCCAGGGGACACGACAGGAGAAGATCCAGGGCGCCTCCATAACAGCCAGTCTCCACGAAGTCCAGTAAGTCCACTCACAATGGCCGCAAAAACATTCATTTGTTTAGCTGAGGTTGGTATTAGACTATAATTATGTGATAATGCGCGGCAAGGCCCTGAACTTCGTCCACCGAGATGATCTTCAATACTGTGTTTATCCTTCCGAAATTGTTCAAATCGGCGACCCTGATGTGCTATTGCGAAGTAAAATGTCAACTAAAACGCTAAGCGTTGGATAAGGGACAGGAACAAAAGTAACTGAAAAAATGCTACAGTATTTGCCCTTTTATCTGCAGTTCATCGTAGGTCTTCAGGCTACAGTATTTCATTCCGAAAGAGGCTATTGACTCTTGATATCACATCTACATCATGTAAACCAATGTACAGTGTGTCGCAAAGTATATTTCTCACATCACTGTTAATTCATCACCTTTTTTATTCCAAGCGCTAATTGTGCAAGGGAAGAAAGACTGTTAGTGAGTCAGAATTTCTCACATTTTTGTCATGGTTGCCTAGAGATACGTTGTTAATGATTAATGAAAACAATGTTGAAGGAATGTGTACTCTCGAAACTTGATGGTAAACGTAATCACGCAGACAGTCCCTTGCAGTGTCAGCCACTGAAGTTCAATGAACATCTGTATGTCGATTTCACACTTACTAAATGCACCCGTGAACAAAGACGCTGGTATTTTCTATAGCTTCTGTTCTGCGATGAATTTTTTTGTATCTGCCTTTCTGAAACTGATAGTCGATGAAACGTCAGGAAATCCTACTGTTAGAGATAAGAAGCTGTGCACGGATAATAAAGTGTGCCAGATAAAATTAGATGGCTGGATGAATAGACGGTTTCATGGGGAGGCATAGTGTAGCTATAGGGGGGCTGTAAACTTCCTGGCTGATTAAAACTGTGTGCCGGACTGGGTCTTCGAACGTTGGAATTTAGCTTTTTGCGACTGAGTTATCGAAGCAAGACTCTTGACCGCCCTCGCAACTTCAGTTCCGACTGTAGCCCATCCCCTACCTTCCAAACTTCAGTTGTTCTCCTGCGATCTTGTAAGACCACAAGATACATACTACTGTGAGGTGTATTATGAATCTGAGAAAGAATGAAAACAAATCACTGGACGAGGATGGGTTAACGGATGGATAGAAGTGCAATGGAAGCAGGAGAGTATGACACTGAATAACTGCTATAAGGGACAGAATTTGGTGGACCAAAGTAACGTTCGTAATTTTTATTGTTGTTGTTGTTGTTGTTGTTGTTGTTGTTGTTGTTGTTCTTTCAGTAACACCCAATGCCCGGGCGGAGAAAATTCCCGTTCCGGCTGGGAATCGAACCCGAGATGCAGAGGCAGCAACACGAACCACTAGACCGCGTCACCTGAGATATATCAAGCTGTTTATCCCACAACAAAAGGTGAAAGATAAAACTGGCGTTAATGATACGGGCTTACAAGATTTCATTTCATTCGACACAATTTAAGAGGAACTTATTTTGGACTGAACAATCTTGTACTGGACCAAACTGATTTTTACAAACAAACGTTCTTACAAAACGTGGAACCTTTGAACCAAATGGAATTACTGTGGAAAAGTTTAAGTGATGAGTTTGTCTCGATACATTCACTAATCCTTTTAAAGGAGCCCTGATGATGCAATAATACAACCGCGAGTTCTTCTGCGTGCAATGCGGTGCAGGGGTCCGCTTCGCTGGCTGACGTCTTGGAGGTGATTCACAGGCCTACAAGTAAATGGTAGAGACGTGCTCTGAAATCTTTTATACAGTAAGAATACACCGAAAGTAAGTTCTAACTGCGAAAACGCACTGCATGCGTCTTTTTTAAAAAAAGCCTTGGGAATTCGCAAATTCATAGCTCCCAAGACATTTGGAAATTGTACACCCCCTACCGGAGCTATAGCGGAATGCCCATGTGCAACATGGCAAGCGCGTATCGTTGTTTGACAGCGCATCGGTAAACAGATAACAGCAATCGGCATGATCGTAGTTTGTGAAGCGAATTTCAGTTTCCGTTGATAGTTTTTCTGAAACAGTTTTCCGCAGTTACTGTTCACTCAAATTTGCAACTCATTTAATAACCATAATAGGAGTGCGGGTTAGCTACTACAAACAGCATAGTGAACGCATTATTGTGGCCAAGATAGACACAAAGCCCATGCCTACTACAGTAGTACAAGTTTATATGCCAACTAGCTCTGCAGATGAAGAAATAGATGAAATGTACGACGAGATAAAAGAAATTATTCAGGTAGTGAAGGGAGACGAAAATTTAATAGCCATGGGTGACTGGAATTCGTCAGTAGGAAAAGGGAGAGAAGGAAACATAGTAGGTGAATATGGATTGGGGGGAAGAAATGAAAGAGGAAGCCGCCTTGTAGAATTTTGCACAGAGCATAACTTAATCATAGCTAACACTTGGTTCAAGAATCATGAAAGAAGGTTGTATACCTGGAAGAATCCTGGAGATATTAGAAGGTATCAGATAGATTATATAATGGTAAGACAGAAATTTAGGAACCAGGTTTTAAATTGTAAGACATTTCCAGGGGCAGATGTGGATTCTGACCACAGTCTATTGGTTATGAACTGCAGATTGAAACTGAAGAAACTGCAAGAAGGTGGGAATTTAAGGAAATGGGACCTGGATAAGCTGAAAAAACCAGAGGTTGTAGAGAGTTTCAGGGAGAGCATAAGGGAACAATTGACAGGAATGGGGGAAGGAAGTACAGTAGAAGAAGAATGGGTAGCTCTGAGGGATGAAGTAGTGAAGGAAGCAGACGATAAAGTAGGTAAAAAGAAGAGGGCTAATAGAAATCCTTTGGGTAACAGAAGAAATATTGAATTTAATTGATGAAAGGAGAAGATATAAAAATGCAGTAAATGAAGCAGGCAAAAAGGAATACAAACGTCTCAAAAATGACATCGACAGGAAGTGCAAAATGGCTAAGCAGGGATGGCTAGAGGACAAATGTAAGGATGTAGAGGCTTGTCTCACTAGGGGTAAGATAGATACTGCCTACAGGAAAATTAGAGAGACGTTTGGAGAGAAGAGAACCACTTGTATGAATATCAAGAGCTCGGATGGCAACCCAGTTCTAAGCAAAGAAGGGAAGGCAGAAAGGTGGAAGGAATATGTAGAGGGTTTATACAAGGGCGATGTACTTGAGGACAATATTGTGGAAATGGCAGAGGATGTAGATGAAGATGAAATGGGAGATAAGATATTGCGTGAAGAGTTTGACAGAGCACTGAAAGACCTGAGTCGAAACAAGGCCCCGGGAGTAGACAAGATTCCATTAGAATTACTGATGGCCTTGGGAGAGCTAGTCATGACAAAACTCTACCATCTGGTGAGCAAGATGTAGGAGACAGGCGAAATACCCTCAGACTTCAAGAAGAATATAATAATTCCAATCCCAAAGAAAGCAGGTGTTGACAGATCTGAAAATTACCGAACTATCAGTTTAATAAGTCACAGCTGGAAAATACTAACGCGAATTCTTTACAGATGAATGGAAAAACTGGTAGAAGCGGACCTTGGGGAAGATCAATTTGGATTCCGTAGAAATGTTGGAACACGTGAGGCAATACTAACCTTACGACATATCTTAGAAGAAAGATTAAGGAAAGGCAAACCTACGTTTCTAGCATTTGTAGACTTAGAGAAAGCTTTTGATAATGTTCACTGGAATACTCTATTTCAAATTCTGAAGGTGGCAGGGGTAAAATACAGGGAGCGAAAGGCTATTTACAATTTGTACAGAAACCATATGGCAGTTATAAGAGTCGAGGGGCATGAAAGGGAAGCAGTGGTTGGGAAAGGAGTGAGACAGGGTTGTAGCCTCTCCCCGATGTTATTCAATCTGTATATTGAGCAAGCAGTAAAGGAAACAAAAGAAAAATTCGGAGTAGGTATTAAAATTCCTGGAGAAGAAGTAAAAACTTTGAGGTTCGCCGATGACATTGTAATTCTGTCAGAGACAGCAAAGGACTTGGAAGAGCAGTTGAACGGAATGGACAGTGTCTTGAAAGGAGGATATAAGATGAACATCAACAAAAGCAAAACGAGGATAATGGAATGTAGTCAAATTAAATCGGGTGATGCTGAGGGGATTAGATAAGGAAATGAGACACTTAAAGTAGTAAAGGAGTTTTGCTATTTAGGGAGTAAAATAACTGATGATGGTCGAAGTAGAGAGGATATAAAATGTAGACTGGCAATGGCAAGGAAATCGTTTCTGAAGAAGAGAAATTTGTTAACATCGAGTATAGATTTAAGTGTCAGGAAGTCGTTTCTGAAAGTATTTGTATGGAGTGTAGCCATGTATGGAAGTGAAACATGGACGATAACTAGTTTGGACACGAAGAGAATAGAAGCTTTCGAAATTTGGTGCTACAGAAGAATGCTGAAGATAAGGTGGGTAGATCACGTAACTAATGAGGAGGTATTGAATAGGATTGGGGAGAAGAGAAGTTTGTGGCACAACTTGACTAGAAGAAGGGATCGGTTGGTAGGACATGTTTTGAGGCATCAAGGGATCACAAATTTAGCATTGGAGGGCAGCGTGGAGCGTAAAAATCGTAGAGGGAGACCAAGAGATGAATACACTAAGCAGATTCAGAAGGATGTAGGTTGCAATAAGTACTGGGAGATGAAGCAGCTTGCACAGGATAGAGTAGCATGGAGAGCTGCATCAAACCAGTCTCAGGACTGAAGACCACAACAACCACAACAACAACAACAACAACAACAACAACAACGATAATTACCAGTTGCTTTTGTGGTAGCGTGTTAACGATGGAGGTAAGACAGGATTAGTATTCACTGTGTTTAGTGCTTAATGTTACGCATCTGCAAACCCCAATTTACTTCGTAAGATCTTACCATGAACTGTGTAAATGTAAGACTCACACGACGTAGTACATATGTACTTCAATCGATTGGGAATAACTGCAAAACAGGGTTATTAAACCTTGACCATGGTTTCGACAGTTTTAAAACTGTCTTCGGCAGGTATTATACGTAGGTTCACATTATCTACAGGGTGTTACAAAAAGGTACGGCCAAACTTTCAGGAAACATTCCTCACACACAAAGAATGAAAATATGTTATATGGGCATGTGTCCGGAAACGGTTACTTTCCATGTTAAAGCTCATTTTATTACTTCTCTTCATATCACATTAATCATGGAATGGAAACAAACAGCAAAAGAACGTACCAGCGTGACGTCAAACACTTTGTTACAGGAAATATTCAAAATGTCCTGTTAGCGGAGATACATGCATCCACGCTCCGTCGCATGGAATCCCTGATGCGCTGATGCAGCCCTGGAGAATGGCGCATTGTATCACAGCCGTCCACAATACGAGCACGAAGAGTCTCTACATTTGGTGCCGGGGTTGCGTAGACAAGAGCTTTCAAATGCCCCCATAAATGAGTCAAGAGGGTTGAGGTCAGGAGAGCGTGGAGGCCATGGAATTGCTCCGCCTCTACCAATCCATCGGTCACAGAATCTGTTGTTGAGAAGCGTACGAACACTTCGACTGAAATGTGCAGGAGCTCCAACGTGCATGAACCACATGTTGTGTCGTACTTGTAAAGGCACATGTTCTAGCAGTACAGGTAGAGTATCCCGTATGAAATCATAACGTGCTCCATTGAGCGTAGGTGGAAGAACATGGGGCCCAATCAAGACATCACCAACAATGCCTGCCCAAACGTTCACAGAAAATCTGTGTTGATGACGCGATTGCACAATTGCGTGCGGATTCTCGTCAGCCCACACATGTTGATTGTGAAAATTTACAATTTGATGACGTTGGAATGAAGCCTCATCCGTAAAGAGAACATTTGCACTGAAATGAGGATTCACACATTGTTGGATGAACCATTCGCAGAAGTGTACCCGTGGAGGCCAATCAGCTGCTGATCGTGCCTGCACACGCTGTACATGGTACGGAAACAACTGGTTCTCCCGTAGCACTCTCCATACAGTGACGTGGTCAACGTTACCTTTTACAGCAGCAACTTCTCTGACGCTGACATTAGGGTTATCGTCAACTGCACGAAGAATTGCCTCGTCCATTGCAGGTGTCCTCATCGTTCTAGGTCTTCCCCAGTCGCGAGTCATAGGCTGGAATGTTCCGTCCTCCCTAAGACGCCGATAAATTGCTTTGAACGTCTTCCTGTCGGGACACCTTCGTTCTGGAAATCTGTCTCGATACAAACGTACCGCTCCACGGCTGTTGCCTCGTGCTAATCCATACATCAAATGGGCATCTGCCAACTCCGCATTTGTAAATATTGCACTGACTGCAAAACCACGTTCGTGATGAACACTAACCTGTTGATGCTAAGTACTGATGTGCCTGACGCTAGTACTGTAGAGCAATGAGTCGCATGTCAACACAAGCATTGAAATCAACATTACCTTCCTTCAATTGGGCCAACTGGCCGTGAATCGAGGAAGTACAGTACATACTGACGAAACTAAAATGAGCTCTAACATGGAAATTAAGCGTTTCCTGACACATGTCCACATAACATCTTTCCTTTATTTGTGTGTGAGGAATGTTTCCTGAAGGTTTGGCCGTACCTTTTTGTAACACCCTGTATATCCAATGTGGGAGTCGTTGACTCTGTCTAGTACATGCGCATATCATCCAATTAATCGTCATTTAAAATATATGATTTAAAAGTAGTCCTTCTATACTGTAGAGCTTTGTCTTACACCTTTTTTAAAATACCACATTTGACATTGGATCCAACACTGTGTTGTGTGTCACTTGACGTATCTGTGTATATATGACATCAAATAAAAACCTGGCGTCGGATCCTGCAGAGCGTAAGTATGCCAAATACAGAATTAGTGAAATGCACCGACGAATATTAATAAATATGTACCAAAATGAAACTCTCAAAACTGTGAAAGAAGTTATCCGAAAATTTTACTGTATGGGCTGGCAGAAAAGTCTATTTACACCCATTAATAACCAACGTGAACCGCTAAACTTCAATAAATAACATGAACAATAGTGCTTTAAAAGAGTATTGAGATAAGAAACGCGCAGACCTTTTTGTGAGAGGCAATGCACCGTTAAAGATAGAGATCTAAAAGACTGGGCCATCTGAATCGCAACTGAGATGAACATTGCTGATTTCAAGCCTTACTCGACGTGATCAAGCAGATTCAAGAAATCATACAGTATAGAAAATCGCAAAACAACAAATGCTGATTTAACTGTGCAGTTTCTGCCTGTGGCCATTTTTAAATGCATGAAAGGTGTTCAAAAGTTAAGAGACAGCACCATGGGTGTAACTGCAGTCTTTATTCAAAAGTAATCACCAGAGGTCTGAGCACAACTGTACTGCTGCCTCATGAACCGAAGGATTCGCTCTTCCCAGAATTACTGTGGCTGTGACAGGAACCAGTCCTCCTGTGTGTCCTTCAGTTCGTTGTCAATTGAAGCGATTCCCTTTGAGATTTATTTATTTATTTTGGACACACCCGTGGTCTACGGGCAGCACCTTGAATAGTAACCAAAATGTCCTCGGTCCTGGATTCGAACCCAGCTACCGCTTAAGCTTTGAATGAAAACCATCAGCAATGGCGACTGAAGACTGCCAGCGTAAGTCACCTTCATACTACCAACAGCCTTGCTAAAGAGGTCAGAGGAGTGGACAGAGCTTCAGGGCAGTCTTGCCGTTGCTGTGCGAAACAGTTCTTGAAGGTGGAAGAATCAGCAGTGATCAACCACATGAGGACGCAGAAGGCAACGGAAACCACTACATTTATCACACACAATGCATATCCACAGGAAATGTGGCCTGCATCTGGAAAAGTCTGATAATCTACACTCCTGGAAATGGAAAAAAGAACACATTGACACCGGTGTGTCAGACCCACCATACTTGCTCCGGACACTGCGAGAGGGCTGTACAAGCAATGATCACACGCACGGCACAGCGGACACACCAGGAACCGCGGTGTTGGCCGTCGAATGGCGCTAGCTGCGCAGCATTTGTGCACCGCCGCCATCAGTGTCAGCCAGTTTGCCGTGGCATACGGAGCTCCATCGCAGTCTTTAACACTGGTAGCATGCCGCGACAGCGTGGACGTGAACCGTATGTGCAGTTGACGGACTTTGAGCGAGGGCGTATAGTGGGCATGCGGGAGGCCGGGTGGACGTACCGCCGAATTGCTCAACACGTGGGGCGTGAGGTCTCCACAGTACATCGATGTTGTCGCCAGTGGTCGGCGGAAGGTGCACGTGCCCGTCGACCTGGGACCGGACCGCAGCGACGCACGGATGCACGCCAAGACCGTAGGATCCTACGCAGTGCCGTAGGGGACCGCACCGCCACTTCCCAGCAAATTAGGGACACTGTTGCTCCTGGGGTATCGGCGAGGACCATTCGCAACCGTCTCCATGAAGCTGGGCTACGGTCCCGCACACCGTTAGGCCGTCTTCTGCTCACGCCCCAACATCGTGCAGCCCGCCTCCAGTGGTGTCGCGACAGGCATGAATGGAGGGACGAATGGAGACGTGTCGTCTTCAGCGATGAGAGTCGCTTCTGCCTTGGTGCCAATGATGGTCGTATGCGTGTTTGGCGCCGTGCAGGTGAGCGCCACAATCAGGACTGCATACGACCGAGGCACACAGGGCCAACACCCGGCATCATGGTGTGGGGAGCGATCTCCTACACTGGCCGTACACCACTGGTGATCGTCGAGAGGACACTGAATAGTGCACGGTACATCCAAACCGTCATCGAACCCATCGTTCTACCATTCCTAGACCGGCAAGGGAACGTGCTGTTCCAACAGGACAATGCACGTCCGCATGTATCCCGTGCCATCCAACGTGCTCTAGAAGGTGTAAGTCAACTACCCTGGCCAGCAAGATCTCCGGATCTGTCCCCCATTGAGCATGTTTGGGACTGGATGAAGCGTCGTCTCACGCGGTCTGCACGTCCAGCACGAACGCTGGTCCAACTGAGGCGCCAGGTGGAAATGGCATGGCAAGCCGTTCCACAGGACTACATCCAGCATCTCTACGATCGTCTCCATGGGAGAATAGCAACCTGCATTGCTACGAAAGGTGGATATACACTGTACTGGTGCCGACATTGTGCATGCTCTGTTGCCTGTGTCTATGTGCCTGTGGTTCTGTCAGTGTGATCATGTGATGTACCTGACCCCAGGAATGTGTCAATAAAGTTTCCCCTTCCTGGGACAATGAATTCACGGTGTTCCGATTTCAATTTCCAGGAGTGTATATTGGCAAGATTCTGGATTAGTCCTCCATTTGGATTCCCGGGAGAAGGGGAGATGATCTTGAGAAAAAGATTGAACAACCAACGAAACGATAATGTTCTAAGAGTCGGGGCGTGCAATATCAGAAGTCTAAACAAGGTATGGAAGCTAGTAAATCTGAAAAAGGAAAGGCTAAGTCTCAATCTCCGATATGGAGGGGGTCAGTGAAGCGAAGTGAAACGGAAAGAAGATAAGCATTTCTGGTCAGCGGTTCAAACACATGGAAGTCTCAGGGCGAGATGTCAGAGTTGTAGGTAGGATACTCAAGCTACCCTGTCTTGAACTTTGCCGTTACGCTTTGTGTAACCCTGGAGACGTGTAGACGCGCGTTATCGTGGAGCAAAATCACCCCATCCGTGAGCAACCCAAGCCGATTGGTCTTGGTCTTGCGAAGGGTGCGGGTGTCCCACAGTACTTGGCACTGTTAACGGTCTAACGGTGAGTACCGGACCGCGGACGTCAAAAACGGCGGTGAACATCACTTTGCCTGCTGAGTGCACAGCTTACTTTTTTGGGGGATGGGGGTGGGAGGAGAGGTGATGACTTCACATTCACTTCCCTAGACGTTTCACTACTTTATCCAGAGCAGCATACTCAAATTTCGACCAGTTCGTCGTTATGACGTTTCGTAACTCTCCATTTGAACATGATTATGTTGCTCAATAAATTTGAAAATCAACTCGGGCTAAAATTGGCCAGTAATGACATACATGTAGACTGTTCGATAAAGGTATCACGTATAATCAGACTTACAGCCTGTAATGAATTTTTAAAAAATAGTTCGATCATTCAGAAGTTAGGCAAAGGCTGTGGATCCACACAATAACATGGTTCCTCTGAAAGGGCACGGCCGACTTCCTTCCCTAATCCGATGAGACCGATGACCTCGCTGTTTGGTCTCTTCCCCCAAAAACCAACCAACCACACAATAACATTGTTTCCCACTGGGTTCTGGTCGGGACTGTTGACAGGCCAGTCGATTTTGGGAGTGTTAATGTCTACAGACCACTGCCTGAAACCTTTTCTTCTCGATAGGGAGCATTGCACTACTGATTAAATTAGCGTTTCTGAACTGTTTCTCTAGTTTACGAGCTGAAGTGTCTTGTAAAATGTTTGCTTTTAGTTCGGCATCTAACGTGTTCTTAAGCAAAATATGGGGACTGCACCATAACGTCGAAAAAACACTCATGTACGACCTCCTCAGTACTTCACTATTGGCACCACACATGATGGTCGATAACATTCTTGAGCTGTGTGTTAAACTCAGATACTTGCTCCGGCGTGCCACAGGGTATTCATCACTCAAAGCCATTAGTTTCCAGTCATTCACTGATCAGCACCATCGATCATTACAGCACATAGTGTCGCTTAGCAATGGCGACAGTAATGAGTGGCTTTTGAGGAGTCGCTGCACTTTTGTCACCCACTCTTTTTAAACCTTGCAATAGCAACGTATTTTAAATAGTGTGTATTACTGGGAGGGGGTGGGGTGTACGTTATGCCCGTCCTAAAAAATTAAAAAATTATGGTTGACTTAAATTAACTACAGACTTTATAAAGAGGTACTGATGTGTGCTACAAAGTTGGGGGGGGGGGGGGGAGGGGGAGGGAGGGACAATTTGTGGTCACTATAAAAAGTACAGATTCGTTAACTATGATTGGCTTTTACTCACAGCAAATCTTTTAAAGAGACCCTGATGTTTCAGTAAGATCCTGAACTGAAAATATTGAATATGACATTCATTGAAAAAACATCACCTGCTAGTGAGACTTAAGTTTATGGATTAAGCAAACCTGAAAAATTAAAATATATATATAAATGGGTAGAACACTTCATTGAGCACACATTTTTTTTCGAAACTTTTAAATTTTAAAGTATCGGACTAGATTACAGTATTTTCTAAAGGTGGAAGCAAAGTATCTACTCTCCCCCTCCCCCTCCCTCTCTCAATCCCTTTAGAGTTGCGAGTGTTTATTCCTGACAATCATCTTTCGAGCTAGGTTGCTGATAGATCTTTGGAACTCTGATTTCATGCAGTTTTTTACGACTTCCCTCTACAATGCTCGACGTCGT